>NW_012121820.1:15757344-15824437 GCF_000951035.1 Colobus angolensis palliatus
AAACAACTGTTTATGTTATCAGTAAGGCTTCCAGTCAACAGCAGGCTGTCAATAGTTAAGTTTTTGGGGATTCAAAATTTATAGAGATTTTTGACTGCTTCAGGGGGTTTGCACTCCTAACCACCACATTGTTCAAGGGTCAACTGTATTTGAAAAAAATAAAAAAAGATAATACAACAATAAAAATGATACAGATTTAAAAACAATATAGTATAACAACTGTTCACATAACATTTACATTGTGTTAGGTTTTGTAAGTAATCTAGAGTTGGTTTAAAATATATGGGAGGATATGCATGGTTATATGCAAATACTACACTATTTTCTATAAGGGACTTGAACATCCTCTGATTTTGGTATCCATGGGAGTCTTGGAACCAATCCCTGGTGAATACTGAGAGATGACTATATTTTGTTCTTTTCTGTTTATTCTCTTTTTCATTTATCTGCTTTCTTTTTCTAGGCTTCCTGTGGATTACTTGAATGTTTTTTAGAATTCCGTGTGATTTATCTGTGATGTTTTTGAGTGTATCTCTTTGTATGTAGCCCTTTTAATGGTCCTTCTAGGTGTTACATTGTGTGTACATAACTTATCTTTACCTAGCAAAGTATAGAAACTTTATTTCCTTTTATGTCTCTTTACTTTCCCCATTTATCATATAAATGTCTTAAACATTTTCTCTGCATACATTTAGAACCACGTCAGACAGCATCACAATTTTTGCTTCAACTGTTAAACATGGTTTTGAAAACTCAAGAGGATAAGGAAAGCCCTTAGAAATTGCATTTACACATATTTTTGTATACCATGTCCTTTCTTCCTCCTTAATGTTCCAGGATTGCTTTTCTTATCTTCTTTTTTTCTTTCTTTCTTCTTATTTTCTTTCTGTTTAAAGAACTTTCTTTAGCCATTCTTTTACAGTAAGTTGACTGGTGACAAATTCTCTTTGTTTTCCTTCTTCTCAGAAGTCTTGATTTCCACTTCATTCCTGGTGAACATTTTTTGCTGGGTATATGGTTCTGCATTGATGTTTGTTTGTTTCAGCACCCAAAAATTATTGTGTAACTTCTTTCTGGCCTACATGGTTTCTGATGAGAAATCTATTGTCGTTAGAATTGTTTTCTCCCTTCTGGGCAGAGTGGCTCACATTGTAATCCCAGCATTTTGGGAGGCTAAGGTGGGTGGATCACTTGAGGCCAGGAGTTTGAGACCAGCCTGGCCAACATGGTGAAACCTTATCTCTACTAAAAATACAAAAATTAGCTGGGAGTGCTGGTGCCCGCCTGTAATTCCAGGTACCCAGACTGAGGCAGGAGAATTGCTTAAACCTGGCAGGTGGAGGTTGCAGTGAATGTATATGGCGCTGTTGCGCTCCAGCCTGGGTGACAGAATGAGACTCTTTCCCCCCCCAAAAAAAAAAAAAATTATTTCTTCCCTGTAGACAAGGTATAATTTTTCTCTGGATGCTTTCAATATTTTTTGTTACTAGTTTTCAGAAATGAAATTATGAAGAGTCTTGGGATAAATTGCTTTGGGGTTCACTCAGCTTCTTGATATATAGATTTATGTCTTTGCCAACTTTATGGCATTGTTAGCCATTATTTCTTCGAGTACTTTTTCAGCCTGCCCTCTTGGTCCCACAGGTTCCCCGAGGCTCTGTTTATATATTTTTCAGTCTGTTTTTTCTCTTTTGTTCAGATTGGGTAATTTCTATTGTTCCATCTTCCAGCTCACAGATTTTTTCTTCCCTCCATTCTGCTGTTGAGCCCATCCACTGAGCTTTTTCTTTGTTACTGAAATTTTCAGTTCTAAAATTTTCACTTGTTTATTTATATCTTCTATTTCTTTGTCGAGGCTTTCTGTTCTTTCATTTGTTTGAAGTGTATTCATAATTGCTTATCGATACATTTTAATCATGCTGCTTTAATGTCTTCATTAGATAATTCTAACATCTTTGTCTCTATCATCTTGGTGTTGACATGTGTTGATTGTCTTTTTTCTTTTTTCCTTTTTTGAGATGGAGTGTTGCTCTTGTTGCCCAGGCTGGAGTGCCATGCCGCAACCTCAGCTTACTGCAACCTCCGCCTTCCGAGTTCAAGTGATTCTCCTGCCTCAGCCTCCCAAGTAGCTGGGATTACAGGCGTGCACCACCATACCTGGCTAATTTCTGTATTTTTAGTAGAGATAGGGTTTCACCATGTTGGCCAGGCTGTTTTTGAACTCCTGACCTCAGGTGATCCACCAGCCACAGCCTCCCAAAGTGCTGGGGTTACAGGTGTGAGCCATCACAGCCTACCGATTGTCTTTTTTCATTCTGTCTGAGTTCCTCCTGGTTCCTGGAATGATGAGTGATTTTTATATTGAGATCTGGACATTTCTATATAATGTTCTGAGACATCTGTTGAGGCTGTTTAGTCTTTCTGTTTAGGCTGTTTAGTCTAATGTTTAGTATGGTTTTCTCTGACACCATTCCTACTCTGGTAGGAGAAGAGGATCTGTATCTCATCACTGCCAGGTGGAGGTAGAAGTCTAAGTTCGTCATTCAGCCTCCATTGACACCCAAGAAAAAGGTCTCCCCAATGCTGCTGAGTGGAGGTGTACTGCCAGGTGGAGGTATACTGCTGGCTGGGTGTGGCGG
The DNA here is from genome assembly GCF_000951035.1 of Colobus angolensis palliatus. NCBI lineage: Eukaryota > Metazoa > Chordata > Mammalia > Primates > Cercopithecidae > Colobus > Colobus angolensis. The sequence goes on from NW_012121820.1 coordinate 15,759,984, forward strand.
TCCCAACTCCCCACTTGGTCTCCACTAACATTGGAGTGGATGGAGGTGGCATCATTACCACTGGGCAGTGGTGAAAGTCCTGACTAGGTCTCCTTTGATGCTGCCTCATTACTGCCAAGTAGGAGTGGAAGTTTAAGGCAGGTGGAGGCTGCCTTATTTTCTGTAGTGTTTGGCTGGAGTAGAGCGTTTGCTGTCCAACAGTTTTTTGTCTTGCGAGGGTGCCCATTCTCCTACTCCTTTGGCTAGAGAGAGCAGGTTGGGGTTTTTGTGTCTGTGCCCGTTGGTGCTTCCCGGTTGCCAGCTTCTTCAACTCCAGGGCCTGGGTCTATGAGACAGAAAGAAAACCAGGGAACTCAGCACTGTGTCACTCCCCAGGTCCTGGGGTCCGTAACCAGTCTGCTTTCTTCTTGTATTTGCTTTATATATAATGTCTAGGGGTTTTAGTTATATTTAACAAAAGGAATAGGGAAATGTATGCCTACTCCATCTCCCCAGATGCTTAAGTTTTCTATTTATATTCATGTGTGTGTGAGAGCAGAATTTTTGTTTATATTAATATTTATAAATAAGTGGAATACGCAGACATACATCAGTTACCTGAAGAACTTATCCAGTTTCCAGTGCCAGGTCATAAATGGGGGGAGGGCAGGAGGTCGTTCATATATATATTCTATGTACACTCTCTTCTAAGTTAAGAATCCCTCTTTTAGAATGTACTGCCTAGCAAAAAAGATCCTGTCTAGTGGAGGGAACAGGCACATAGTATTAGTGTAATACAACACACAGCTTCACATATTTTCTATAAGGGACAGCTGTAAACTAAGCATTATGTGAGCCTAGAGTAATTTCCGGAAATATGTATGGGAAGTCTCCTTGATTCCCCTCCTCCGCATGTTCTTCCTGTTCTGCAGTATGCTTCCCTTACAGTGTTAGCCTCTCTTGTTAACATTGTATCTCTTCCCTTGTCAAGAATTTAGCACAGTGTATGGCAAATAGTATATGCTAAGGAAACATTTCTAGACAGAGGGAAAGATGAGTAGCAATCAACGAAACTTCAGAATATGCTGAAGGGTTAATGTTTATCCAGCTTCTTTTACTTATTTATTAAACAGTGAGTGGGAACTGCTTGGCAGACACCAGCAGATGCTGGGGAAACCACAAGTAAAGCTGTAACACTATACCGTTCTGCTGGGGAGACAAACAAACTCATCATTTTAACCCAAGATAGTAGTCCTCCAGTGTACTCTGAACACTGCAACCAGATGGATTATTGCACAAGTACCTATTTCATCATACAACTTGTTCTTCAGAAGGGAAAGCACATAGAGACTATATACAGTGCAGGGTTCCCACACCTCGCTGGCCATGGGGCTGAGCTTGTGAAGTTTTAAAATTGTGGATTCCCAATCATACCTGCTCCCCCACCACATTGATTCTGATTCCGTAGATCTGGTGTGGAGCCCAGGAATCTGTACTTACATTGTTCCTCCTTGATTCTGATAAACAGCCAGGTTGGGAACCTCTGGCATAGTGGAAAGAGTATATACAGCCTTTGGAGTCAGGCAGGCTCGAGGTGAAGCCCAAGTGTGACACCTGCTTGCTGTGTGAACGTCACTGAACCTCTCTGAGCCTTGTGCTGCTTAGCTTGTGGATGAGGAATACATTAAATACCTAGCACATTGCCTGATGTATGATGGGGGTTTTTTCAACAACAAAAGAAAAATGTTTTCCTCTTATTCAAGAACTTGTATTGGCGATTTTTACATCTGAACTCCTATCTCTGGGCTCTAAACCCAGTCGTTCTTTCCATAGGCTAGTTATTCAAAGGTGGAAATTTTGGAGATTATCTTATCCACGAGTTTATTTTATATTGAAGAAGCTAGAATTCATGGAAATCACACAGCCAGGTATTATAAAGTCAGGGGTAGAACCCAGATCAGTCCTCCAGTGTACTCTGAACACTGCACCCAGATGGATTATTGAACAAATACCTATGTCATCTTACGACTTATTCTTCAGAAGGGGGAAAGCATGTATAGAGAGAGTATATACGTGTTCCCTCTGTCCCAGTTCTGGAAATAGCCTAAAAGCAGGCTAGAGTACAGCCAGATCTAGAACTGTGATTACCCCATGAGAATTAAATCTAGCAGCACCCTCCCAGTGTAGACGAGATCAACTATATGTAGGAAAAACTCACCCCAAGAGAAGAGCATAGTAGGTTTCATCTAGAATCCAGTTCAGAATAGCTGATACCAGCACTCTACAAATGACAGAACCAGATCTTGCATTATGACCACTAATTCAACGAGCATTTATTGAATACCTACTTTGTGCCAAAAGCAATTAAGAAACCAGTCAAAAATCACTGATTCTAGTATTCCAGTGAAGGGAGAGAAACAGTAAACAAACAGGTAGATAATCTGGTTTGACAGCTGGTGTGAAGTGCTAAGGAGGAAAAATTTAAAGTCAAGGAAAGGAGATAAGGAGGAGTAAGCATAGGTAGCAGTGTTAAATAGGGGTGATCAGACCAGGCCTCACTTGAACAAAGCCCTGAAAGTGGTAAAGGAGCAAGCCCTGAGGACATGGGGGAGAGGACAGCAAGTGCAAAGGCCCTGAGCAAATGATTTCATCTGAATTGCTGTGTGAGGCCTGGCTCACCTGCCACAATGGCATCTCTGTCTCATCTCTGCCTTTATTAGGTGCTATGACTTTTCTCCCTTCGGGCCTTTGCTTGTGACAGGACTTTAACCTTGAGCAGCCTTCCCACATAGCCCAAAGTGTATAGTGCCCTAGCCCAACACAGATCCTTCTCCCTCTTCCTTGTTAGTATTCATTCTGTTTCCAAATTCCTTTTGCACTTTTTTCCCTCCCGTTTTCCCTTCTTGATTGTATGATACAATAAGTACCCCGGGCTCTAAGTATCTGTAAAGTATAACACCGTGTCCTGTACAGATTGTTCGATTTGTCTTCACCACCTTTACACCATAGCCCAAGGATCTTATGTATAGCCCACCCCTGTTACAAGGCAGAAAAGGTCAGGGGGAGGGGAAGAGGCTTGCCAGGGGCAGTGAGTTCAGTTATGCTGTCCAATCACAGATCTCATCTCCCACCTCCCCAGTGGCTACTTGCCAACTACTTTCCAGGACCACAGCGGAGGGCCACTAAACTAGAAAAGGTTTAGATGTCCATTAGCAGTCAAGAACTGTTTACTCATGCTTATGTTTATTCATGTTTATTCAGTCACTCTCTGAGCTCTGGATGGTTTTGTCTACTCACCCAGAGAATCCGTTTGTTCTGAATGCCTCATCCCAGTATAACTTTCTGGACTAGAATGCCCCTGTTGCTATTGGTTATAAACATCAAACTTTGGTGTAGCACCACTCTAAGTAATCAGAGTGCATTTTATAGGAATAGAATCTAGGATTCCTAAGGCTCTAAATCTCTAAACAATTCTTTCTGTAATTGACATATTGTCACACAACTGTGATTTCATGGCCATCCCATAAAGCTATATGATTGCCTTTTATAGTCATGTCAGAGTAGCAATGTGTTATGCCAAAGTAGCAATGTGTTATGCTGTCTTCCTTAGAGAAAGCTGGTTTATATATTTCTGAGCCTATAACCCAGTCTTTTGAAGATCTCTGCTTGTGGTAAATCTTCATCTGTATAGTATTTCATTGAGAGAATATACTACAGTTTATTTATCCATTCTGCTATAGATAGGCATTGGGGTAGTTTTCATTTTAGGGTGATTGTGTGTAGTAAATTCCAGAATACATCTTTTGATAAGCTTATATATACATTTCTCTTGGGTATATATCAAAGAATGGAATTGCTAGATCATAGAGCATATATATATTCACCTTTGAAATAGTAGATACTGCCAATGAGTTTTCTGTACTAGCTGCACTGATTTATACTCCCACCAGCATCGAATGAGAGTTTTAGTTGCTTTGTATCCTTGCCAGCACCTAGTATGTTCCCTTTTTTTCAATTTAGTTCTTCTCATGGATGTGTAATGGTATTGCATTGTGGTTTTAAATTGCATTTTCCTGACTAATGATATTGAAAGTCTTGTCATATGTTTATTGGCTATTTGGCTATCCTTTTTTGTGATATGTCTATTCAAGTCCTTTTTTGTGTTTCTATTAGGTTATCTTTCCTTTTTAAAATGATTTTTAAAAGATCTTTTGTATATTATAGATATGAGTGTTTTGTCAGATGTATAGCAAGTGTCTCACATCACTTTATGAGTTGCCTTTTCACTCTTTAATAGTGTCTTTTGATGAACAGAAATTCTTAAATTTTAAGGTAGTCCAATTTATCAGTTTTTTTCTTTTTGTGTCCTAGTTAAGAAATCTTTGCCTACTCCAGGATCACAAAGATGTTTTTGTCTGTTTCCTTTGGAAAGCTTTATTGTTTTACATTTCACATTTAAATATGACATGATAGAATCAAGATACATATACATATATATATATTTTTTTTTTTATATGAGTAGCCAAGTGACATAGCATCTTTAATTGAAAAGGCCATTGTTTTCACCCCTTCATTTTACTGTCACCTGTGTCAGGTGTGTAGGTCTATAGCTGGACTCTCTATTCTATGTGTGGTCTATTTCTGAACTCTGTTCTGTTCATTTTTCTTTATGCCAAGTATACACTGTCCTTTAATTATTATATCTTTATAGTAAACTTGAAATCAGTTAGTGTAAGTTCTCTAACTGCATTCTTCTTTTTGAAGATTGTCTTTTCTATTTTAGGTCCTTTGCATTTCTCTATCAGTTTTAGACTCATGTTTCTGCAAAAATCCTGCTGGGATTTGATTAGGATTATGCTGACTCTACCAATGGTACCAAATCCAGGGACAATTTTTGTCCTTGACAGGACATCTAGCAATGTCTGGAGACATTTTTGTTTGTTACACCTGGACTAGTGCTACTGGCAGCAGATAGATGGATGGCCAAGATACAGAGGCCAAAGATGCTGCTAAATGCCCTGCAATGCACAAGACAGCCCTCCACCAACAAGTAATTATCCTACCCAAAATGTCAGTAGTGCTGCTGTTGACAAACTCTGCACAAATGTAATCGCTGTTTCAGTTGTACTACAGACTTCTCTCTGCCATCTTACTTTTTGGCTCACTAGTTTTGTTTTGTTTTTTTGCATTTTTGCCCTTTGATTAATCAAAAATAGTGTCCCATTTTTTACTGCCCTGTAATCTTGTTAGGTAGGTATTCTTTTACAATTATTTTAGAGCTTACTCTACAGATTTCAACATACATTTAACATCTTGACATGTTACGGTCTAATACAGATTATTTTATCACTTCATTATACAACTAGACTCTTAGACACTTAACTCCTTCCCCCCCACCTTTCTGAATTATTGTTGTCTTGCATTTTAGTTTTATATATGCACAAACTACAGAAAACGTAATAGTTATTGTTTTGTACAGTTCATTTTTTATATATTTACCTATTTCATTTTCTTCATTCCCTCTTACAGTTCCATGCTTCTGTCTAGGTTTATTTTCTTACATTGTTTTTTCTTTTAGTGCTGCCTGATAGCAGTGAATTCCCTCAGGTTTTGTTTGTCGTAAATATCTTAATTTCACCTTCTTTTTTTTTTTTTAGACGGGCTCACTTTGTCACCGAGGCTAGAGTGCAGTGGCACAATTACAGCTCACTGCAGCCTCAACCTCCCAGGCTCAATCGATCCTTCCAACTGAGCCTCCCTAGCAGCTGGGACTATAAGTGCACACTACCACACCTAGCTAAATTTTGTATTTTTTGTAGAGATGGAGTTTCACCATGTTGCTCAGGTTGGTTTCAAACTCCTGGGCTCAAGTGATCCACCCACCACAGCTTCTCAAAGTGCTGGGATTATAGGCCTGAGCCACCCAGGCCCAGCCTTACCTTATTGAAAGAGGTGGTTTTTATAGGTTATAAAATTCACAGTTGGTTCCCTAGTCCATAGATTTAAAAAAAAAAAAAAAAAAAAGACCGGGCACGGTGGCTCAAGCCTGTAATCCCAGCACTTTGGGAGGCCAAGGCGGGTGGATCACGAGGTCAGGAGATCAAGACCATCCTGGCTAACATGGTGAAACCCCGTCTCTACTAAAAAATACAAAAAACTAGCCGGGTGAGGTGGTGGGCGCCTGTAGTCCCAGCTACTCGGGAGGCTGAGGCAGGAGAATGGCGTGAACCTGGGAGGCGGAGCTTGCAGTGAGCTGAGATCCAGCCACTGCACTCCAGCCTGGGTGACAGAGCGAGACTCTGTCTCAAAAAAAAAAAAAAAGTTGGGAGTTATTTTCTTTCAGTACATTAAAGATAGCATTCTGTTGACTCCTGGATTGTGTCGTTTCTTTTTGAGAAGGAAGCTGTCATTTTTATTGCTTCACTGCTTTTTAAGGTTTTCCTCTTTTTGTTTTTCAGCAGTTTGACTATGGTATCTGTGTGGTTTTTTTCTTTATATTGGCCAAATAATTGGGTTGCTGAGTTTTTTAAATCTGTGGGTTGATCTCTTTAATTTGTTTTGGACATTTTAGTATTGCTTCTGCTCAATGCTATCTTCTGAGGCTCATTTATTCACGTCTTTTATTCCACATGTCTTTTATGTTCTTATCTGTGTTTACCATTCATTTTTCTAATTGAGTTTGAATATTTTTTATTGACCTGTCTTCCAAATCATTAATCATGTCTCCTGCTGAGTCCAATTTACTGTTAGTATCTTATATTGAATTCTTATAGATACTGTAGTTCTCAGTTCTAAAGTATCCATTTGATTTTTTTAAATAGATTTCAGCCAATTCCGTGGTAAAATTATTTATCCTTTCATTTACTTTGGTCATCTTTTCCTCCGTTTCTTGACTTTATTAATCTTGGTTATTTCAAAGTTCTTGACTACTAAACTTCAATAATTGGGCCATCCACAGGTCTGCTTCTAATGTCTGTTTTTTCTCCTGATTACCAGCTATGTGCATTTACCTCCACACATGCTTAAAAAACTTATTATATACCAAACATTATATAAAAGAATCATAGCGGCTGCATATATCTTCCATCAAGGTTTGCCCCTTTCTTTTGTTAACTAAATACTTCAGTCTAATCTGACATATTTCAGGGATTGAGTTGGGTCACTGTTGGGTTGCAATCCTGGTAAGCCTCAAACTTAGTTGGGTTCATCCTTATTAGAGTATGATCCTTCAGGGCTTTCAGTTGAAAGCCTAATAGGCTGTTTGTCTCCTTAGACATGAAAGCCTTTGGGAGGTTCACTTCTGCCCCTAAGATTTTCAACTTAGTTATTTAGCCTATCACTACTTCACATCATTTCAAAATTGACTAAATGTCTTGAGGAAGACCGCAACCAAGTAAGTATTTCAAGTCCGTCAAATCTCCAGTTTTGTTATCCTAGCTTTGAAGAATACCAAAATCTCTACTGGCTTGTCTCCAGCAGCAGCCTTCTTCCAGAAGTTGGGTATTTTGAGGTCCCTCAAGGCTGCAGTTTTGTCTCTCCAGCCCCAGGTGACCATTAAAAGCATTGTGGTTTCTCTTTCCCCAGTGATAACCACACCCTAATCCCGAGCCCACGTCCAGGATCAACAAATGCACCAAAGGCTCACACACGCATGCCCCCCCCACACACACACACATACACACACACACACACAAGCTATTGATAGTTGATTCCCTCTAAACATTCTGTCTGTTAGTCCATCTAGTCCTTGTTGCTTCCACAAGTATTGGATGCTTTAAGAAATGACTTTTGCAATTTATTTGGCTTTTTCTAGTCTTTGGCAGGAGCATTAGCCTGCCAAACCATACTATAGCCTACTTGGAAGCGGAATCTGTACCGATGTTTTTGAGGGCTTGCCTTGTGCCAGATGCTCTTCTGGCTTCTAGGTATAGGATTGCCCCTGCCCTCTCAGAGCCTCTAGTCTAAAGTAGGTAGGACAGACATACACACAAATAATACAGCATGCCAAATACTGTCATAGAAGTGTGTACAGGGGTAGGAAAAAGGAGACAAATGTAAACTAGCACCACCTGTTTAGAAAATTGCAAGTTTTATAAATTTTACATGATTGCAGGTTAGAGATCAAGTGGTAGAACAGTGAGAAATGAGGTTGGCAAGACAGGCAGAAGCCTGATGGTGAAGGCCCTGTATGCCATGGTAATGCTTAGGTATAGTTTCTGCCTAGAAGTATCTGCCCTTCGTGCAGGATGGAGAACAGTTTAAGAATTAAGCCTAGAGAATTGCGATCAGATTTTTCTTTTAGAAAGATTACTTAAGTGTCATTGTGAGATGTGAATTCGAGGAGGGCAAGAAACAAGCCAAAGGGCCAGAGAGGAAACTGTGAGAGTTGACCCAATATTAAACACATCAGTTATCATCAACAGATTTGAAAGGTGTCAAAGGGGTGGAATTGATGAAATGTAGGGAATGCTGGGATTAAGAGGGGGTGAAAGAAAACAGATTCTACGGTTTCTAGCTTGACTATAAATCACCAAGGGAATATGGCAGAAAGCAATGAGGTCAATGTTAGACATACTGTGTATTCCCCTTTCATTAGCTCTACTACGGTTTTTGTTATGTAATCTGAGAATGTAGTTTAGGAACCACCACCCTGTTGGGGGGCAGACCCCAAGTTATCTTCTTGAAACTCCTACAGTGAAATAAGATCGGAGAGCCCTAGGCCATTGCCTTCATCCTGTATTTTCCAAGACACCCTCTGATTTTGTCTGTTTGGTATACTGGGCTTCCATTTAAACATTGTATTTGAAGAAAATTCTCCATACTAAAAGAAAAAACATTCCTCAGCAGTGTAAGTGTCTTCTTCTGGTAGGATATGTGGCTGATACCCTCTCTTGCATGTTGTTCTTCCATCTTGACAGAAGAACATCTTCAGAGGCATTTGGGGGCCACATCCTTTATTTGCAGTAGGTAGGTGCTATTCCACTGTCTTCTAGCATCCATTGTTGCCAATGAGGAGTTCACAGCCATTTATTTTTCTTTTATATGTTATTTGTCCTTTCCTCCTCAAAGCATATGTGATTTTTCTCTTCATATTTAGAGTGAAGGGATTTTACCAGAATGTGGTCAGGTATGTATCCTTCAGGATTTTAGGTCTCCAGATAAATCTTTTTGCAGCTAAGGGAAATGTTTCTCCTTTCAAATTACCCCTTACATGGTGGTTCTCCCAAATCTGTCCTCGAAGTCTCACGGTTTGCATCTCTGCATCCCTGCTTTGGGTAAGATAGGTCTACTTGATCTTCTAGGTCACTAATTGGGTTTCTGCAATTAACTATCTTTTTAAAAATTTCATCAGTGGAGCTTTTTTGCATGTGGAAAATTATGCTTTTATTTCTAAGAGACGTCTTTGGTGTCATAACTGGTCTTATTGTTATTATTATTTAAATTCTTATCTGCCTCTTTTTCTGGTTCTGTTAATCTAAGATTCACCACCTCAAGGAGTGCTGAAATGCTTTTTCTACCCGTGACTGCTGGATCCCATTAAGCAGTTCTCTTCCTTCCTACTTCTTCATCCAACTACCAGTATCTCAGGCAGGGAAGTGGCAGAGCAGCCTCTGGTTCATCAGTGTATGAGCCAGTGCACATGAGATGTCATTAGTCCCCAGCCAAGCTTTGTGGCTGCCACGCGTGACATTTTTCTAGCCTGAGATAGGGAAGAGTCAAGCTTCTTCCCTTCTCTAGCTTCTGGGGGCCACAGAGAGCATGAGATACAGCCCCACGAAGCCACACAGAGATGAACAGTGCCCTTCCTCATAGGGTTCCAGGGAGCTCAGTAGGCTAGACTCTCCAGTGTATCAGAGTCCCCTCCAAGGGGAAGTTTGGCACCATCTATTTCTCTCCCTGGACTGAGCAGGCCTTGCTCATGCCTGCTGGGCACAACTTGCCTTCCAATCTATAGCCACTGAGTTCAGGAGCGTTCATGGAACTGGGGGTAGAGAGAAGCAGCGCAAGCACTTTCTTACCTCTTCAAAAGCCCCAAGCAAGTACAGAGAAAAGAAAAACCACAAGACCACCAGACTAGATGATCTCTAAGCCTCCATCCAGTGCCGACATTTTACAGTTATACACATTTATGGTCTCCAACTCAACTCAGTCCTCAGTACCCTTGGGCCACACTTTATGTCTTCCCAGCATGCTCTGCTTCTCCAAAGGGAATATTTGAGACTTTTATTTCTCTCCTCAAGCCCTCTGTTTATCCTCCTCCTTGTTCACTGTCAGCCCATGACTTTGAATTTCTCTTCACAAAAAAAAAGACAGACTCTCGGATATTGAGTTGCTCTTTGCTTTCCTATAATCCTTTCTCCTTTGCCTGCTTGCCTGCCTGCTGTCCGTCTTTCCATCCTGCTGGACTCTGTCTTCTCCTGTGTGTTCTGTGATAGTGTGTGCTCCCAGTTTTCCCATCTCTGGGTAGCCCCTTTCGCTTTATGTTGCTGTCAGTCTCACCCAGTTCTGATCCTTCTCCCGTATTACAGGCTCCTGGGGGATCTTTTCAGTGCATAGAGTTGACCATATCACCCCTTGCTTTAAACCTCTTAATGACAGGAACAGACAAAACATGTCTGTAGTGATAGAAGTCAGAAGAGTGGTTACCTCCAGGCAGGCAAAATAGGAATTGACTGCAAAAGGACATGAGGGAGCCTTCTAGGTTGTTGGAATTATTCTGTATCTTACTTTGGGTAGTGGTTACATTGTTCTATACCTACACAAAAATTCACTGAGCTGTACATTAAGATAGCGCATTTTACTGTACGTATACCTCAGTTTTAAAAAGATGAAACCTGAAGGGTTGTTTTTTTTTTCTTTTTGAGACGGTGTCTCACTGTCTCCCAGGCTGGAGTGCAGTGGTGCGATCTCGGCTCACTGCAAGCTCCGCCTCCTGGGTTCACGCCATTCTCCTGCCTCAGTCTCCCAAGTAGCTGGGACTACAGGCACCCGCCACCACACCTGGCTATTTTTTTTGTATTTTTAGTAGAGACGGAGTTTCACCATCAAGAAAGATCAAGGATGGTCTCGATCTCCTGAACTCATGATCCGCCCACCTCGTCCTCCCAAAATGCTGGGATTACAGGTGTGAACCACCATGCCCCGCTGAAACCTGAAGGTTTAAATCCAAAATCCTGAAGGTTAAAATCCAAACTCCTGAAAATAGTCCACAGATTCCTATTCCTTCCTCCCTCAAGTCTTGCCTCGAGCATAATTTTCTTGTGAGACCCATCCGGGCTTCCTCAGGATATGACTTCCACACTCAGGACTGGAAGCCTAGGCCTGTCCTAATCCTGAAGATACTTTATTGTAACTGTACATGTACTTCCCTCACTAGACAGGGGGCTCAGTTTGTTCACACCCCTAGTGCCCAGTGCAGTGGCTGGCACATAGACCCTTGGTAAATGTCTGTTGAATGAATGAATGCAAGTTCATTTCGTACTTGTTTTGAACTTGACATTTTTACTGAACAGTTTCCTTCCTCCAGCCTACAGGATGTTTCCTCAGTGAGGGGAAGGCTGCTGCACAATGGCAGTTTTTGATACTCCTGAGGAGGCCTTTGGTGTCTTACGTCCAGTCTGTGTTCAGCTCACAAAGACCCAGACAGTGGAGAATGTGGAGCATCTGCAGACTCGACTACAAGCTGTGAGTGACAGTGCCCTTCAGGAACTTCAGCAGTACATCCTCTTCCCTCTGCGGTTTACCCTGAAGACCCCAGGTCCCAAAAGAGAGCGTTTGATCCAGAGTGTGGTGGAATGCCTCACATTTGTCCTTTCTTCAACATGTGTGAAAGAACAAGAGCTTCTCCAGGAACTCTTTTCAGAACTCTCTGCTTGTCTGTATTCACCCAGCTCCCAAAAACCTGCGGCAGTGTCTGAGGAGTTGAAATTGGCTGTGATCCAGGGACTTAGCACATTAATGCACTCAGCTTATGGGGACATCATTCTGACTTTTTATGAGCCCTCCATTCTGCCACGTTTAGGATTTGCCATATCTTTGCTGTTAGGCCTTGCAGAACAGGAGAAATCAAAGCAAATTAAAATTGCTGCCTTAAAATGTTTACAGGTTCTACTCTTGCAGTGTGATTGTCAGGACCATCCAAGGTCGTTGGATGAACTTGAACAAAAGCAGCTGGGGGATTTGTTTGCCTCTTTTTTACCTGGAATCTCAACTGCACTGACCAGGGTTATCACGGGAGACTTTAAACAAGGTCACAGCATTGTCGTATCTTCCCTAAAGATCTTTCACAAGACAGTGAGCTTCATTATGGCTGATGAACAGCTCAAAAGAATCTCAAAGATCCAAGCCAAACCTGCAGTTGAGCACAGAGTAGTGGAGCTGATGGTTCACAGGGAAGCAGATTGGGTAAAAAACACTGGCGACAAGCTGACTATCCTTATTAAAAAGATAATTGAGTGTGTTTCTGTTCACCCACACTGGAAGGTGAGGCTGGAACTGGTAGAACTTGTGGAGGACCTTCTTTTGAAGTGCAGTCAATCATTGGTGGAATGTGCTGGTCCCCTTCTGAAGGCCTTAGTGGGACTAGTAAATGATGAGAGTCCTGAAGTCCAAGCCCAGTGCAATAAAGTTCTGAGACATTTTGCAGATCAAAAAATAGTGGTGGGCAACAAAGCCCTTGCTGACATCTTGTCAGAAAGCCTGCATTCCCTTGCCACATCTCTTCCTCGCCTAATGAACTCCCAAGATGACCAGGGCAAATTCTCTACACTTTCCTTGTTACTTGGTTATCTGAAACTCTTGGGTCCGAAAATAAACTTTGTCCTCAACTCTCTGGCCCATCTCCAGCGCCTTTCCAAAGCACTCATCCAAGTTCTAGAGCTGGACGTGGCTGACATCAAGATTGTTGAGGAACGGCGTTGGAACTCTGATGATCTGAATGCCTCTCCAAAGACCTCAGCCACACAGCCTTGGAACCACATCCAGAGGAGATATTTCCACTTCTTCACTGATGAGAGGATCTTCATGCTCTTGAGGCAGGTTTGTCAGCTACTTGGTTATTATGGGAATCTTTATTTGCTTGTGGATCACTTTATGGAACTTTACCGTCAATCCGTGGTTTACCGGAAACAAGCTGCCATGATCCTTAATGAACTGGTTACAGGGGCTGCTGGGCTAGAGGTCGAGAATCTTCACGAAAAACATATTAAAACAAACCCAGAGGAACTGAGAGAGATTGTGACAGCTATACTTGAAGAATACACAAGTCAAGAAAATTGGTATTTGGTTACCTGTCTCGAAACTGAGGAAATGGGAGAAGAGCTGATGATGGAACACCCAGGCCTCCAGGCCATCACGTCTGGTGAACACACCTGCCAAGTTACATCTTTTCTAGCCTTCTCAAAGCCAAGTCCCACTATTTGCTCCATGAACAGCAACATCTGGCAAATATGCATTCAGTTGGAAGGAATTGGCCAGTTTGCACATGCACTAGGAAAAGACTTCTGTTTGCTCTTGATGTCAGTCCTTTATCCGGTAATGGAGAAGGCTGGAGACCAAACCCTACTCATTAGTCAGGTGGCTACCAGCACCATGATAAAGATTTGCCATGCTTGTGGCTACAACTCCCTGCAGCACCTGATCAACCAAAATTCAGACTATTTAGTGAATGGGATCTCTTTAAATCTGCGTCATCTGTCTCTGCACCCTCATACCCCAAAGGTCTTGGAAGTCATGCTGCGGAACTCAGATGCTAACCTGCTTCCTTTGGTGGCAGATGTGGTTCAAGATGTCTTGGCCACCCTGGACCAGTTTTACGATAAGAGAGCTGCTTCCTTTGTCAGTGTTCTGCATGCTCTGATGGCAGCATTAGGTACATTGAGAGCCCTTTTTAATGCTGATGTGTGGGGGACAGGACTCAGTCTCCTAGTTTGCTTAGCCTTGTTTTTTGCATTGTTTGCGGTGATGCTATGGAGGACTTTTGAATCATTGTCTCTCCAGTCCCATAGGTTATGGTAGAGTTTCACTGTTTATCTTTTATACTTTCAGTAATCTCTACCATTTATTGAGCTCCTGCTCTATGCCAGGGATATAAACCCTGCAGACTAAATGTAAATATTATTTCTATTTTATAAGTAAGAAAAACTAAGGGTCAGTGACATCCTACTTAGCCAGAGTCACACAATTAATAAATAATAAAATCAGGATTTATGACAATTTTGTTCTTTCCAGTATATCAAACTGATTCTGATGATGCATAGCGTTAGCAGTATCTATGCTAATCAAGAAGAGATATAACATGAATTATTCAGTCCACATATAGTCTAGCACAGTACTGTCTAAGAGAAGTTTCTGTGATGATAGAAATAATCTTTATCTGTTCTATCCAGTATAGTTACCACTCTACACATGTGGTTCGTGCACCTGAGGAACTGAATTCTGTATTTTACTTAATTTTAATAGCCACATGTAGCTAGCGACTACCACACTGGACAGAGCAGGTCTAGAAACTTCCTTTTAACCTTTTAATTGTATGAGTTGGTTTGAGTTTCTCTTCTTCCCTTTGATCCTATTGGGTGCTTGCCAGAGATGTTAGCCACTATTAGAATGGCAAAATTGGCTGGGCGCGGTGGCTCATGCTTGTAATTCCAGCACTTTGGGAGGCCAAGGCGGACAGATCACGACGTCAGGAGATTGAGACTATCCTGGCTAACACAGTGAAACCCCGTCTCTACTAAAAAATACAAAAAAAAATTAGTTGGACATGGTGGTGGGCGCCTGTAGTCCCAGCTACTTGGGAGGCTGAGGCAGGAGAATGGCTTGAACCTGGGAGGTGGAGCTTGCAGTGAGCTGAGATCGTGCCACTGCACTCCAGCCTGGGCAACAGAGCAAGACTCCATCTCAAAAAAAAAAAAAAAAAAAAAAAAGAATGGCAAAATTTTGGACTTCAATTATAAGAAAAGGAATCCTTCAACTGGATAGTCAGTCTTTCAATGAGAAAATAATAAGCTGTATAGCTGGGTCCCTTTTATTTAAAGAGCATATTTCCAGTATTTATCTCAGTATTGCTAATAGCCTCTGAGGCAGGTGGAATGGTCACTGGCCTCACTTTGTCAGTTGAAAAAGCCAAGACCTTGTAAGAAGCATTCTCATGGAAGGTGACTGGGGCAGGGACAGTGCACTGCCCTGTAGCTAATGTCATTTCCAGTGTTTGTTTATTCATGCATGAGCATTTGCGTTTAGCATAAATGTTCCTTTTTTCATTCATTCATTCAAGAGTGCCTGCCATATGTTAGACACTGTGCTAACTAATGAAGATAGAGCAGAGAACAAGATGAATAAACTCATGGAACTTCCCTGCCACTGCGAGAGAGATGATAAACAAGTAAACAAATCATTAGACAAGCTCACTGCAGATTCTGATAAACACTGTGAAGGAAATAAACACCTCGATGTAACAGGCACAGGCAGGCTTCTATACGTTCAGTGGTCAGGGAGGGCCTCTCTGAGGAAGCAACACTAAAGCCGAGACCTGAAGGATGAGAAGGGCCCATCGACACATACGGGGCTGTCACATTGTTTTTTTTTATTTTTAAGAACATTCAGGCCGGGTGCTAGGGCTCACGCCTGTAATCCCAACACTTTGGGAGGCTGAGGTGGGTGGATTGCTTGAGCCCAGGAGTTGAAGACAAGCCTGGGCAACCTAGTAAGGCCTCGTCTCTACTAAAAATGGGAAAAAATGAGTTGGGAGTGACGGTACATGCCTGTAATTCCAGCTGCTTGGGAGGCAAAAGCAGAAACATCACCTGAGCCTAGGGAGGTCAGGACTGCAGTGAGCCATGATTGCACCACTGCACTCCAGCCTGGGTGACAGAGTAAGACTGTCTTAAAAAAAATAGAAATAAAAATTCAGGTGGGAAGGCCCAGAGGGAAGAAGGGGCATGGGTCTTTGGAGAATGGAAAAGAGGCCATTGTAGAGGGTGCTGCAAGATGAAGTTGGAAAGAAGGGCAAGGACAAATCCTGGTAGGGCCTTATGGACCAAGAGAAGGAGTTTGGATTTTATTTTGCAGCCACTTGGAAGCCTGTGTAGTGGGCTAGTCACTGGGGAGTCAGCCATGAATAAGACCCACCTGAATCTGCCCTTGTGGCGGCCGTCATAAGGACTGGCAGGTTGCTTATGCAGACTAAGACTGGCTTCCATGGGCCAAATATATCCCACCTGTACTGCTTTAGGGACCTACGCTATGTTTCAATTTGAAATTTCTATAAAGAAGTTGAAGAAAAGCCCTGTGAAATATGTCTCTCAAGAAGTATCTGAATTTGGGCCTTCAAAATTGAATTGCCTTAGATTGCTGATGTCTTCGATCATCTCTGAAGGAGGAATGTCAAGACTCGTGTAGCTTTGTAGTGCTTTAAAAAAAAAAAAAATGAGGTGGAGGGAGAGGGTCTCCCTTGCAGAAAGGAAAATTGGATGGTTCAAATTGAGTGTGGGGCTTCCTTGGAACAGAAGCAAACTTAGAGCTAGCTTTTCTGAAAGATTTGAAATAACCCAGAATACACTTGCTTTTTGAACAGGAATTAGTGCTCAGGTGGAGTTGTTATAGTCACTCATAAATCAGAGGAGCACCTTTTGCTGTCATTTCTGTTTGTCATCGAATTATCTAACTGGCAGCCCCTCTTTTAAGATGGGTGTGGAAATGTGTTCTCAGAGAACTTTGGAAAGGCCTTAGAAGAATCCAGTAAGAGTTTTAGGAACGTGAGTTATCATTAACATAGTGTGTCACATTCAGTGACTAAAAAAGCATTAGGTGCCACGGTAAGGGCAAGAACCATCAGTTAATTACTGCGAATACCAACTGCTGGTTGGCTGATTATTCATAACAAGAAAAAAATAGGGTGGCTTTGAAAATAAGTGTTTATGTCACATACTACAGAACTTGGAGAATGTGCAAGTCCATCCGTACATGGCTGCTGCATTCTTTTTATGGCTGCATAGTATTCCATCATGTGTCTGCACCGTAGTGTATTTAACCAGTCCTTTCTTGGTAGATGTTTTGGTCATTTCCAGTCTTTGGCCACCACAAAAAATGCTGCATTGAATATCTTTGTAGGTCATTTTGGACATGTCTCCGTCTATCAATAGGACAAATTTCTGAAAATACTCGTTTAAGGGTATAACGTTTAAATTTCTGAGAGGGTATCAAATTGCTCTCTAAGAGGTTGTACCAATTTAAACTCCATCAGCAATGTATGAGAGTGCCAGTTTTGCCACGCCCTCACCCACACTGTATATTACCAAGCTTTTGATCTTTGCTAATCCAATAGGAGAAAAATAGCACCTTATTATAGTTTTAATTTGCATTAAAAGTGAGATTGAGCTTCTTTTCATATGTTTAAAAGCCATTTGTGAGCAAAGACATTTTAATGTCTGGCACCAGCCTTGAATCTAGAAATAATCTTTGCAGCATGTCTAGTCTTAGCAGTGTAAATGCTGGGTCCGGGTTTTAACTATTTGGGAACCAATCCCTTAGAGTGCACCAAGTACCTGATAGACAACTGGGGATGCGGTTTGAAGAATGTCATAATGGATCCCTGGGTGCAGGAACCTCCGGCTCACACCTCACGCATTTGCTCTCTGATACTCCCAGTTGCCTGGCCCTGTCATCTCCCATCTGCTGCTGCTCTTGCTCTGTGCAGATGCTCTTTGATAAAAAGAAGATTAGCAGGTGCTAAAGGTTATCAGAGTCTTTTTCCCGGCTGTCTGCAAAAGGAGGGTACTGGACCAGAGCAGTGATTTTCTGGCTGTGGGATTTGTTGTTGTTGTTTTATTCTTTAAGTATTAAGAGCCTTTTTTGAAATGAAGCCTTTGGGGTAACCTGATATACAAAAAAATGATTGAAATTCGAGCTGAGTTGGTTGAAGGAATAGAGACCCTGGAACCCATGCCCGTAGCCCACCGTCTCTTGGTGCCCTCCCTGTTGTGATCCATAAGACATTTCTGTGAAGCCCTGAGGCTCCTCAAGGCACAGTTTGAAAACCACAGGACCCAGTGATGTTTGAAGTTTATTCTGTGGTAACTTATCAGAAGTATTTGAGCATCACTGAATAAGGAAGACTTTGGAGAGAAAACAGCCAGCTTTCTGAAGCATTTTATGTCAGAAATACAGTGTGAGACCATCCATCCTTAAGGCTCTGTAAAGCCTGTATTCTGCTAATGAGTGGTATGTTCTGTACTCAGAATTTTGTCACTTGGACGTGTTTGCCAGTCTTGTATATTTTTTCCTTTGCATAAACTTTGAGCACCCAATATCTTTGTAGGTCATTTTGGACATGGCTCAGCATATCAATAGGATGAATTCCTGGAAAAAATGCTGGTTTAAAGGGTTTATGTTTAAATTTTTGAGAGAGTATCAAATTGTTCTCCTAAGAGCCTTTGTGGAACTCTGACATACAAAAATGATTTGCAGTTAGAGCTGAGTTGGTTGAAGGAATGGAGATGCTGGATCCCACACTGGGCATATTGGATTTCCAGTGGTGACCAATGGAACATAGAGTCTAATGGGAGACTCAGACACTGAATAGGACACACAAATAAATAGATACGCAAATGTATAATCACATATTGTGATGAACTGATATGAAGGGAAAGAGCAGAGAACTATATGAGATATCATGTAAGTCACCTAAGTTAAACAGGGAAGTCAAGGGAGGGCCTTATCAGGCAAGTTCTGTGTGTTCTGAGATGTGACTTGGAGCTAACCAGATGTGAAGTAGATGGGAGGAATTCCAGACAGAACAGCATATGCAAGAGTTCTGAAACAGGAAAATGCTTGCTGCATTGGGGGAACTGGAAAATGATGGGTTACTGGTCAACTGGGAGGCTGGAGAGCCAGGCAAGGACTGAATCATGTGGGAGCTGTGCAGGCCAGGGCAAAGAGCTTATTCTGTGTATGAAGTACTCATGCCTGCTGTTAATAGCCAAGGTGATCATTGTAACACTTTATTTACAGCCCAGTGGTTCCCAGACACAGGTAATCTCGGACACCTCCAAGAGCAAAGTTTAGGAGAGGAGGGAAGTCATTTGAACCAAAGACCAGCAACTCTTGAGAAGAGCACCACCACAGCTGACGACATCGAACAGTTTTTGCTGAACTACCTCAAAGAGAAGGATGTGGCAGATGGAAATGTCTCGGATTTTGATAATGAAGAAGGTAACTTGTTTATTTTGGCTTAGCTGGTTTTTTCTTTCTGAAACAGATTATTGTAAAAATGGTGAGACATCATTACAGAAAGGGTAGAAATAAGAAACGTCACTCATAACCTTACCAGGCTAGCATAGCTGTCCCCTGTTTTGTGTAATCTTTTTCCATTCTTTTCTGTCGCAGAACTGTTTTTACACGGTTGCAGCTGTGTACTCTTTTTGTGTTTAGTTATAAGCAACTCTGTTGCTGTTGAATTTTGATAATTAATGCTTTAATAGCCGTTACTAAGTGTCCATTCTGCTGTAGGACATTTAGGTTGCTTCTGGCTTAATAATAACACTAATAAATAGTGCTGCAGCAGTAGATGATTCTGTGCATGTGACTTTTTTTTTTTTTTTTTTTTGCATATTTCTTTAAATTCCCAAAAGTAGGATTTCTGGGTCAAGGATGTGAACATAATTTAATGCTTGCCAAATTGCCTTTCAAAATGTTTGTGTCAATTTATACTTTTCCTTCGGCAGTGCAGGATGAATACTGGTTTCACCGCAGCCTTACCAACATTGGCTATTTCCAGTTTTACTTCTTCCTAAATTAATAGGTGAAAAACGGTTCTTGTTATCTACCTTGCATTTCTTTGATTACCAGCAAGGTTGAATGTCTTTCTATAAGCTTCTTTCCTAACAGGTTTTTTCCTTATGCCCATTGTCTATTCATATGCTTTGTCCATTTGTTTATTGGTGGGAGGAGATTGCAGTGTTTTTCTTACCAATTTATATGATAAAGAAGGGAGTTCAGGCTAGTTGAAGCTCTGGCCTGTTGTTTTATTCACAAGCTCAATCTGGAGCTTCAGGTCACGGAAGGATTAATAAATTATTAGAATCTCCTCTGAAAATATAAAATGCCAAGTCATAATGAGCTTGGTGGTCTCAGAACAATCCTAAATTGAACTGAGTCCCAAATTAGTTTGTTAGGTTGGAATAAAACAGATTTCTTTTTCTTTTTCTTTTCTTTTCCTTTTTTTGTTTTTTTTCCTCCTTTTGGTGATCTCCACTGTGAGATTCTGGTGAACCGAAGCCAGTACTTCCAGCAGAATAACATGAAATAGTAGCTCGACGCAACTCACTGCAACAAATGCCTTCTAAATAGCAGAGAAGCATCACAGGACCCAAATGATTTATGCAGAGTTGAGTCAATGCTCTCCCCAAGAATAAAGTTTTCTGATCAGAAATCTATCAGGCTTTTTCTTCTCAGATTTGTTTCTTGAGCCAACCCAATCCTTTTCGTGAACTGCACCCTTCACCCAAACCTGGAAATGCTGAAGCAGTGGAGGCATTCTGATCCCTCGTAATCCAGATTTGCCATTCTTGTTTAAAATTTGAGCACTGTCAGTGAATCCATTCCTTCATGATTAGGATCTTCTAGTGTTAGTTGATGTTCACTTAGAGCAGACTGAAAGAGTCAAACCCGTCTTCCAATACCAGGAAAATCCACATCCCTCAAATAACATTCTGCAATAGGTGAATTTCAAACAACAAATTCCCCTCTGGGGAAAAAAGCACAGGCCTATCATCCTTATGCTTATCAAAGTCATCAAGTATGCACCACACATTTGGCATTCTAAGGAATGTTTGCCTCAGTGCTGGCTTGACGTGAGTTTTTTGTTTTAAGCACATAAAAGCACCTTGTATATCTGAGGTCCCTTTCTCCAAGAAATCCAAGCATTCTACAAATGCATTTTCATTTATCTTTTCAGCATCTGTTAGAGACAGGTGCAGCCTCTACTGTAAGAGTCTGTCTTTCCAGCAGAGGGAACTGAAATAGGAAAAAGTTAAGGGAGCAGTGCTCTGCTCGGTGGAAATGAACACAGCTGGTGATCAGGGTTGGAAGGAGGCTGGGGCCGTAAGTAGATCAGGAAAATTTTTCAGGGTAGGGATTTTGGCCTGGGTTTCATGCAATTCTCAAATCTTGTGATGTTTCCATTTACAAACTTACATCTATCTCATGCAACATAGCACTCTAAGCAGTGAGAATTATAATGGCTGGTAATATCTCATTTAGTGTTCTCAGTAGCTTGTGATGTATACATGCTGTATCCCTTTTTTTTCCAGATGAGGTAATGTAGGATGAAAGAAGTTGCTAATAGGTTGTAGAGGCAAGACTTGATCCAACCGCCTCTAACCAAACTCCATGCCCTGTGAACTACACCAAGCTGCCCTTATTACCTCACCTACAAAGATAAGTAAGGTTTGATTCTGGCCATCAGAAGTTCTTACAGCCTGGTGGAGAAGACAGACGTGCACCCCTTTTAATCAAAGGAGGAACCAAGAGGAGACGAAAAAGGGAAGGATAGAGCAGAGGCCAGCCATGGAATGTCCCAGCTTCAAGGCTCCACACGAGAACCCTGCTATCTTTTTGCATTTTTTTTTTTTTTTTTTTGAGACGGAGTTTTGCTCTTTTTGCCCAGGCTGGAGTGCAGTGGCACGATCTCGGTTTATTGCAACCTCTGCCTCCTGGGTTTAAGCGATTCTCCCGCCTCACCCTCCCAAGTAGCTGAGATTACAGGCGCCTGTCACTATGCCCGGCTAATTTTTGTAATTTAGTACAGATGTGGTTTTGCCATGTTGGTTGGGCTGGTCTTGAACTGCTGACCTCAGGTGATCCGCCTGCCTCAACCTCCCAGATATCTTGTTTTTATCTTAGATATTCATTAATGGAAATTTAGAAAAGACCAAAGGCATAGGGAAAAAATTTAAGTCATCTGTTGTCTCGTTACCCAGTCACTTTTAATATTTTGCTGTACTTCCTCCCATGCAAAAACATATGTAGTAGTGTTCATGCTGCATATGCAATTTTGTGTTGTGCTTTTTGTCTTTTTAAGACAATATTATTTTATAAGCATTTCTCTTGTCGTTAAAACCCATGCTAAGCCTGGTGTAGTGGCTCATACCTGTAATCCCAGCACTTTGAGAGGCCGCGGCAGGGGGATTGCTTGAGCCCAGGAATTGGAGACCAGTCTGGGCAACATAGTGAGACCCCTATTTCTATAAAAAAATTTTAAAAATTAACCGGGCATGGTAACATGCACCTGTAGCCCTAGCCATTCAGGAGGCTGAGGTGGGAAGATCACTTGACCCCATGAGTTTGAGATTGCAGGGGGCTGTGTTCACACCACTGCACTCCAGCATGGAACACAGCAAGGCCTTGTCTCTAAAAAAAAATAGGGACCTCATAAAATGCCATTGTGTGGCTATACCATGGTTTCTGTACCCATCATTCCCCCTTGCATGGAGGTGTCTCAGTCCGTTTGTGCTGCTGTAACCAAATACCTAAGACTGAGTAATTTATAAAGAACAGAAATTTAGGTATCTCTGTTTTATCACTCATACAACACTGCCCCCAGTTGTGCTTTTTTTCCAGAGGAACAGTCAGTCTCTCCCAAAGTGGACGAGAATGACACCCATCCAGATGTGGAGCCACCACTGCCGTTGCAGATCCAAATAGCCATGGACGTGATGGAACGCTGCATCCACTTGTTGTCAGATAAAAATCTGCAAATCCGCCTGAAGGTCAGTGCGCAGCTGCTTCTCTGCATTCCCAGAGCAGCAGGACTAAGGTGTGGCCTGGTTGGCAGTGGCTACATGGATGAGCATGTAGCTCCCCTTATCTCCTAGTCCATGTGTGGTGGCCAAGAGAAGGCATCGAAAGGAATTTGTCTGTGGGGTGACAGTTTTACATCTTTCTGTGTCTGCTCAGATGCCAAAGGGAGCTGAATCTCCTGCATTAAAAACCACAAGTTTTGGGGATTCACTGAATCTCCAAAGAAAAGAAAGCCATGTGCTTTGGAAAGGATATTATTTTCTCAGCTATGTAGGATGCAGGTTTTAATACTTTAAAGAGATCATTCTTCCAAGCCTGACACTAGCCCTTATCTCTCTTTCTGTTTTCATCCTAGGGGAAACCTGAACACTTCCTAATATAGCCTGACTTGCTGGCAGTTTGCCAAGCAGCACCCCCATCAGCAAGGGCTGAAAGTATATAGTAGTAGCTGCAATAACAGGACAGTGGGGTGGGGTAGAAGTGGGGGCCAGGGCTTTCTGAATCACCCTGGAGAAGATCTTACACCCAAAGGGAAACAACATTCCTCCCTACCCCCAAGCAGGAGTGAGAAACACAACTGTCAGTCGGGCGCAGGGGCTCACGCCTGTGATCCCAGCACTTTGGGAGGCCAAGGCGAGCGGATTACCTGAGTTGGGAGTTCAAGACCAGCCTGACCAACATGGAGCAACCTCATCCCTACTGAAAATACAAAATTAGCCGGGCATGGTGGCGCATGCCTGTAATCCCAGCTACTTGGGTTGCTGAGGCAGGAAAATCGCTTTATCCCAGGAGGCGGAGGTTGTGGTGAACCAAGATCTCGCCATTGCACTCCAGCCTGAGCAACAAGATCGAAACTTTATCTCAAAAAAAAAAAAAAAAAACACAACTGCCTTAGTGACTCACTGTTAGTGATGAGGGTACATTGCCTTGCTCAGGGGTGATGGGCTAGGAAACCCTTATCACAGATTATCTCAAATCTCAGAATCTGTGTTTTGTGGAGTTTGTTTAGTCTTCCCGAGACAGCTCTTAGCATTCATCTGTTGTTCCATTCAGCAAGCACTTAACCTTTTACCTGCACAACTTTAATGTGGGTGCCTGGCTGATGCATTCAACATACTCCTGTATATCCTTCAAGACCTTCCCTTTTGTGGAGGATTTGTAACAGCTGTATACATACCATAGTTATTAAGAACATCAGCGTTGGAGTCAGACCTACATACCTGAGTCAGTTCAAATCCTGATTCTGCCTCTTATTAGCCATGTGACCTTGAGTAACTTAATTCACCATTTTGAGCCTCAGCATCTTCATCTGTAAAATGAAGATGATGGTACCTACCTCACAGAGTTGTTGATTATAAATATAAAACAGCATTAAAAAAGACACATACACTCATTCATGTACTAAATGCTTATTGAGGACTAGTGCAGGTCAGGTAGAGGGTGTGTAGAGGAGATGATGCAGACACGATGCCCGTCTTCACAGAACTCCCTGTCTGTTGTGGGGAGAGAGGCAATACATGGATTCATACATATTGGAGAAAGGCTGTCAGGGAGCACGCAGGAGGAGAAAGTTGAACGGCTAGGGGAGACCGAGTTCTGTTACCACTACATGGAGAGGCCCAGGAGGCAGGTTCTGTTTGATAGAAAGTAGTAATTCACCCATGCAGCAGGTATGTGTTGGGAACCTACTCAGTGCAAAACCCTGCTGACTAAGACAGAGCTTACCTTCTAATTTAGCCTAGGTCATTGGGGAAGGCCTCTCTGAGGTGGTAACATTTCTCAAGGCTGAGAAGGAACCTGCCCTGCAAAGATGCAAAGAGAACATTCCAGGCAGAGGGGAAACGTGCATCTTTGAGTCAATGAAATGTCGTGTAACTTGTCCCATTAATAACAGAGCTCAAATTCTAAGCCTGTCAGTGATACCACAGCCATTTCCACTCTGCTCCCCTGCTCTCCGCTGTGCAGCTGAGCTTTCTCTTACTCCCTTGCCTAACTATTCAACCCTCAGTGGCAGGGCCTCTTCTGTTCCTGTTTCAGTGTGGACCAGCACATAGTAGGCACCCAGTAGGGTTTACTGCTTCGTGTTGGCTGGCTTCGCTCTGTCTTGCTGACTAATGAGTGCCTTGCCCTGTGAAGGTTGGCCGTCTGTGCGGGAGGGAAGCCTGCGCTGACCGTTATACTGACCGCTGCGACACTGATGCAGGCCATCTCTTTTCAGTGAGTTTGAGATGTAAGAGATCAGGAAACAAGGAACGTAACTGATATTCAGTTTATGTGCAGGGTAGCCCAACCCTTTCTGGTGAGATTAGCCTGTACCTCAACTGCCTGCTGAGCCTCTCCATGTAGTGGTAACAGAACTCGGTCTCCCCTAGCCAGCCACTCAACTTTCTTCTCCTGCGTGCTCCCCATCTCATTCAGTGGCACGTGCATCTCTTCAGTTGCTACCCCTGAACCGAAGCAGCTCTTTTAAAACCCTCACTTCCCCTCCCCAGTATCCAGTCTTTCAACAATTTAAGCCAAGTCATCTCCAAAACAGATCTCCAGTCCTTTCACTTCTCTCCTCTGCCGCCATCATGTGGCCACATCACTTTGCTCCTCTCATGTGGATCCTAAAGGGCCTCTTTGTTTCTCTCTCCCACTTCAAGTCTCTTCTCTACTCAGCAGCCAGAATGACCTTTCTAAAACATGAATTGTATCATGTCACTTTCCTACTTAAAATGCTTTGACGGCTCCTCACTGCACTTAGTACAAAATAAAAAAATTCCTAACAAACCCCTTTGTAGTTGGTCCCCATTTTACCTCTTCTCTGTAACGCTCCACACCGCCCTTCTCTCACTTCTTATGAAAGCTCTGTTCCACCTCTGAGTCTTCCTCATCACGGTTCCCAGTTGCATGAATCTTCACAGAACTAACTCCTACTCATCCTTTGTGTCTTCTTTTAGAAGCTGCTTCCTCAGCGAAGACTTCCCAACAGTCTGTGGTTTAGATCCTTCCCCTCGTTTCTTTGCATTTCACCTTTGACTTTCCTTCTTGTCCCAATTGCTAATCATCGCTTCATTTAGGCGTTATCTAATTAAGGTCTTTCCCCAGCTGACCATGAACCCTGCGAAGGCAAGGAAACGTGTATATTGTCCCTGTGTGTCCCCTCAGTACCTAGCTAGTGTTTGGCATATAGTCAGCACTCAGAAAACAATTATCCAATTAATACATTTCTAAACGTTATTCTTTGAAAATGGTGACTTGATCCCGGGTATCTGTTTTCAAGCCTGTACCATCTGCTGAAATCATGTCTCTTTCAGGTCTTGGATGTGCTGGATCTGTGTGTGGTTGTTCTGCAGTCCCACAAGAACCAGCTGCTTCCCTTGGCTCATCGGGCCTGGCCCTCACTCGTGCACCGACTCACACGGGATGCCCCCCTGGCAGTGCTTAGAGCCTTCAAGGTACTGCACCAGCATCCCCCGTGGTCTGTTGTGAGGGTAGAGTTAGTAGGCGCAGAGCTCACTGGGGCCTTTTGGATTGGTTCTCTTCACCCGATTGCAATGTCACGTACTGGGAAGAAAGTATAGAAACATAAGAAAAGCACAAAGAAGAAGGTAATAGTCTCCTTTTGAATTTGAAGCAGATGAACTAGTAGATGAAAAGGCCAGGCTGTAAGCTCAGCACTCCTCCACACAGGAGTTTGTCTCCTTAAAACCACTTTGCAAGGTAGGTATATTGTCTTTACTTTTGGCAAAGGAAGAAAGAAGCTCAGAGAAGTTAAGGAATTTTCTCGCAATCAAACAGCTAGTAAGTGATAGGAACCCAGAGCAGTGAGTTCACTCCATGTTCTTTGCACTGCACAAGAGTGAAGGTGAAGGGGCCGAGGTTATAGCAGTGGGTGTCCTCTGCCCAGCTGAGTGACGCTGGCAAAACCCGGGACCACCCATTTTCGTGTTGGGCTTAGGAACACCTAGCCCACCTTTCTCATAGTGTTGTCAGGGATAAAATGGGACTGTTTGGTGAAATGCTTTGAAAAGCTAACAGTCCTATATATATGTAAGTCCTATATGTATGTATATATATTATTCTCCCTGGCTTAGTTTAGCTTATATTAGCATGGATATTTTAGCTTATTTATATCCTTTCTTGTTCTAAAAAGCCCTTAAGGCAACCTACAGAGATACATACCACAACAAGCTACCGTAAATTAGAAGAAGGTGCATAAGATGAAGCAGAGAGAAAAGATGTGTAGGGACACAAAATGAAACTGGTAATGCACCAGATACAGTTGGCCAAAGTAATTTTATCTTCTGTAAATTCTTCAGCATATACTAGACCAAATTAAAATATTAAAAAATTAATGTTTTTTTCCCAAAACGAAATTCACAAAATGACACGTGTGCTTGTGTATGTATGTGTGCCAAAAAAAGAGGAAGATTAAGGGGGAGGGAGGTAGGTATTGCTAAATCTTATCCAGATGTACTGGGGGATGGGGGGGAGGGGTTGGTGAGAATAGGTTGTCTGAAATAACAGCAAGCAAAGAAAAATGAAAAAAATATAAAGATGTGTGCACGATAACAGGCTGCTTTCCCCATGCACAGACACAATGATGACACCGAGGTCTATAGAAGCTGTGCCATTCAGCTGAAGGACCTGAAATGAGAGCCTTGTTCTCTGCAAAATCAGCAAACACTCTGTATTGGTTATGCCTTGCTTACCAATTTTTAAAGAAATTCCTATTATCCTGTATACTCAGTCTTGTGCAGCAGGGCAAAACGTTTCAATATGTTCTGCTAGAGAAAGTATAAAACAAGACATGCAAAGAAACTAGCTGTTCTGAAAGATAGAATGAGGGTGATGTGCATAAGAGGTTGTACAGCTGAACAGAAGGAACACCAAGTCGGCTGCAACTTCAGGGACCCTGCCTTGGTTCAGCCCAGGGACCTTGGCCCAGTCACTAACCTCCTGATGCCTGCATGTGGCAGTAGCTGGGCCATAGTGTTCGTGGTTGCTCAGCTAGCTAGAGTTAAAAGCATACGTATTTTCTCAAGGGATGTTAGGAAGATTCAAGAAATGATCTGTGTGAACTGCTTTAAGCTCTTCTCTTTTTTTTTTTTTTTTTAACAAAAATGGTAGGGAAATCAAGATATTAATCATATTATTCATCCAACCCAAGATTCCTTTGAATTATTCGCTGTGTAATCTGTATTTATGGATAGAAGCAACAATGCCTTGGGAGCAGAGACCTCCAAATTCATAACTGTCAGAATCACAAACCATGGGCAAGGAATTAACAGCAGTAATTCTATTTTTTTTCCAAGCACAGACCTAGATGAAATCGAATTACCAAGTGTTCTTTAGTTCTCTTGCTGCATTGGCGATGTTCACTCACCAGGTTGGTGGCTGTTTCTGCAGGTTTTACGTACTCTGGGAAGCAAGTGTGGCGACTTTCTACGCAGCCGGTTCTGCAAAGATGTCCTGCCAAAGCTGGCTGGCTCCCTAGTCACCCAGGCCCCCATCAGTGCCAGGGCTGGACCAGTTTACTCGCACACACTGGCCTTCAAGTTGCAGCTGGCTGTCTTACAGGGCCTGGGCCCCCTCTGTGAGAGACTAGACCTAGGTGGGTACCAGGCAGTTCCACCTGGACACACACTCAGCATCTGTCTCACCCCTGCCATCATGCCCTCTGCTCAGTTGTGCCCCCCTCCCCTCCCCTCTGTGTACCTCCTTCCGTCTTATTTTGGCCTATTTGTCTGTTTATCTTGATGTGTTCTTTGGCGGGATGGAGTAGAGAGCCCAGGGCATCTTGCCTAGCTGTTGCAGTTTCTCCAGACACAGTTGGTCACCTCTTGTCCCAAATGAAGTGTGAGGGCTGACGCTTGTTTTGTTTGTCTTTTCTGCAGGTGAGGGTGACCTGAATAAAGTGGCTGATGCCTGCTTGATTTACCTCAGCGCCAAACAGCCCGTGAAATTACAAGAGGCTGCCAGGAGGTACGTCTGCCTGATCACCCGCATCCCTTTACGTTTGTTCTAAATTACAGATGATTTGCTAATGGCAAGCAGAGTTGAGGCATCTCTGCTGTTTTCTCTCTCTCCTTGCCAGGTTAAGATAATTTCTTTAACTGTGCCAGCACTAGAGATGGTATTTTTACTAGATGTGTTTCTCTTGGCCAGTAACCTTTTCCTCTGCTGCAAAGTCAGCAACAATTCCAGAGGGTCAAGAAGCAGAAAGACGGTGTGCTAGAGAGGACTCAGCACCCTCCTGGGTTGGAGGGGAATCTGTTTCTAGGCCTGGAGACCAGGTGCCTGGCACTTCTTCATGCCTTGGCTCCTTCAACAGCAAAGTGAAAGTGCTAGGATCCTGATATGGCATACGTCGACTCCACGGCAGGTCTTAGATGGGCATTGGTGCCATGAACCCTCACAAGTGCCATGCAGAATTGTTTGTGTGCAGGCAGGTGCACATGTGCTTTTTCTAATAGGAACCATTCATAGGTTCTAATAGGAATCTGTGACCCAAAGAACATTAAGAGCTGCCAGACTAATGGCTTAAAGGGCCTTTTCTGATTCTGAAACTAGGTGATTCCAATTTCTAAGAGTTTGACCATGCTTATTTGAGAAAAGCTGTATCACCTCTAGGAGAAGAAGCTATTGCTGGTTACTTTAGGACTAAGAGCTGAAACTCTCTGAGCACAACAGCATTCCCCAGACGTGAGACTCAAAATCTACTCTGCCCCTCTTCTAGCTTTCCTTCCAGGCGGGAGCAACCTGCATCCTGGAACTGCCATCCCAGGATGTCTGCTGCTGGGGCGAAAGCTGGGCCTGGCACTGTGTGCCGCTCTGGGCCCTGCAGCTCCTCCAGCCTCACCAGCTTCATGCCTGCAGCAGAATCCCTGCTTCTTCCTAGCTTCTCGAGGCACATCCCTGATCCTCTTCAGTGGGGTGGGAGTTAGGAGTCACCTCATTCCCTGAGGGGCAGAAAGGCTGCTCTGACTGTGCAGTGAGGAGAACCAGCTTGCCCCTTATAAACCTTGCACTCTGTGGGAGTGATGGTGATATCTTCTTGAATTGATTTATTGTCCTTTGCTGTTTTTTACTCTTGATTTCCCATTTCCTTTTTTCTTCCTGTCCCTTTCCCGTCACATCCCTTAGTCCCAGAATCAGTCATAGTTTCGTGAGCACAGGGGCGCATCCTAACCAGCTTCTGTCCCCAGGCATTTTTATTCCGTAGAGAATCAACTTAGGGTGAAAATAGTCCTCCCTGGGCGGTGCCCCTGGAGCTGACTGTGCTGTAATTTAAAGTGCAACTCAAGAACATAATGAGTTTATCTTGAAGTAAATTCTCTTAGGTGCCTATTACAACCAAGAGTTACAAAGGTCTGATTTTCACATTCCCCATTCCATTCTACTTTTCCTACACCCACCCCATCCCATCCTTCAAGTTTAGAACCATCAAATAAGCTAATATTCTCAATTCATTATCTTTTCATTTCTAATTCTCTTTTTTGCTGCTGAAAGCAATTAAACCAGGAATTGGACCTTGCTGAATCTTGAGCTGGTGTTCAGGGAGCCTCAGGTGGAGGAACACGCAGCCCCACTACTTGACTGCAGCTCCCTTTGTTTGCTCCAGCACATTCCGTTCAGCGGCTGAGTCAGATGGCCTCCCTCCTGACGGGCAGGGAGCGGGAGGAAGAGCTAGGTGGATTGCTTCACACATATCACCTGCAAACTTAACTTGAAATCGGGGGGAAGAAAAATCAGTCTTGTCCTTGATCCAAAATTAATAAGCTCTTTAAGTGGGAGAAGAAGCTTGAGACAATAGGAAGCCTGGTTGGTCTCTCTGTGAGCCTCATTACTGCATGGAGAGAGGGGTGGGGGGGTGGGCCACTTAGTATTGAAAAGTCATACCTGGCGGTCGGGTGCAGTGGGTGGCTCATGCCTGTTGTCCCAGCGCTATGGGAGTCCGAGGCAGGCAGATCTCGAGGTCAGGAGTTCGAGACCAGCCTGGCCAACATGGTGAAAGCCTGTCTCTACTAAAAATACAAAAAGTTAGCTTGGCGTGATGGCAGGCATCTGTAATTCCAGCTACTCGGGAAACTGAGGCAGGAGAATCGCTTAAACCTGGGAGGCGGACGTTGCAGTGAGCCAAGGTCGCGCCACTGCACTCCAGCCTGGGCAACAGAGTGAGACTCCATCTCAAAGAAAAGTCATACCTACTGGTACTGAGGAACCAAGTCCCCTGCATGAGGTGGAGTCCCCATCTCAGCACATGGCCCTGCCATCCATCCCGTTGTTTGTTCTTAATTCTTCTCTGACCTTCATACCCCACATCCATGACCAAAAGTAAAGCCTGCCTACCTCACTTGGAAAATTGCTTTCAAAATGACTTCTCTCAAAACGACACCTCCGAGCCACTAGGTCAGGCCAGGCCACCATCATCCCCACCAGAACGACAGACCTCACCACCAGTCCCACTTCCACTCCTGCCCCTCTAGGTATTCTCCATACGGCAGTCCAAATGACACACTTACACATGCTTACCCTTGTGGGAGAAGAGAAAGCTGTGTTCTTTGCAAGGGCCCAAGCGGGAACCTTGGCTTAGTATTCAGAAAAGCCAGAGAAGACCAGAGGTAGTGAGTTTCTGACCCTGGGTGGATGACCAGCTTGCTTTGGAAATGGCTCTCCTGTCTGCCAGAGGTGAGGGAACCTCTCAGGGCAGGAGGCTGGTGCAAGGCCTTATGCATTCTGGAAGGAGATGGATATGCACTGGCCCTGTAGAGCAGCCATGTCTGTGGGCCCCTCTGGCAGGTGGGCTTAGGACCTCTAAGGGGGCACCTTCATCGAGTTTGGGTGGAGGCAGACTTAGCAGCCCCATGAGAGTTCCTCTTTATGTGCATCACACTTGGGTTTTTCCTTGCTCCTGTTTGCTTTTCCTGACTCCAAAGAATGACCAAACCAGTGTTTGCTTTTTTAATTTGTCATATTAAATATAGCCTTTGTGGCAGGCTTTTACATCCAGGCTGTAAACTCTAGAAATGGAAATTGATCAGGGGATGGTTGATATAACCGAGGCTGTAAATGCTAAGAACAGAGATGCCATTCCAGTTTAATGCTTTTATCTAGTGAATGTGCCTTGTATGGAGGGGGCATAAATCTTCCAACTAGGGGAGGCATGGGGGAGGGGCAGGAAGGTGAGGGCAGGGTGTGACCTTGCTGTGTGTTACCACCAGGTGTCACTGTTAACTGGCAATGCCAAAAAAAAAAAAGCCAGCTCCCCCAAAGTCCCTCTAGTTAAGTAACTTCAATGGGTAACAAATGTGCAAATCATATTTGTGGTGTGGGAAGGAGGGCTTAGCATACCAGGAGCTAAAAATAAGACAGTGTCCCTGAGGGTAGGCATTGGATTACAGACAACAGGTCAGATCAACCACGCCCCCATCTCAGCCGACTGCAGTGGCAAACTTTGCTGATTGAAATTCTCAGCCTCCAAGATGTCTCCTGGCATGCCCTGGGCCTTCTCGGTTCTGTGCCTTTCTGGCCATGTAGCTTTTCCCTCCTGTACATGAAAGGAGTTTGAAAACATACATCCTAAATTTGTTTTTCCTTGAAGTCCATGCATGTACTTAGCCTAGTTGAACTCTATTAAAACCATACTCCTTGCGCCCATCTCTTAGCAGACTCTGAGATTCCCTGGCTTTTGCAGTGAGGTTTTACATCATCCAATGAGCCTTTTTACCCTCAGCTAAAAGGAAACAAAACTAGACAACACCTATTTTTGAAAAGATGAAGTCAGGCCATGTGCTGAGGCTCACACTTATAATCCCAGCACTTTGGGAAGCTGAGGTGGGAGAATCAGTTGGGCTCAGGAGCTCCAGACCAGCCTGGGCAACATGGTGAAACCCTGTCTCTACTGAAAATATAAAAATTAGCCGGGCGCAGTGGTGTGCACCTGTTGTCCCAGCTACTTGGGAAGCTGAGGCAGGAGGTTCACCTGAGCCTTGGAAGGTCGAGGCCATAGTAAGCAGTGATCACACCACTGCACTCCAGCCTGGGTGACAGAGTGAGACACTGTTTCAAAAAAAAGAAAAAGAAAAAAAGATGAAGACAGTGCCCAATAAGTCTCATAATAGAGGAACAAAGCTTTTAGGATGCTTGGCCTCCACCCCTAGTCTTACCCCCACCTGCTAACCCCAGAGCCCAGATAGGGATGCAGGGTGCCAGCAGGTGGTGACCAGCTGGTATACCTTCTGGCCACACAAGTCCTGGATGCTGTTATTGCTGTAGCCCCTGATGGGGCGCTGGGGAGGTTGCCATTCCAGCTCCCTCTGCCTCACCATTGTGTGTGAGAGAAAAAGCAGCAGTCTTGTTTTGGACAAACCGAGGTTGAGATCTTACTGGCCATGTGACCTTGAGCAAATGATTTAGCTTCATTTCATTTTCTTCCTCTGTAAACTGGGGGTGATGAAAACCTCATTCTCATAGGGTCCTTGTGGATGAATCACATTAGTATGTTCAGGGAGTCTCCAGGTACTGTTCTAGGGACTAGAATTAGAGGGAACAAGATAGGGGCCTCTGCCCTCTGCTTATGTTCTGAAGGTATGTTTACATCTATGTACACACCTATGTGGGGTACATTGTATGTAAATTTCCCAAATAGGTGATGCATGATGTGTATGTTATACACAGACACATAGACACTGGCCACAGAATTTCTAGTTGTAAGCCTGCTTCATCTTTACTAAAATCTGAACTGGGGATTTCACCTCGAAAGATCTTTTTCATGTTAATTGTGCCACCACGGTTTGCAGAAGTCAGGACCAGGTTTGAAGGTTCATTTACTGACTGACTTCCCTGCTCTCTTTCTAGCAGTAGGATCCCAGCCCATCAAAGAACCAGCTGGTGCCTTCAAACCCTGGACGAACACAGACTGGCACAGGCTCATCCATTTCATCCCCGTCAGAGCCCCAACTCCTCTCTTTACCCACACATGAGCCTATTATATTTGAACGGATGAGGAGCCACAGAGGTGATCCATTAGTTCAGCTGAGCTTGAAATTAGTAGCTCATCGCCTTAAATGGTGTGGGCAGTTTGGCTGAGCTTGGACTGCAAAGCTGCTCCCCCTTGGATTGCACCCAGTATGGAAATGAGGGCACACCTAATATTTTTTCCTTTTGACACTTGATTAATAGTTGACAAATCCAAACCCAAGTAGTTAGCTTTCCTATTATCCATCTTTTGACAGGCATTGCTGCTTTTCTTTCTGAGTCCCATTGTTCTAAAAATACACTCAGATCTGAAGCTGTTCACTCTGCATATATAGGCCTGATTTCATGGTGTCAAAGATAAGAGACATCTGGCAGGCAGATTACAAACCAAGTGGGTTGCTGGGTTTCAGAACTGAAGGCAGGGACCTCTGGGCTACTTAAATCTACTTAAATTCAATGCTGCCAATTCTGTCCCTACTTCCTTGGTGTTGTCATGTCACTGATAACCTGCCAGGGTCAACCATCCTACCACCCAGTAGGAAAGCCAAGCGTGGGGTGTGTGTGCACAGTGCACATGCCGTGCCAGGTTGGGAACAGAACACTCTCGATGACAGATCGAGCCTGGTCGCAGCACTGCCCGCACAAAGTGGGTTTCGGTCGTCAGAGGCTGTGGTCGACCACAGGGTAGTCATTTCCTCACTCTGCAGGCTCTGTCATCCCTCTCGAACACCTCGGAGGTGCGGAAGTAAATGTTGTCTTAGTACTGAGTAAAATAGCCAGGGAGATGATCTCTATTGTCTTGTTGTATGTGTGTATTTTAAAAGATTCTTACTAGGTCTCTTATGATGAGCCAAGTGCTGTGTTGAGAGTTGAAGATTTTCAAAGGTAACTACCAAGGCCTCACATTGTTCAATAGCAAGATAGCTTTGGACAAATTAATTCACTTCTCAAAGTCTCTGTTTTCTCATCCATAAGACTGAAAAGAACATATATATTATTTTGCTTATTTCATCTGCTACAACGATGACAAGGATGCAGTAAAGTCAGCTAGCACATAATACCACCACAGAGTAAAAGGCACTAAATAGTAGTTGTTAATCATTATTTAAATTTCTTATTCCAAAAATGACTTGGAATATCTTATAAATTGTTTGCAACGAAGAAATAAGGAAGGAAGCGAAGAAATTTTTTAAACGGAAAAATAACAGCAAAAGCAAGATGAGACCCAGCTGAGATTAATATAGACAATACAGTTCGAGCCCTGCACTCTTGCTAGAGAGGAGCTTTCAGAGTGGCTCTGTGCATACTGACAGACAGCAAAGAGGAAAATGGTACAGGAAGTACCCGAATAAGAGTTTTTAAAAAGAAAAGGAAAGAAAGCTTTTCAGAAAGAAGCATGGATTTCCTTATTACTGAGGCTTGAAAATTTCTCCATGGGTCATCTTAAAAGAACACTGGGTACTATTGTGACTAATATCCTCAACGTCCTTGCAGTAAATACAGAAGTACATTTCCTAGAGCTGTTTCTGAAGACATCCGTGAGTGGAGGCTGCTGGCTTAGTGCCAAAGCACAGGTTACAGGAAAACAGTTCAGGCAGGAGGGGGGCAAGATAGGTAGGCTGCTATGAAGATGTCTTTATCTTCAAGGGTACATACCTTCCAGGGAGGCGCAAGAAACTAAATGTGGCCCGAGAGTGCAGCCAGCAGGGGGAAAGGTCCAAGTCAGCCCTCACAGTGCTCAGCACAGAATGCCACTTTGAAATCTGTGCCCAACAGCACTGTCGTGGGATCTAGGCTTACAGGGTTCCTGGAGGCAGGAGAACTGGCCAGATGGAAAAGACCGCTTTTAAATCTCGCCCCAGTGGGATTTAAACCCTCCTAGGTTCTGGCTTATTTTTGAATTGTCTGTAACAGATTGGGCCTCTCAGTGCCATATCCTTTTAAATATGCACAAAGCAATGGAGTCATTCCTCTGCATTTATGATACTTTATCTTGTGGCACTTTAGGGGTATGGTTAGCATCATTTGCTTCTACTAGTGTTTATGGTTTTACAGCCTGCCCTTGTTGCATTTAAATATTTTTGATATGGGTCTCTGTGTGAGTGTGCATATTGGTGTTAGATCAATAGATGAATGGTTTTGAACAGGTAAATATAGTTAAGTCTAACAAGCACGTATAGCTGCAAAGGTAATTGGTAGTATTTATTTGGAGAGTAAATCGTTGCTTCAAGTCATAATCCTCCATTTCCAACATTTAGAAACAAAAAACGACCTCCGTGCAGGGAAAGATAGCGAAATTGAATAGCAAGAAGGGACAGGCTTGAAATACTGGTTAACCAGTGAACCGAGACCCATTAGAGTACATTACTGAGTATAGAAACACAGCCCCACTGCTTGCTGGCTAGGACGCAGCAACACCCTGAGCATCCATTTGTTTGAAAGGAAACACACAGCCTCATTTGCAGCATCAGCATGTACAGAGTGATGGGAGAAGAGATGGCCAGAGAGAAGGAGAGTGTGGAGGCTGTGTTGCCAGAGAAGGAACAACGGGAACACCAAAATAACTTAGTGGATATGCCTGCTTTCCCACAAGTGAGCTTACTTTCCCACTGCATTTAGCGGTGCCCACATAGAGCCTGTATCATGTTCCTAAGGAGACATTTCTGAGTAACTTCTTTAGAAGCCCCAAATAAATAAGCAAACAAACAGATCACAAAGCCACATGTTCTTTACCACTGGCATTTACCCTGATGGCTCATGAGAGCATTTTATAAATCCAGAAAGAGACGGAGAACAGCAGATCCCTCAAGCAAGTAATTGACAGAGGAAGAATAGCGTGTCACCCAGGAGTGCGGGAAGCCGCGCATTTCAGTTACAGTTTATTTAGCTTCACTGGGCCTTCATTGGCTGGTGGTTTTCTAGAGCTCCCTTTGAGCAGCTGTTGTCTAGACAGAGATGGTGGGAACATACTCTGTAATATTCGCTCCTGCAGCAGAGCAGAGGGGTTTCTTTTTGGTTTTGCCATATTGGGAGGGTGGGGGTGGATAAGGATCCAGTGCCCACGATTGAAAACTCTCGTGGTCTCTTGGAGCTGCCAGGGATCTTAGAACTGATCTGGTCCACCTGCTCTTTACAGAGAAGCAGCTTGCCGTGCCCCTTGTCAGGAAGCCATGCCTGGTGTCACCCCGCACATCACTTCTAGAATGGCCCTTGCCATAGTGCGCCATGGGCCTCTGTGATCCCTTCGTCTACCCCAGCAGACAGGGAGCCCTGAGGGCAGAGCCTTTTTTGTCCCTCTGTCTTTGTGCCACAGGCACCTCAGTTAGTGCCTGGGCTGGACCAGGCTCTAGTAAATGTTTGATGAACCACGAAGAGATAAGACTTAAACCCAGCTGACCAGATTCCAGGAGCACGTTTCCTCCCTCCCCATTCCCACCTCCTTGCCCCCAGCTTGCTCACTAGGAGCACCCCCATATTGATCACGAAGGAAGGAGCCGCTTCTGTTTGGCATCTGGAGTTTATTAGGTACTTACTGATAGCCGTCAGTTGTAGATAGGGCTGAAGTGCAGGCAAATGGCTGCCTGCATGGAGTGAAATTCAATAAAACTGCATTTTAAGTGAAAAATCAGTATAAACACCAGGCTTCTTTGCCATGGAAACAGGTTGCTTAGAAACTGCCTAACAGCGAGTTCTAAATTTTTTAAAGTCAAGTTATCATTTAAGCTACACGGCCCTACAGGTTATTGAGAGATAATCACTCGCCTCAGGACACTCGGAGGCATGCGGCACAGCTGAGTGCCTCCCGATACTCTGGGGACCAGATAATCTCTTGATAACTGTGCTCCCTGGAGCCACTGATTTGGGCCTGGGGGAGGAGAAAGAAATTTTTGTTCAGGAGTTAAATGGTGTACATACATTTTTAAAAAAGTGTTTCTCTTTGGGTTTGAAAAAAGATGGAACTGGCCATTTGGCGTGTTCAACAGCCATCCCTGCACATCGAAAGATGTATTGGGAACATTTTCCAGGCAGTTACCCCAGTCACTTCAAAGCAGAGGTCCTGTCTTTGTCTTCTGTCTTTGGCTTATGCAAAAGGAGTTTTCAACAACTTCGGCTTTCAGCTGTTCACTCTCTCGGGGTCCCTCTTCCCAGCTAAGGCTGGGCAGGAACTGGCCCCAGGACAAAGTGGCACCAGAGTTTGAAACAAAGCCTGGTGCTAAGCACTTAGATCACACCTCCTGAGCCTCAGGCTCAGCTCCCGGGGGCTTAAAGGCAAGAAGGGTGCAGGTTTGGAATTTGTCGCATTTAGAGTTCAGCAGGCCGTATGCCTCTCGGGGAGGAGAGCACAGCTACGCGTGCCAGCCACCTGGTTGCGTGGCATGGCATTTGCTCCCCACCTCAGGCATGCAGAGGACAGAGTATATTGCATCTGTTTCTTCCTGAAAATATTGGGGAAAATTAGAACACCATTGACTGAGAACTGGGACCCCCCGCCCCGCCCTGCCACCAAGTCAGTATGGAGAAAGTTATGAGTGAAACAAAAGACAAATGTTTTGCCCTTTTCAGGGTGTCTGAAAATTATCCATGGCATGGCGATGCTGCTAAGGTTGGTAGTGATAATTATGCCTCAGACTCTCTCTCTCTCTCTGGAAGGAAAGAAGGAATACTGTTTTCGTTATATACTTCAAAGTGTTGTCCCGCACCCCCTCTCCTCAGAGCTTCAGAACAAACCTGTGAGGAGAGTGGGCCAGGTGTGATCATCTTTGGAGAAAGAGGAAACAGATTCATGAGGCAAAATAACTTGCTCCAAGCCACAGAGGTGAGAGAAGGAACGTGCATACCTGCCATTCTGGGGCATCTGCCCCTTTAAGAGCAAAGAAATGAGACCCAAAACAATCCTTCCAAGAGTTTGGCTCTTGCTTAATAAAAGAAGGTGAACTTTGCACATGTTTTCCCTTTGCTTTTCTGTTAATATTTTATGTGGGTATCTTGCAGGGCAAAGAGAGTGGCTTATTTTCTTTTCCTTTCCTGCCAATGAATACAACATTCATATTTAGCATGTTAAAAAAGAGCTCAGAAAATGAACATTGCAGCGTTTTCATGCTGTGTAAGTCAGAGCGCAGCTATGACTGAACTGGGTCGTGTGGCACCACTTTGCTGGGTGTTGCCCAGATAAAAATATTCCTTGAAGCTGGGAGAGCGCCATGCTGTAGCTTGAGAAATTGTTCCAGCTCTTGAAAGGGGAAAAAAAATCAAATGAAACCATTTGCATTCTAACAGTCTTTGGTACCAGGGAAAACTGTCAACTGTGTCACGTGTAAATAGAAATCTGCTCACCGGTTTTGGTGCATTTTTTCATAATTTCCCTTGCCACTCTAATTATCAAAGATATTTTTATTTTTAAACAAAAATTGTCTCCCACGCAGGCCTCATCTCCTTTCTGCGGTGAAGTGGAAACGATGAATTAGAATATTCTAATCACTTCTCCAACAACCACTGTGGAGGTTATAAACACAAGATTATCCTAAGCAAAGGAAACTTAAATTGTTTAGGCACAGAACAGGCCAGAAAAAAATTCAGTAGGCTGGGCCCGGTGCTCACACCTGTAATCCTATACTTTGGGAGGCTGAGGAGGGTTGATCACCTGAGGTCAGGAGTTCAAGACCAGCCTCGCCAACATGGTGAAACCCCGTCTCTACTGAAAATACAAAAATTAGCCAGGCATGGTGATGGGCGCCTGTAATCCCAGCTACTCGGGAGGCTGAGGCAGGAGAATGGCTTGAACCTGGGAGGTGGAGGTGCAGTGAGCCAAGATCACACCACTGCACTCCAGCCTGGGCAACAGAGTAAGACTCTGTCTCAAAAAAAAAAAAAAAAAAAAGCAAATTCAGTGCCCTTGTCCGCCCTCCCCACTCCCCCACTGCCTCCCTGGCCTCCTTAGTGTGTGTCCATTACGCCTAAGGATGGTATCAAGACTGGCTTCGTGGTAAGAGCCAAATCCCCTGAGGGTGCAGGTCTTTCATATTAGTGAAATTAAAACCCAGAATTTACTCCCACTTAGCAGGCATTGAAGTTCCTGTTTAATGCCGAACAGTATGGAAGAGGCTCCTTAGAATAATTGCCAAGAATAAAATGTGATTTATCAAATAGATACTACATACTGTTAATTGATAAATAGGGGTCACGTGTGCTAGACTGTGTAGGGCTTGATCTGTGTTTTAAACCTCAGCAAAACCCTGAGTGAAGTACATCCCCCATTTTTGAAATGGGGAGGCTGAAACAGGGCAAGTTAAATAACTTCCCAAAGCCACATAGTTAGTGATGCCTCTGATAATTTGAATTCTGTTAATAATCTTCCTTGTTCCTTCCTTGATGGTGAGAGTTTAACCCCTCCTTCAGATCCTTTTGTAGAATTTTAAGTATTCTAGAGAGGGGTGTCGTCTAAAGCCATTCATGAGCAATGTAGTAACTCGCCACGTCCTCATTAAAATGAGAACTCATTCATTGTTACGTGGACATATTGCAGGGGAAAAAAAGATAAAAGAGAAATGAGAACCCGTTCAGTCAACATTAACTGGATGCTGACCACATGCCATTCCAGGTGCTGGAAATACAGCAACCTGTAGAACAGATGTGGTCGCTGGTCCCTGCCCTCAGGGAGCTTATGTTGTAAGGGAGATGATCAATAGTCTATATGTGCTGGGAAAGGTGTCCCAAAAGAGAAAAGTAAGGGGCAGCCTTACTGGGGCACAGTGGTATGGACAAAATGGCATGGGGAGCCCAGCCTCTGAGCAGGCAATTTTGAGCTGAGATGGGCAGACTGGCTGGGAGGCCCCACCCACTGTGGGAGGGCCCCACTCTTCCAGGGATTGCCAAGCTAGACTGAATTGCCACCGCGTATGAAGTTTACACTTGGACTGCCCAACACAGTGGCCCTGGGCACATGACTGATCTTTCAGAAATAGTATTTGAGCAGCTAAGAGGCACAGGTTATGACCCCAAAGTTCAGACTAAGACAAAAACCACCCTCGGTGGCTGTGTGGCATTCAGTAGCGCGGGCCCTTGAGTTCTGTCCCTGTCACGTGTCAGAGGACATCAGTGCTCTATCTCTGCCAAAGGTTACAGAGCAGGGCTTAGCCATTCCTGCCCCAGGAGAATAAAGGAGCCCTTTGCCAGCCTGCCAAAGGCGGCATATTCTGTGGATCTGATCCCTGTGAGGAAACGGGCTCCTCACACGGGAGCCATGAGTGTCTGTTCACACCACCAAGTATCCATGGCTCTCAGCCAGAAAGGCTCCAGCTAGCTGCCAAGTTCAGCACCATGCTGGAGGACCACAATAATGAGGCTTGCTCAGGGCCCCCGAGCAGGACAGGGAGCCCTGCCCTGGGCCTGCCCCTGACCCTGGGCTGGGCCTGTGAGCTGAGCAAAGCCTTTAAGAAAGGGTACACTCTGTCATTTTTCTTCTTTATGAAAACTCCTGCTTTACACTCTGGAACTCAGCCTCTTTCTTTGCCAAGAGCTTGTTTGCTGTCAATATTGTTCTGCTTAGACTGATTACTGGTTTTCTGTATGTCAGTGGATATGAAACTGTTATCTGTATTTCTATTGGGCTTTGGGACCATCCTACTGGTCCTGTCTTATGAATTCAAGTGGGTTATTTCTACTATTTGAAGTGACTTGATATTGTTACCAGTTTCTTCTCAAATAGCCCGGTCAATAGCCTCCTGATTGGGGCTATAGCTCTCCCCACCTTCCCCGCCTGTACCCTCTACTCACTCCTTTCCATCTCTCCACAGCGTCTTCCTCCACTTGATGAAGGTGGACCCAGACTCCACCTGGTTCCTCCTGAATGAGCTTTACTGCCCCGTGCAGTTCACACCTCCCCACCGCAGCCTCCACCCCGTGCAACTCTGCGGGGCCAGCGGGCAGCAAAACCTGTACACGGCCAACGTGCTCCACCTGCTCACGGAGCTGCAGTGACCCTGCTCCCCCACTACAGAGACCACCAATCCCTCCTCCCCTGCCAGCCAGAAGTTGGGCTGACGCCACCCTGGCCATAGGCGGTGGCAGTGGCAGCAGAGAAGGTGAATTAGTCAGCCAATCAATTTATAAATTGATCAATCACACAACTGCTTAGAAATGGACTGAAGGAAAGTAGCTGACTGTTATTTATATTTCATAGCTTGTGTTTTCAAGTGACATTGTTTGGTGGCTCTAAGGGTTTAACTGTTTAGCCTACCATCTCCATAGCCCCAGCTCCCTCACAGGTAACATGCACACACAGACACACACACACATGAGGTCAGTTCCCCTCCATCTGCATACACCTCCCTCTCTTCAAATAATGAGATGGAACTAATTTTGTTGTACCTAACCTGTTCTTTGGGAAACAAATGGAAATAAAGACACTTCTTGGATGAAAATTATGATCAAGAGCTCACTTTGAAGTTTGTTATTTAAACTGGGTGGTTTGGTTTTTTTTGTTTTGTTTTTTTTTAATGAGTTTATATTCTTGAATGGTTAACATAGAACCATGGTATAAAATCCAAATCCAAGCAGTACAAAACAGAAAACAGTAAAGAGTAAATCTCCCCTCCCCATTTCCCAGCCGTCTGGTTTCTCTCTCCAAAGGCAAACACTCATTAGAAAGTTTTGGATACTTTTTAAGCAGGAGGTTAATTTTTTTAACTTTTTACTGTGGGTAATAGTGTAATGAAGTCCCATGTCCCCATGAACCCGACTTCCCTGGCAGTCAGCATATGGCCAGGCTTGCTTCCTCTGTGCCCCGCCCATGTACCTTTCTCCACACCCCATATTTTTTTGAAGCAAATCCCAGATGTTACATTGAAACTTTTTGAATGTAAACCACAATACCATTATCACACTTAACCAAATTAACAATGACCCTTTAATATTGTCAGTGTCTGAATTTCCCCAGTGTGTTTGGATCAGGATCCAAATAAGTGATGTACGTTGCTGGTATCAGTATGTTCCCTAATAAATCTCTTTTAGGCCAGGCGCAGTGGCTCACGCCTGTAATGCCAACACTTTGGGAGGCTGAGGTGGGCAGATCAACTGAGGTCGGGAGTTCAAGACCGGCCTGACCAACATGGAGAAATCCCGTCTCTACTTAAAATACAAAATTAGCCGGGCACGGTGGTGCATGCCTGTAATCCCAGCTACTCAGGAAGGCTGAGGCAGGAGAATCGCTTGAACCTGGGAGGCAGAGATTGCGGTGAGCCAAGACCATGCCGTTGCACTCTAGCCCAGGCAACAAGAGCAAAATTCCATCTCAAAAATAAAAAATAAAAAATAAATCTCTTTTAATATGTAGATTCCCCCTCCACCTCTCTCTCATTTTCCTTGTAAGTGGGGAAACATGGTCATTTCTCCTATAGCATTTCCCACCATCTGGATTTATTGATTGCATCCCTATGGAGGTCATTTCATGGGCCCCTCCTATCACCTGTGTTTCCTGGCCGTTGGGAGGCAGAGTAAGAGTCGTGATCAGGTCTGGGTCTTCTAGCTTTGTTTTTGGCACTTCAACGTAGGTGGTGGTATGTACTTCCATCGGGAGGTGTGTATGTCTGATATCTTACTGTGTCACTAGCAACCGTGGCGATCTCACTGGGATCCACATGCTCATTAGGGATTGCAGAGTAATGCTGTTCTAATTCCGCCATGCTGGCTTGCTTTTAGCTAGAGTCCTGTGTAAGGGGAATCTTCCCTTCATCAACCATCTGGTAACCTACTGGTATAGTTTGTATAGAAAAGGCAAGATGGCACTTGCCTGTAATCCCAGCTACTTGGGAGGCTGAGGCAGGAGAATGGCGTGAACCCGGGAAGGCGGAGGTTGCAGTGAGCCGAGATTGTGCCATTGCGCTCCAGCCTGGATGACACAGCAAGACTTTGTCTCAAAAAAAAAAGCAAGATAAATACTTGATTTTTTTCTAGCTGAGAAATTTAAAACACAGATTATGTAA
The DNA here is from genome assembly GCF_000951035.1 of Colobus angolensis palliatus. Taxonomy (NCBI): domain Eukaryota; kingdom Metazoa; phylum Chordata; class Mammalia; order Primates; family Cercopithecidae; genus Colobus; species Colobus angolensis. Next base: position 15,803,705 of record NW_012121820.1, read on the forward strand.
ATTCAGGTGCACATCCCTGCCCAGCGCCCCCACGTATGCTGAAGGATCCCAGGGATGATGAATGCTTCCTCACAGGTGCATGGTGAGGCACTGGCTAGATCACAATTCCAGTGACATAGATAGTTCCCAAACTCTTAAAAAGCCCAGAGGGTGCCTGGCGTGGGAACATATTGGTGTGAGGGTCTCCTGCCAGCTCTGGAGAGGCCCCACTCACTTCCGTCTCCACTCCACCCTGCAAGGGCAGAGTTATGTCCAGCTCCAGTCTCAGTGGCAGCAGCCTGGCTCTGGTCTGGCTCCTGAGCCCTCAGGGAACCCTTCTCTTGGGGCTTTTTTCAGTTCTGCAGCCTGTAAAGTGGAGGGACTGGGCCAGAGGGGGAGCTAAGAACCCCCTGAAAGAGCAAGATAATCACTTAAACTCTCTTTGAGCTTTAAAATTCTGGGATGATTTCCTTTGGAAAAAGGGAGGGAAATGCCTCTAATTGCGGAGATGGTAAAAGGATTCACAGCATTGTTCCTAATTCCACTGGGGACCCAAATTGATAGGCTAATTCAGTCTCCAGATTCTGACAAATGAGAAAAACAGGTCAGGGAGGTGGCGTGACTTGCCGAGCATTACTTGGCTCTCCCGGTGAGATTAAAGTAGCTTGTCTTCACAGAGCACCTGGGTGTGGCAAGCCGCGATGCTGTCCCGAGAGGCCAGGAAGATGTGCACACGCATCCTGATAAAAACTTGGGCTCTGGGAAAGCTCTCCAGGAGATAATCGGCATAGCAGGATCACCATGGCTCTCCGAAAACCCACTTTTCCCTCAAAGAGTTAAGCTATCTCAAGTTGTTTTCAGATTCTTGCAGGCAGATTGTTGTACTTGATTTAAAAGAAAAAAAAAATCTCATTAGAGTGCATCTCTAGTTATAATTATATTCAGGCAACTTTAATTTTGAACCTGTCCAGCTGACTCAGTCTAGTCCTGGTTAACATAAGCTTTGCAAAATACTCCATTCTCCCTGTTAAAACTTGTGGAGCAATAGGGGCTTCTTACTTCATTCAGGGCGCACCAGCACTTCAAGTATTGTTTGGACCGGGGTTAGGAGTTGGTACAGAATGGATAGGTAGATACTGCAAAGCCTCGAATTTCAGGTTGAGATGTTTGAGTCATGATCTGCAGGCAGTAGAAGGCTCCTGGAGGATGCAGGAAAGCGTAGACCTGGACCCAGGGGATCCTTGGAGATGGCTGGAGGGGGTGGCTGTGGTCTTCCGGAGGCACTGTGTTGTGGAAGGAGCGTGGATGATTTGGAGTTCCTCAGAGCTGGGCTTCATTTCTGACTCCGCCTCTCTGTAACTGTGTGACCTTGGCCAAGTCATTTCAATTCTGAACTGCATTTTCCCATCTCTGAAATAGAGCTGTTGCCTCTGCCTCTTCAGGCAGCTGCATCAGAGGGGATGAATGCAGTAGTGTTTCTAAAGCCAAAAAAAGTCAAAGAAGATACCACAGAGACCTTTATGTATGGCCTGTAAACCCTAATAGATTCACTCTGGCCCTTTACAGAGAAAGTCTGCAGACACCCGTTGTAGATGACCAAGTTTGATTTGGGGCTGGGCAAAGCACCGGCTGAGCCAATGAGAGCAAATCCTAGAATTTAGGCTGAGGTGGGAGGATCTCTTGAGCTCGGGAGTTCCAGGTCAGCCTGGGCAACAGTGCAAGACCCCGTCTCTAAAAATCCAACCCAATCCTAGGCCTTTGCACTGTGCCTGGGGCTCCAGCAATGTCTTTCCCCTGCTGCCCATTTCTTTGTTATGGCTGCAATACACACTCCTCTTGACGGTTACAGCTGAGGAAGTAGATGGTTAGGTCTCAGCATGTACCACCCAGAAACTAAAATAGAACCACAGTAGGGGGAGAGAATCAAAGAAGGCTTCTAGGAGGAGGTGACCTCCTAGTGGACAAGTAGATTTCAGCAGACAGAATAATGGGCATTGCAGACAGGAAAAATAACATACCCAAAGACATGCGGGCATGCCTGCCAGTATCTGTACACATCATAACTCAGTTGGGAGTGACAGGAGACCCAATTCAAAATTGGCTTGAGCAAAAAAAAATATCTTGGCACACAGAACGAAGAGGCCCCACTGGCACAGCTCCCCCAGCCTGTCTCTGTCTTCCGATGCTGCTTTCCCCAGTGGTGGCTTCACTCTGACTCCAGGCTCCTGTTCCTTCAGCGTCACACACCCAAGTGAATGGGCACCTCCTAACAGCTCCAGCCAAAGGCCTAGGATTGGGTTGGATTTTTAAGAGACGGGGTCTTGCACTGTTGCCCAGGCTGACCTGGAAATCCCGAGCTCAAGAGATCCTCCCACCTCAGCCTAAACCCTAGGATTTGTTCTCATTGGCTCAGTCGGTGCTTTGCCCAGCCTCAAACCAAACTTGGACGTCTACAACGGGTGTCTGCAGACTTTCTCTGTAAAGGGCCAGAGTGAATCTATTAGGGTTTACAGGCCATACATAAAGGTCTCTGTGGCATCTTCTTTGACTTTTTTTTTTCTTACAATGTGTTGTGTTTTGTTTTGTTTTGGTTTTGTTTGGTTTGGTTTTTGAGACAGGGTCTTACTCTGGTAGCCCAGGCTGGAGTGCAGTGGTATGATCTCAGCTCCCTGCAGCCTCAACCTCTCAGACTCAGGTGATTCTCCCACCTCAGCCTCCCAAGTAATCTGGGATTACAGGCGCACACCCCCATGCCCAGCTAATTTTTTGTGGTTTTAGTAAAGACATGGTTTTGCTGTATTGCAAAATAGGCTGGTCTCAAACTCCTGGACTCAAGCAATCGGCCCGCTTCAGCCTCCCAGAGTGCTGGGATTACAGGTGTGAACCACCGTGCCGGGCCACATCCTTTAAAAAAACGGAAAAATTCTTAGCTCAAGGGCCTCACAAAAAATAAGCCAGTGGCCTTTGGTTTTTTGTTCATTGGTAGTTTTTTGTTTTTGCTTTGCCCTCTGACCTTAGTTTGCCAACCCCTGAACTGCAGCATTCTCGGGGAAAGGTCTGGAGACACCCACACCATATGGAGAAAGAGTTGAGGTGGAGCGGTTTCCCCTAAAAGAAAGCACTGTATTTGGTTACCAGGAAGAGAGATGCCGGGATTGGGGAGGGCATATATGACAGGCACTCACCACCCTGTATTTGTGGCCTGTGACACGTGTGGTGTGGCAGTCTGGGAGAGTGAGTGTAAGGAGGTTGTGGGCGCTGAGGCCACATTTATGGAAGGCCTTGAATGCCAATCTGAGCATCCCAGCCTTAAGGGATCAAGAAGTGGCCTTGGAAGGTTCTTGAACAGGTGAATAATGTATTGAAAGCAGGACGTTAGGAATGTTCATCTCGTGGCAGCATACGGGAGAAATTGGAAGGGAGAGAGACTGGCAATGAAATTGTATTTCTGAAAGTCCCAGGACGAGAAAATGTACCTCTTCCATCAACCCCAAACTGTTTGACATGCCGTGGTTCATGGGCAACTTGAGGCACATAAATATGTGCTTTAAAGTTTAAAAGTAAGAAGTCAGATGAATGGAACCTCTGATGAGGCTTCCTCCGGCTGGTTCCGGAGATTTGAGGAGCCCTAGAAATGATTTTCCGCAGCTCCAGCTGTGATGAGCAATGCAGGGTCCCTCTCCTTTTGTGTGGCTTACCCAGTCCTGTGCGTTGGGCTTGATTGGAAGCCAGGTGCCCGTATTGCCTTTCCTCCAGAGTAAGGAATAGAGGCCAAATTTCAGAAAATAATTCTGAGTGATGGTGGACTCTGTGGAAGCGTTGATTGCTTTATAAATGGCATTCTCCTCTCTGCGCTCCCCCATCTCCCCCCCAGTCTCCCCTCCTCCACCACTGAAGTTTGGAGGCTGCGGCTTTTCAAATTACGCTTGAAAAGCAGCCTGATTTCCCACAGGAATCATCTCCTAGATTAGGAGCTGTTCTACCTTTTCTGACAGTTTTACCCAGAGTACAAAGCCAGTCTGCAAAGGACGAGGAGGGAGCAGTGCCCTCCTCGCTTCAAAGCTTTCAGCACCAGCCATTTATGAAAATGTCTGTCTCACTGCGGCCCTATCCCGGCATCTGGGGCTGCCTGCTTTTGCAGCAGGAAAGAGTTAAAAAACACTGATGAATGGCTGCCTCTGCCACCGCTTCCGTTTCCCCTCCTCATATAATTTGCCATTCTTTTTGCACAACAGCTCCTGGGTCTCAACCTGCTCTCTCAATCAGTACCCTCACGTCCTCAGCTTCCTCCCACACAGGCAGGCTCAGAAGTAAGGGAAGCACCTTTCAGAATCTCTGAGGCTGTTTCCAAGGGAAAAGATGGGCGGGGGGAGGCAGGGAGAAGTAGTGGAGAAGAGTCAGAAGTTCCTTCATGAAATAAAACATGTTGTGTTACCCGGGCGTAGGTGTGGGGGAGGAATAGGCCTCAGCGCACCCCACCTCTTGTTAGCCCATCTTCTCATTGTCTCATGGACCCCACAGGGTGCAGTCACGTGTTCCACCCCAGACCCTGCCCCAGTTCCCTGGAGGGAATCAAACTGTGCCACAGCTCACAGGTGACCTTGGGCATGCTCTTCCCCTCCCTATGCTTCAGCCTCCCCAATCTACTAGGTGAAGAGTTTGAACCAATCAATCTCCAAGCATTGTTGCACCTCCTCAGCATCTATAATTTGATAATATAATGTTGGCAAGTGTATGGGGAGACAGGCATGTACATTGGCACAAGGTCTTTGGAGGTCAGTTGGGCAGTATCGACCAAATTTGAATGGACACACCTTTTGATCAGTAATTCTGCCCCTTAAGTATGTCCTACTCACACATGTGCACAAAGATGTACATGCGTAGGCAGTTCACTGCAACATCATTCCAAATTTTTAAAAAGTCACAAATATTGAATGCCTAGTATGTGCCAGGCTTTATGCTTGATGCTTTTCCTCAGTATCCAAAGACTGGAAGCAAAAGATAGGAAATAACCTAATCATAGTGCTGAGCTCTTCATCCAGAAGAGACTGAAATGCCTCCCACAACACAGAAATTCTACTGAGCTATACTGAAGAGTGATACATCAAATGTCGTGAGGCCAGGCATGGTGGCTCATGCCTGTCATCTCGACATGTTGGGAGGCTGAGGCAGGAGGACTGCTGGAGCACAGGAGATTGAGGCTGCGGTGAGCTGACTGTGCCACTGCACTCCAAAGTCTTGAAATGTTACTGTTAACTATTTCCTCAAAGTAAATAGAAAATTAAAAAGAGGCCAGGCGCAGTGGCTCACGCCTGTAATCCCAGCACTTTGGGAGGCTGAGACAGGCAGTTCACCTGAGGTCAGGAGTTCGAGACTAGCCTGACTATCATGGAGAAACCCTGTCTCTACTAAAAATACAAAATTAGTCGGGCATGGTGGCGCATGCCTGTAATCCCAGCTACTTGGGAGCCTGAGGCAGGAGAATCGCTTGAACCTGGGAGGTGGAGGTTGTGGTGAGCCAAGATCGCGCCATTGCACTCCTGCCTGGGCAACAAGAGTAAGACTCCATCTCAAAAAAAAAAAAAAGAAAAAAGAAAAGACAAAGAAAATGACAAAGAACAGGGGAGGGAGGGAGGGATGGACTAGTTAAATGATCTCCGGCGCATTCATATAACAAAATACTGTGCAACACTTTAAAAGAACAAAACTGGATGGGAGAGCGATCTGGCTGCAACATCCGTCACCCCATTGATTGCCAGGATTGATTTGGCTGATCTGGCTGGCCGGGCAGGTGTCCCCCTCCTCCCTCTCTGCTCCATGTATGTCCCTCCTGACGCTGCACACTGTCGAAGAGGACAGCCATCCCCAATAGAGGAAGACTGGTCTTCAGTCAAGGGCATATAAGTAGCTGAGCCCCCCTGCTAGAACCTCCAAACAAGCTCTCAAGGTCCATTTGTAGGAGAACATAGGGTAGTCAAGTTTCCAAGACTCCAGACACATTCAAATGAGGTGCTACATGTGGTAGTCTGCCTTTAAAAGAATAAAAATTAAAACAGCAATAGCTATCAGAGTTTTAAATGCACATACCCTTTGACTCAGCAATCCTGCTTTTAGGAATTTACTTGCCACAAGCAAAGATGATGAATAAAGTGTTTGTTGATGCATTGTTTGCATTAATGAAAGATGGAAACAACCTAAAAGTCCATCAAGAGAGTACTGGCTACATAAGTGCCTCATAAACACAGGTAGTATACCATGTAGCCTTTCAAAATAATGAGGTAGTTCTCTGTATAGCTCCAAGATACATTATTAAAGAAAAAGACAAGCAGCGGCAGGGCTCTGTGGCTCACACCTGTAATCCCAGCACTTTGGGAGGCCGAGGTGGGTGGATCACTTGAGGTCAGGAGTTCGAGACCAGCCTGACCAACATAGCGAAGTCCCGTCTCCACTAAAAATATAAAAATTTTCTGGGCATGGTAGCAGGCGCCTGTAATCCCAGCTACTCGGGAGGCTGAGGCAGGAAAATTGCTAGAACCCTGGAGGCGGAGGTTGCAGCGAGCTAAGATAGCGCCATCACACTCCAGCACGGGCAACAGAGCAAGACTCCATCTCAAAAGAAAAAAAGAAAACGACAAGCAGAACAATGCTGCCACATATGGGGAAGGGGGATACTTGATGTGTGGAATCTGTCTTAAAGGACACCCAAGTGGCAGCCTTTAGCTTCTAGGAAGGGTAACAGGATCAATGGTGAGAAGTCTTCTCACAAGTACCCCATATACCCTTGACATTATTTTTAAACCCTATTAATGTGTATCTTATCCACTCACACAAAAAAAGTTATCAAAATAGAAGGTGTTTATGGTTCTATAATCCTACAGCAAATTCACATTTGGTGTTAGGGGCCTAACGTCATCTTGGGCCCCTCGCTTGTGCTTTGCGTTTCTCAAGGGGAACCAGGGCTGGGAGAAGGGGAAGCAATGCTTAACCCAAATAAGCAGCTGGGTGCGGTGGCTCACGCCTGTAATCCCAGCACTTTGGGAGGCCGAGGCGGGTGGATCATGAGGTCAGGAGTTCAAGACCAGCCTGGCCAAGATGGTGAAACCCTGTCTCTACTAAAAATACAAAACAAAAATCAGCTGGGCATGGCGCCTGTAATCCCAGCTACTAAGGTGGCTGAGGCAGAGAATTGCTTGAGATCGCACCACTGCACTCCAGCCTGGGTGACAGTATGAGACTCCGTCTAAAAAATAATAATGATAAGCAAAAAAATAAGCAAAGGAATCTTGGAGAGGATGCCTCTCAGGATGGGTTGTATCCCTGTGGGCATGCAGGAAGATGATCTCCCGCCCATGCCCTAGCTCGTATGAGCCTCCTCAGACCCCCAAAAGAGGCAGGTCAGGCCTCGGAGGTTTTCCTGACTACCCATGCTGAAATCAGGCCACTGCAATGCCGCCCTCTGCCGCAGCCCTCGCCGTAGCTCTGCCTGGGACTTGCAGCCTTTTTCTCATGTAGGAGTCATATTCCTTTCTGCATCGTCAGCACCTGACAGGCACACGACAGGGTCATGACTTGCTGCTCCATCTCATGGTCATGATGACTGACAAATCCAGCGACTGATCCAAAGGCATTAAGAGCAAAGACAGGATTCTAACAGGAGGCTACTGATCAGTTGCATGATCAGTTACAACAGGGTTTGTGGAACAGGATCTGAAATCTGCTGGTTGGAAACCTCAACAAGTATTTTTCGAGGCTTCCTACATGCCAGCCCCAGAGATAAAAAGACATGTATACTGCCTCTTAGGAGCTAGGCTTACAGGAGAGCTAAACAAGGCAAGTTAGTGTGAGAAGACAGCAATAAAAGTCTGCACTGGGAGGAGGTAGGGAGCGGCAGTTAAGCTCATGGGTTCTGGAGACAAGATGGTCTAGGTTGGAATCCTGACCCTGCCATGTGGTCTTGGAAAAGTCTCTTCAGGACTCTTAGCCTTGACGAAATGAAAATAAAAACAGTACCTCCCTGGGAGCATGGGACACCAGAGTGATAGAGTGATAGACTCAGGGACTGGCTGGCTCCTGGGAAGTGCTCTATCAGAGTTGGTCGCCACCACGAAGATGATGATATTCAAGAGTATAAATGGCAGCACAGAGGTTGAACCAAAAGGCAATTGGGAGGCTTCATGGAGGAGACACCATCAAGCTGGCATTGCAGTATTTGCCCATCAAGTACACACAGAGTAGGCCCCCTCTGAACAGAGGGAACAGCAGGTACAAAGGCTCAAACAACACATTTAAGGTGTTGCTTGTGTTGATGTAAGGTGGGGGCAGTGGGCAATGAAGATAAAGAAAAAGGTGAAACTTCAGGAAAGGAGGCGCCAGTCTGTTTAGTACCCGAGAGGTGGGCCTGGGCTGTACATCTGGCAGGCACCCAATAGGTGCATGAGTAATGGGTGGGTAACATTGCCATAAGGAAGCTCTTCTCTGGGGCTTTTCTGCAGGGTGGAATAGGGTGGATGAGGGATGATGGGCAGAGCTCACCCTTGCCAGGCCACTCCCAGCCTGAGCTGAAGGGCCAGGTTCCTAAGGTCCCACTGGCAGCAAGCACTAGGGTCCTAACCCAGGGTATTGCAAGCTTGTGAGCACCGGCTTTGCTGATTTCTGGGAAGTCTACCCAAAAGAGAGAGTGCAGTCCTTGAGTTTACACTCCAGTGTGGGAGGCCAGACTTCCATGAGAAACATTTTCATTTAGTAATGGATTTAATGAGTGCAGAACTTCCTGTTTTAAACAAACAAGTGATTAGCATTGACTATAGACGTGAAAATTGATCCTAATGAATTGCTAATTAGCTGCCTCCTCTTCCTGGGATCTTTAGCTGGTAAATTCTTCTCTCTAGCTACAGGGGGTGTTAGTCAATCAGACTGGCATTCATTCATTCATTCAACATACTTTTTTTGAGTTCCTACTGTGTGTCACTGTAAACAAGACAGGGAGGATCCCTTCCTCACAGTCTGATGGAGGAGACAGCATTAATCACCTAAACTTACCTATAATGACACACTTACAGGCCAGGGAGCTGAGACAATGTGCAACAGGAGGACCTGATGTTGTCCTGGGGTGGGAGGGGGCAAGAGGAAGGCGCATTTGAGCCAAGATCTGAAGAGTGAGTAGAACTTAACTCATGGAAGGGGGAACAGAAAGAGTAGAAGAGTGGCTCAGATATCCAGAATGGCATATGCAGAGGTCCTGTGTTGAGAGGGAGCAGTGTGAGTCAGGAAAAAAGCCAGTATAAGAGGTGTGCAAGGGGCATGTGTGTGTCAGAGAGCAAAAGCATGTGTGATTGATGTTGGCTTCATCCTTTGTAGCAGACAGTACCCAGTGCCCACTCCACATCCCTCAGGGCTTACCACCTCAGTGTGCTCCAGCCAACTTCCAACTGCCCCACATTTGATTTCTTTGCCTAAGGATTTTCTGCAGGTAAGGAAGGCCTTCTGTCTCCACGCTTGAGAGGCCAGAAGTCCTGGTGAATTAAGCAAGTCTTGGGAGCAACCCGTAGCCAATAACTGATGTGTAAAAATCTCAGCTCCCCAATGTAAGAGTTAAAGAAAGAGAAAAGAAACAGGAAATGTGGCTCAACAGTCAAAGACAGGTTTATTTTAAAGAAATAAACCTGAGAGGGGCTTCTGGCCAATTTAATGTTGAGCCGCATTTCATCTTTCTTTCCTCTTTCTTAAACTCTTACACCCAACCTCTTGGGCAGGGTAACTTCAAGGTGTGTGTTCTACACTGGCTCCCACAGGACTGAGCCCCACTTGGGCCCAGTGGTGTAACTTCCTTGACCCTGCACTCTTTCCCAGTCTCCCTTCCCCATGCCCCTACTGGTGCTTCCTGGAATTAGGTCTCAAATGAACTACTTGCCCTCAAATCTTTGTCTCAGTACCTGCTTCTGGAGGAACTCATGATAAGATAAGATATCCTGGAAACAAGACACAGATATATCTCAAGCCCCTTCCACATCCTATTTACCCTTGCCTGGATCCCCTCCTCTCTCTCACTTGCTTCCCTTACCAAGTGTGTCTGTAGACCATGGTGGCCCCGCTGGGGTCTGCTTAGCACACCAGAGCTTCTTAAGGTAGGTCACTCAGAGGGAGCCATTTGGCTCCCAGAGAGGCCAGTGGTATATGTCCATGTCCCCATCCCATCATTAGCTCCCACTTCTTTGAATGCACCATCTTGAAATCCTCCCTGCCCCTTGTAGCTGGAACAGACCACCTTGAGGAGGAATCCAAGTGGCTGGCCTGCATGGCCAGGGGCAGGGATGAGAAGTGCTGAGTGAGACACCTTCCATACTCACCAGCCTTGCTTTCTTTTGTGTAGGAATTGAAAGGATTCTCCCTGGAGTTGAGAAATAAACATGTTTTCTGAATAATATGGCATATTGACCTCGAAGTCCCTACAGCAGTTCTGGACAAAGCCAGGCTCAGGATAGGGCCTGCCATTATTATCATTCATTCAATAGAAATGTTCCATTGTCTGTCCTCCCCTTCTTCTTAGCAGTGGGGTCCTGGTATTTAGGCACACAGCTGATCCAAATAAAGGCCATGTTTTCCCTGCAGCTGGATGTGGCCAGTTCCCCCTGCAGCTGGATGTGGCCATGTGACCAAGTTCTGACCCACGACAGATAAGCAGAAATGATCTGCAACTTCAGCCAAGTCTCCGTAAAGAGAGGGTGTGTTTTCTTCCCATTTCCTCCTTTATGCTGGCTGAAGTGCATACTCAGTGATGGGAGGCAGAGTGGCCATCTTGGGCTGTGAAGTGAAGCCAGGCTAGAGTCAGCAGATATTGTAGTAACCAGGTAGAAATGCCAACAAGTTGAAAATTAAGTGTCTTGTGAAACTTCGGGAAGGAGAAACCAGGGCCCCTAAAACTTGCTTTGATTAAATAAGATACAGTAGGTCCAAGCTTTGACCCAACCCGTATAAGCTGTTAATGTCTGTCAGAGGCAAATATTTTATTCATTGATTCATTTATTGAGTGGGTGCCAGGAGCCAAGCCCTGTGCTAGTCATTGGGGATGCAGCAGGAAACAGGACACTTGGAGTCTGTGCCCTCCTGGAGCCTTCATTACCATTCCTAGCATTTTATTCTAAAGTGTTTCTGCCATCACTTCCAGTCAAGACGGCATTGGGTTCATGCTTTAAAAACAACCTCTGCTCCCCAGCTGGAATTCATCCATTGCAGATGGGAATGCAAAATGGTATAGCTGCTTAGAAAAACAGTTTGGGAGTTTCTTATCAAGTTAAACATACACTTAAGATACTACCGAGCAAACCCACTCTTAGGTGTTTGCCCAGGACAAATGAAAACGTGTCCACACAAAGACTTGTATATGAATATTCATAGAAGATTTATACATAACAGCCCAACTGGAAACAATTCAAGTGTCTATCAGTAGAAGAATGGATTAAAAAATTGTGACCTAACCATACAACAGAATACTACCCAAAAAGGAATGAACTATGGATATACACAGTAATATGGATTCATCTAAAAATCACTACATTTGACGAGATTAAGATGGCAGATAGGAGGCCAGACTAGCTTTCAGCTCCCACTCAGATGGACAGAGCAGCCAGTGGAGACTCACATCGTGAACTTTTGCTCTAAGAACTACCACAGGAACATACCAGGAAAGCCAAGAGAATCCACAGACCCTTTAAAGGAACTGGATCACTGCTGCAGGCTCCCTGAGATGCCAAAAACCTGTGAGTCCGCTTGCTTTCTCAACAGAGAGGCTCGTGGTCTAGGGCAAGTTCTCAGCCCTGGTCACCGGCTGCCTGGAAATAGACTCAGTGCTGTTGGAGGGGCATGGTGGGAGTGAGACTAGCCTTTAAGACTGCAGGCTGCATAGGAGTGGGTGAGGCCCATGACTGCCAGCTTTCCCCCATTTCCCTGGTGACCTGTATGACTCAGCAGAGGCAGCCATAATCCCCCTGGGAATATAACTCCACTGGACTGGGAAACAGTCCCCCATCCCCCACAGCAGCTGCAGTAAGCGCTGCCCAAGGAGAAGCTGAACTCAGACATGCCTATCCCTGCCCCCTGTTGGTGGTCTTTCTCTACCTGCCCCGGTAACCGAAGACAAAAGTCATAATCTCTTGGGAGCCCTGCAGCCCTGCCCACTGCCTGAGAATCCTGAATACTTAACCGGTTGTCTCTAGGGCAAGTTTGCTTCCTCCCTGTAGACTGTGGCTGATGCACTCTTGAAAGCACCACATCTTGGCTGGAGGCCAACCAACTCAAAACCAGCACTCTAAACAAAAACACAACCAAGGACCCTCAGAGAGCCCACTTCATTCCCCTGCTAGCTCCACAGGAGCAGGTGCTAGTATCCATGGCTGCAACACCCGAAGACGGATCACATTACGGGATTCTTTGCAGATGCTTCCCAATACCAGCCTAGAGCCCAGGAGCTCCACTGGGTGGCTAGACCCAGAAAAGCAAAAGCAATCACTACAGTTTGGCTCTCAGGAAGCCCCATCCCTAGGGGAAGGGGAAGAGCACCACATCAAGGGAGCACCCTGTGGGACCAAAGAGTCTGAACAACAGCCCCTGAATCCCTGATCATCCCTCTGACATAGTCTACCCAAATGAGAAGGAACCAAATAAACAATTCTGGTAAAGTGACAAAATGAGGTTCTTTAACACCCCCAAAAGATTATACCAGCTCACCAGCAATGGATCCAAACCAAAGATGAACTCTCTGAATTCCCAGAAAAAGGATTCAGAAGGTCGATTATTGAGCTAATCAAGGAGACACCAGAGAAATGTGAAGTCCAACTTAAAGAAATCGAAAACATGCAGGAAATGAAAGAAAAAGTCTTCAGTGAAATAGCATAAATAAAAAACAATCACAACTTCTGGAAATCGAAGACATACCTAGAGAAATGCAAAATGCACTGGGAAGTCTCAGCAATAGAATTGAACAAGCAGAAGAAAGAACTTCAGAGCTCAAAGACCAGACTTTCAAATTAACCCAATCTGTCAAAAACAAAGAAAAATGAATTTTAAAAAATAAACTGGGCTGGGCGCAGTGGCTCACGCCTGTAATCCCAGCACTTTGGGAGGCCGAGGCGGGCGGATCACGAGGTCAGGAGATTGAGACCATCCTGGCTAACACGGTGAAACCCCGTCTCCACTAAAAATACAAAAAATCAGCCAGGCATGGTGGCGGCGCCTGTAGTTCCAGCTACTCCGGAGACTGAGGCAGGAGAATGGTGTGAACCCGGGAGGCGGAGCTTGCAGTGAGTCAAGATCACGCCACTGCACTCCAGCCTGGGCGACAGAGGGAGACCCTGTCTCAAAAAAAATAAATAAATAATAAATAAACTGTAGCAGGATGAGCCACAGATGAAACCTCTCAGACACCGAGTTGTAGAAGGAAGCTTCATTCAGCTGGGAGCATCAGCAAGCTACTATCTTAAAATCCGAGCTCTCCGAGGGCACAATTTCTGTCCCTTTTAAGGGCTCACAACACTAAAGATTTCACATGAAAGGGTCGTGATTGATTTGAGCGAGCAGGGGGTACATGACAGGGGCTGCATGCACCGGTGGTCAGAGTGAAACAGAACAGAGCAGGGAGTTTCACAATGTTCTTTTGTACAATGCCGGGAATCTATGGATAACATTGGTTTCTAAGTCATGAGTTGATTTTTAACTACGGAGTTTAGACCAGGCAGACCCAGGCCCGGTTTTGGACCTGATACCGGGCTGCCTGTCTTTGGTTTCACTTCCTTATTTTTTCTTAAAACAGGTACTGAGTATAAAACAATATAAAACAATATGAGAGGGTCTCTCTCTTTCCTCAAAACAAAGCCTCCAAAAAGTTTGGGACTATGTTAAATGTCCAAACCTAAGAATAATTAGTGTTCCCAAGGAAGAAGAGAAATCTAAAGGTTTGGAAAACGTATTTTAGGGAATAATTGAGGAAAACTTCCCTGGCCTTGCTAGAGATCTAGACATCCAAATACAAGAAGCTCAAAGAACACCTGGGAAGTTTATCACAAAAAGATCATCATCTAGGCACATAGTCATCGGGTTATATAAAGTCAAGATGAAGAAAAGGATCTTAAGAACTGTGAGACAAAAGCATTAGGTAATCTATAAAGGAACACCTGTCAGATTAACAGCAGATTTCTCAGCAGAAGCCCTACAAACTAAAAGGGATTGGGATCCTATTTTTAGCCTGCTTAAAGAAAACAATTATCAGCCAAGAATTTTGTATCCAGCAAAACTAAATGTCATAAATGAAGGAAAGATACAGTCCTTTTCAGACAAACAAATGCTGAAAGAATTCGCCACTACCATGCCAGCACTATAAGAACTGTTAAAGGAACTCTAAATCTTGAAACAGATCCTCAAAATACACCAAAATAGAACCTCCTTAAAGCATAAATCTCACAGGACCTATATAACAATAACACAATGAACAAAAAGGTATTTAGGCAACAAATAACAGGATGAATAGAATAGTACCTCACATCTCAATACTAGCATTGAATGTAAATGGCCTAAATGCTCCACTTCCAAGATACAGAATGGCAGAATGGGTAAGAATTCACCAACTGAGTTTCTGCTGTCTTCAAGACACTCATCTGACACAATAAAGTCTCACATAAACTAAAGGTAAAGGGATAGAAAAAGATATTCCATACAAATGGACACCAAAAGCAAGCAGGAGTAACTATTCTTATATCAGACAAAACAAACTCTAAAGCAACAGCAGTTAAAAAAGACGAAGAGAGACATTACGTAGATAAAAGGACTAGACCAACAGGAAAATATCACAATTATAAATACATATGTACCTAACACTGGAACTCCCAAATGTATAAAACAATTACTACTAGACCTAAGAAATGAGATAGATGGCAATATGATAATAGTGGGGGACTTTAATATTCCACTGATAGCACTAGACAGGTCATCAAGGCAGAAAGCTAACAAAGAAACAATGGACTTTAAACTATACCCTATTGTCAGGCCTCTGAGCCCAAGCCAAGCCATCGCATCCCCTGTGACTTGCAGGTATACGCCCAGATGGCCTGAAGTAACTGAAGAATCACAAAAGAAGTGCAAATGCCCTGCCTCGCCTTAACCGATGACATTCCACCACAAAAGAAGTGAAAATGGCCAGTCCTTGCCTTAAGCAATGATATTATCTTGTGAAATTCCTTTTCCTGGCTCATCCTGACTCAAAAAGCTCCCCAACTGAGCACCTTGTAACCCCCACTCCTGCCCTCCAGAGAACAACCCCGCTTTGACTGTAATTTTTCTTTACCCACCCAAATCCTGCAAAACGGCCCCACACTTATCTCCCTTTGCTGACTCTCTTTTCGGACTCAGCCCGCCTGCACCCAGGTGAAATAAACAGCCATGTTGCTCACACAAAGCCTGTTTGGTGGTCTCTTCACATGGACGCGCATGACACCTATAACAAATGGACTTAACAGATACTAATATTTACAGAATATTCTACCCAACAACTACAGAATATACATTCTATTCTTTAGCATGTGGAACATTCTCCCAGATACATCATATGATAGACCACAAAACAAATCTCAGTAAATTTAAGAAAATCGAAGTTATATCAAAACTCTCAAAACCGTGCAAATACATGGAAATTAAATAACCTGCTCCTGAATGATTGCTGGGTCAACAATGAAATCAAGATGGAAATTTAAAAAATTCTTTGAACTAAAGGATAATGGTGACACAACCTATCAAAACCTCTAGGATACAGCGAAAGCAGTGCTAAAAGAAAAGTTCATAGCATTAAATGCCTACATCAAAAAGTCTAAAAAAGCACAAATAGATAATCTAAGGTCACAACTTAGATTATAAGGTCTCCTAGATAATCTAAGGAGAAACAAGAACAATCCAAACCCAAACTCAGCAGAAGAAAAGAAATAATGAAGATCAGAGCAAAACTAAATAAAATGCAAACAAACAAAAAAATACAAAAGATAAATGAAACAAAAATCTGGTTCTTTGAAATGATAAATAAAATTGATAGCCTATTAGCGAGATTAACCAAGAAGAGAAAAGATCCAAATAAACTTAATTAGAAATGAAATGGAAGATATTACAACTGATACTACAGAAATACAAAAGATTATTCAAAGCTACTATAAACACCTTTACGCACATAAACTAGAAAACCTAGAGGCCAGGTGCAGTGGCTCACGCCTGTAATCCCAGTCGAGGCCGAGATTTGGGAGGCCGAGATCAATGTATCACCTGATGTCAGGAGTTTGAGACCAGCCTGCCCAACGTGGTGAAACCCTGTCTCTACTAAAAATACAAAAATTAACCGGGCGTAATGGTGGGGGCCTGTAATCCCAGCTACTTGGGAGACCGAGGCAGAAGAATCACTTGAACCTGGGAGGCGGAGGTTGCAGTGAGCTGAGACTGTGCCATTGCACCTCAGCCTAGGCAACAAGAGTGAAACTTCGTCTCAAAAAAAAAAAAAAAAAGAAGAAGAAGACAAAAAGAAAAAGAAAGAAAACCTAGAGGAGATGGACAAATTCCTGGAAACATACAATCCTCCCTGATTAAACCAGGAAGATATAGAATCTCTAAACAGATCAATCAAAATTTTAGCAGGGAGATTGAAATGGTAATTTCAAAGTTGCCAACAAAAGAAGTTCAGGACCAAATGTATTCATGGTGAATTCTATCAGACACTCAAAGAAGAATTGGTACCAATTGTATTGACACTATTCCAAAAGATAGAGAATGAGGGAATCCTCCATAAATCATTCTATGAAGCCAGTAACACCCTGATACCAAAAACTAGGGAAGGACAAAACAAGAAAAGAAAACTACAGACCAATAACGCTGATGAACATAGATGCAAAAAACCTCAACAAAATACTAGCAAACTGAATCCAACAGCATATCAAAAAGATAATCCACCCTTATCAAGTGGGCTTCTTACCAGGAATACAGGGATGGTCTAACATACGTAAGTCAATAAATGTGATAAACCACATAAACAGAAAAACAAAAATCACATGATCATCTCAATAGACACAGAAAAAGCATTTGACAAAATCCAGCATCCTTTATGATTAAAACCCTCAGCAAAATTGGCATAGAAGGGGCAAAAGGTAATACAAGTCATCTACAGCCAACCTATAGCCAACATTATACTGAATGGGGAAAAGTTGAAAGCATTTCCCCCAAGAACTGGAACAAAACAAGGATGCCCATTTTCACCACTTCTATTCAACACAGTACTGGAAGTCCTAGCCAGAGAAATTAGACAAGAGAAAGAAATCAAAGGCATCCAAATTGGTAAAGAGGAAATCAAACTGTCACTGTTTGCTGATGATATGATTTGTATACCTAGAGAACCCTAAAGACTCATCCAAAAAGCTCCTAGAACTGGTAAATGAATTCATCAAAGTTTCAGGATACAAAATTAATGTACACAAATCAGTAGCTCTGCAATACACCAACAGCGACCAAGCTGAGAATCAAATCAAGAAATCAACCCCTTTCACAATAGCTGCAAAATAAAATAAAATACTTAGGAATATGTTAATACCTAACCAAGGACGTGAAAAACCTACCAGGAAAACTACAAAACACTGCTGAAAGAAATCACAGACAACACAAACAATGGAAACACACTGCATGTTCATGGATGGATAGAATCAATATTGTGAAAATGACCATACTTCCAAAAGCAGTCTACAAATTTAATGCAATTCGCATCAAAATACTACCATCATTCTTCACAGAACTAGAAAAAACAATCCTAAAATTTGTATGGAACCAAAAAAGAGCCCACGTAATCAAAGCAAGACTAAGCAAAAGAACAAATCTGGAGGCATCACATTACCCGTCTTCAAACTGTACTATAAGGCAAAAGAAATAATCAGCAGAGTTCACAGACAACCCACAGAGTGGGAGAAAATCTTCACAATCTATACATCTGATGAAGGACTAATATCCCAAATGTACAAAGAACTCAAACAAATCAACAAGCAAAAAACAAACAATCCCATGAAAAGGTGGGCTAAGGACATGAATAGACAGTTCTCAAAAGAAGATATACAAATGGCCAACAAGCATACGGAAAAATGCTCAACATGACTAATGATCAGGGAAATGCAGATTGAAACCACAATGTGATACCACCTCACTCCTGCAAGAATGGCCACAATTAAAAAAAATAAAAAATAAAATAGATGTTGGCATGGATGTGGTGAAAAGGGAACATTTGCACTGTTTTTGGGAATGTAAACTAGGACAACCACTACAGAAAATAGTGTGGAGATTCCTTAAAGAACTGACAGTAGATCTACCATTTGATCCAGCAATCCCACTACTTAAGTATCTACCCAGAGGAAAAGAAGTTATCATACGAAAAAGAAACACACACATGCTTATAGCAACATAATTTGCAATTACAAAAATATGGTACCAGCCCAAATGCCCATCAATGAATGAGTGGATAAAGAAAATGTGGTATATGTATACCATGGAATACCATAAAAAGGAATGAAATAATGGCATTCACAGCAAGCTGGATGGAATTGCAGAGTATTATTCTAAGTAAAGCAACTCAGGAATGGAAAACCAAGCATCATAGGTTCTCACTTATATGTGAGAGTTAAGCTATGAGGCTACAAAGGTGTAAGAATGATACACTGGACTTTGGAGACTCCAGGGAAAGGGTTGGCGGTGGCGAGGGATAGAAGACTACACATTCAGTACAGTGTACACTGCTCGGGTGATGGGTGCACCACAATCTCAGAAATCACCACTAAAGAACTTATTCATGTAACCAAACACTACCTGTTCCCCAATAACTTATTGAAATAAAAAATAAAAAAAATAAAAATCACTACATTTAGAAAAAGAAACCAGACACAAAAGAATACATATTATATGATTTCATTTATATGAAATTCAAGGAAAGGTAAACTAATGTATAGAAAACAGATCAATGGTTACCTGGGGCTGGAGAAGGGGATTATTAGCTGCAAAGGCACAAGGGAAGTTTTTGGGTGAGGAAAATATTATTTTTCTGATTTTAGTTGTGGTTACATGATTATATATATTAACCAAAACTCATTGAATAATACACTTAAATTGGTGATTATGTTGCATGTAAATTATACTTTAACAAAACTGATGTTAAAGAAAATAAGTGTCCGGCTGGGCACTTCCTTGTTACTGTGTAAAATTCTGGTTCCACTATTTATCACAAAATTGAATATGTATATAATCAGAAATTAGATTTACTGATATTTGAACACTTTCTGTACTTAGTGTTTTTCTTCTTTCCCTTTTCCTTCTGCCAAAGTATATGCTTTAGTAATCCTTTCATGATGGTATGGGTAACTTGATTTATGAAAGTTTGAAAATGTCCTTAATTTTTCTTCTTCAATGTTCATTTAGCTTTGTATTGAAGTAGGTTGATAGTATTTTTCTCAGAGTGAGACTCCGTCTCAGAAAAACAAACAAACAAACAAACAAAAAACCCACCAAAAAAAAAAAAACAGTTAATTTTGTCTGTTTTTGTTTCATAACTTTTCTCTTTTTACAAGTCATTCCTTCATTTACCTTTGCTAGGATCTTTTTTTTTTTTGAGACGGAGTCTCGCTCTGTCGCCCAGGCTGGAGTGCAGTGGCCGGATCTCAGCTCACTGCAAGCTCCGCCTCCCAGGTTTACGCCATTCTCCTGCCTCATCCTCCCGAGTAGCTGGGACTACAGGCGCCCGCCACCTCGCCCGGCTAGTTTTTTGTATTTTTTTTAGTAGAGACGGGGTTTCACCGTGTAGACCAGGATGGTCTCGATCTCCTGACCTCGTGATCCACCCGTCTCGGCCTCCCAAAGTGCTGGGATTACAGGCTTGAGCCACCGCGCCCGGCCTGCTAGGATCTTAAATGTATTTTAAAGTCAGTTCCAGATTATTTATCTAGAGCAATCTGGAACTGAATTTATGAAATTACTTATCACTAATGAATCCATCTGTTCAGAGTTGAATTTGTTGGCTTTCTTAGTGTCACTTTTCTTCCCATGCTTTAGAATTTTGGTTTGTAGGCTTATTTTGAAGAGGATTATTTCTGTCCTTTTTCTTTCTCTGCACTTGTCTAAACCAAGACCCTCAGGACCCCAGTCCCAAGCCAGGCTTCCTATTGGCAGCTCAGAATTTCCAGTCTTTGTGATACGGAAGGTATCATAGATACAGTTAATGAGCCAGGGTGGCTTGGCTCAGGTCCCAACTGGCAGACCTCGGTCTGCACTCTTCTGTTACCTAAGATACGGTTTCAGGCTGTGAGTTTGATGCTAGACTCCCAGCTCTAAAGAAGAACTCTTTTGCTCCCTATTTACTGTGTAGGACTTGAATTCCTAGTCACTTCTGCCTGTTTCCAGATCCACAGCCTGTAGGCCTTGAGGTTTCAATCTCTATTTATCTTCATGTTTCTCTTCCTTTTCTGTTCCAGAGAAGATTGTCTTGTTTAGGAGTATGAGTTTTATTTATTTAAAACATAAAAATTATCTGTTTTTACAGTATATGAACAAATATTATTTTCCCCCATTAATTCATAGACATTTCTTTTTTTTTTCTTTTCTTTTCTTTTTTTTTTTTTGAGATGGAGTCTCCCTCTGTCACCCAGGCTAGAGTACAGTGGCGCGATCTCGGCTCACTGCAAGCTCTGCCTCCTGGGTTCACGCCATTCT
>NW_012121820.1:15826587-15850197 GCF_000951035.1 Colobus angolensis palliatus
GGGGATGGTTTTGGGATTACTCAAGTGCATTACATTTATCATTAGATTCTCATAAGAAGCACACAACCTAGATCCTCACATGCACAGTTTACAATAGGGCTTGTGCTCTTATGAGAATCTAATGCCACTGCTGATCTGACAGGAGGCAGAGCTCAGGCAGTAATGCTCCCTTGCCTGCCACTCACTTCCTGCTGTCTGGCTCATTTCCTAACAGGCCATGGACCAGTACCGGGGGTTGGAGACCCCTGATATATAGCATTCAAATCAGTGGGGAGTAAAAGATGGGGTGATAAGGAACTCTAGCCATCAAAATAAAAAAGGAAGAAAAAAATTAAAGTAACCACATATGCCCTCCACCCTCCACCCCCCAAAATATCATGGTAATAGAAAACATACACACACACACACACACACACACACACACACATATACAGAGAAAGATGTTAGAAAATAAGTTCAAACAAATCAGTAATCACAATAAATGTAAATGGATTAAACTTACCTCTTAAAGACAGAGACTATCCATGAGATTTTTAAAAATCAAAATCCAGCTGTAAGCAGTGTGTAAGAGATATACTTAAGATAATCATACAGAAACATTGAAAATAGAAAAAGATATCCCAGGAAAATACTAACCAAAGAAAACTAACAATATCAATGTCAGGCAAAACAGAATGTAATGCAAAGAGCACTAGGAGGGATAGAGTGGGTCTTTATATTTATGATAAAAGCAAGAATTCCACAAAGAAGGTAAAAAACCATAAACTTACAGCATTCCCTAGCATTTGGATGAAGTTCTTTTGTAGCTACCACTTATTCAAGAATTGATTGTTCATTAAACTGAATTTTAATGCAAGCCTAAGTCCCTTAATGTGGAAAAGGATGAGGCATGAGGACAAAGGGAGATTAAAAAGTAAGGTTGCTTACTAAATTATTAACCATAGAGCTATGGGCTAAATCAACATAACTGCAACTAGAACAATAAAGGCCGAGCACACCCTAAATCTCTTATGGTACATTTGCATGTTAAATGGGAACATTTATATAGATATAGCCTAGAAAATGGTCTTTATTAAAATGTGCCCACAGTTAACACTTTCAGATACTAAATTCATGTGGCTCCAAAGGCAACTCAGCAAGCCTCACCTTCTGTTTGGGAGCAGGGGTAGGGGCAGCGAAAGGGATGACTTGCAGATGAAGGAGATAATGGAGGCTCAAGAAACCTGGGGCATTTGACAAAAATCACAAGCAATGACCTTGTGAACGAGAAAGAGAAAGGAGCTGGATGAGGCACAATTAGGTAAATTTGTCTTGAGCCCTGCAGGGCAGCTGATTAATAGATGCTGTTAAGCAGGAGGAATGTTCTCAATTGTAGAGTTCTATAACCCAGACTCAAATCCTGGTCCCGTCATACATTTACCAGCTGGATGACTTTGGTAAGTTTTTTTTCTTTATTTTTATAGTTATCAGTCTCTCCAGAAAGGGATCATTGCCTGTTTCAAAGGTTATTGTGAGAATCAAATGATATAAAACAGCACACCATAAGCACTGACAAGTGATAGCTCCCTATTTAAAGAATGGAGAGAGGGTTTAGAGGCACATGTATGAAATGGGTTTCAGAGTTTTGGTTCACATAGATTTCAGCAGTATAAGAAAGTAGCTTGTAACTTGGGCTGCAATAATAGGAGCATGCTCTCAGTATTGAAGGAGGTGATAGCTCTGGTCTGCTGAACTTGATTAGTGGTTTTATCTTGAGGAGCTATGTTTTCATAGGGACCTAAACCAGTGGTTTTCAAACTGTGGTCCCCAAGACCAGCAGCATCAGCATTATATGGGAATTTGTTAGAAATGCAAATTATTGGGTACCACTCCAGTTCTACTGAATCAGAAACTCTGCAGTGGGACCCAGAAGTTTGCATTTTAACAAGCTAATCTTAACAAACAGCATGTGTCCGGAGCCGTGAGGCCCGGAAATTGCCGCGGCTTCTGTTGCTTAAGCTCGGTATCATCAGAGACAAGATGGCGTACTTCCGGGTTCTTCATCACCAACTTTTCCCGCGCATGCGTAAATAATTGCCGGCGCCTGGGAAAGTTAAAGTCAACCGAGCATGCGCCTGGTGACGTCTCTCATTATTCTCCACCCCGCCTGCTTTGCTGCACTTCCCCTTTCTTACCAGCCTATATAAGCTGTACCATCGCCCTCAATAAAAGAGACTTGATCAGGCTACTGTCTTGTCTCCGTTTCTCGTGTTTTCTTGTCTCTCCCATTCCCACTCCCCCTTCCAGGTTTCGTGTTGACTGTCCCGCTGTACGAGACAAGCATGATTTTGATGCATGCTAAAGTTTGAAAACCACTGACCTGGATAGACACATGTAGTAGGGATGGATAAAGGTCTCAAAACTATGCCTCTTGAGTCTAGTTGAAGGACCTGAAGATGTTCAACCTCAAGAAAAAAAGATCTGACCAATCCAAGTGAGGATCAGATAAAAGAAGATGCCAGCTCTGTTCTCTGTGTCAACCCAGAGATAGTTAGGACCAAGAATGGAAAACGCTGGGCAACAAAAATAGCGTGGTGGATTAGAGAAGGTGCTCTAGGCTGCAAGTAACAGACAACTGACCCAAATTGTCCTTGATTGTACGGGATGTATCAATTGATAACTGGAGTCCAAAGGTAGAGTAGTTCTGTGTCTGGCTAAGCCAGCAACTCAACTGTGTCCTCAAAGACCCAGGTTTTTACCATCAGTCATCTCTGCCATCTTCAGTAGGTCAGTAGCTCTCCTCATGGGTGCCTAGCGGTGGAAGAAACACCCAGCCTAACGTGGTCAGACACCAAGAAGCAGAGGAGGAAAGCATGTCTTCCTTGTGTCTCCTTTTAAAATTAAGAAACCTTTTCCAGGGGGGACTCCCCCTTCCCTTCAGCAGATGTCCCCTCACATCACAAGAAACCCTTTCCAAGAGGGACTCTCTTTTCCTTGCAGCACATGTGCCCTCAAATTTCATCTCAGGTCACATAACACTTCTAAGCCAGTCCTTAGAAAAAAGAAAGAAAGATGAAAAAAGCAAGAACACTGTAGGATGGGGTTAGACCAAGGCTTATCAACCTCTTCTGTTTAGTGGACCCCTTTGGCAGTCTGGTGAAGCCTGTGGACGGACGCCTTCTCATAATACTGTTTTAACTACATAAAATAAAATGAAAACTAAATAAATAAAATGATAGAATTGCAAAGAAAACCAATTATATTGAATACAGTTTTCAAAATACATTTGTAAAAGTATGTTACAGGAACAAATATGCTTCTTTATTAGCATGTTAAATAAAATCTAGCAGCTGGTCTAACAACTATCATTTGAAGCAGCAATGAGTGTAAACAGTATTGTGAGATACCTGCAACTAATGTTTTGTGATATGAAAAAATATTTCACTTCTTTTGGTGACAAAGTCACAAGTACTGCTATTGCAACTATGATTTGTTCCTTACATTCATAAGAGAAGCAAATGCTAAATTTCAGTTAAATGTTAGTGAAAATAAAGATGTAGCTTCTTTTCCTTTCCCCCCATCCAAGTTTGTAAATCCCGTGCATTCCATCCACAGACTCCTTGGTTGAGGTAGTCTGTGGACTGCATGTTAAGAGCCCCTGGCTTAGAGCAATCAAGATACACACGCTGAGACTAGGCAAGTCTTTTCTGAGACAAGTGGTCTGAAAAGAGTGGAAAAAAAAACCTAAACTAATGGGACTAAATCAGGCAAAAAAAAAAAAAAGGAAGAGGAGAAGGAAAAAAAGAAGTAGGACTGGGGAGAGGGTGGGAGAGGCTGGAGGCAAAGTAGGACATAGCTCCAGGGTCTGCTCTAGGTAGGGTCAGTAAGGGCTTTTTACAGAAGGAAAATGCATCTCATCCCTGGGGGTAGTAGACATTGTCAAAGGGACTCAGACACCAGATGGTGCACATACTAGGATTCCTGCCAACCTTGGCATTCTTTCATTTCCCCCATTTTATTTACTTTTGTTTCCCGATTGGTTCTCTTTAAATATTTATAGATGTTTCAAGTTACAGACGTAATCCTTGCCCTTTACAAATAGTCAGCCTCCTAGGATGTATGTATCTCTTCTATCCCACTTCTCAGAAATGACCACAGTGCTCAGCGTGGAGTCTGTCTTTTCCAATGACTTGTTACGCACAGGTGATTTCCAATACCTCACAAACTTTAGCATGAAGGAAACTTATCATTAATGGCCAGGCACGGTGGCTCACGCCTGTAATCCCAGCACTTTGGGAGACTGAGGTGGGAGGATCACATGAGGTCAGGAGTTTGAGACCAGCCTGACCAACAAGGTGAAACCCCGTCTCTACTAAAAATACAAAAATTAGCCAGGCATGGTGGTGCGCACCTATAATCCCAGCTACTTGGGAGGCTGAGGCAGGAGAATTGCTTGAAACTGGGAAGCAGAGGTTGCAGTGAGCTGAGATTGCACCATTGCACTGCAGCCTGGGCAACAAGAGTGGGACTCTATCTCAAAATAAATTAATTAATTAATTTTAAAAAATGAAACTTATCATTAATGCAGATCCCCCAGGCCCTGCTCATCCGACTCCCCATGCTGGTAAATGAGAGCAGCCTCACTGTGCTAGATGCTGACCTCAGTGTCCCCCTCAAATTCTCCAAGGAAACCAAGGTTCAAATGGGAGGAAGTGGATCAAATGCCATATACCTCAAAGGTGGCAGAGCTGGGATTCAAACCCATGTCTATCAGACCCCAAAGCCCCTGTTCTAAATGTTATACCTGGTGGCTTCCAGGGCCTCACCTGAAGGTAACTAAGGCAAAGTACTGAGTGTCATTCCAAAAATGTTTTCCTTTTTTCTAGGAGGTGGTGGTGGGGTGAGGTTGAGGTGGGGAGTACGGACATATTCCTAGAACCTGGCTTAAATGGTGCCAACTTGGAATGAACATTTATACTGAAGTGTTTGTGTGCCTATCAATCAGTTTTCAGTCTCCTAAAACATTCACAAGAGACTCCAGAAGTATATTCAAAGTCAGCATTAGAAACAAAAGAAGCATTCTCATTAACGTTAAAAGCAAGACAAAGATGTTCTA
This sequence comes from Colobus angolensis palliatus, assembly GCF_000951035.1. Lineage (NCBI taxonomy): Eukaryota > Metazoa > Chordata > Mammalia > Primates > Cercopithecidae > Colobus > Colobus angolensis. The sequence continues at coordinate 15,831,683 of NW_012121820.1, forward strand.
AAGCAGTTCTATCATTTAACATTGTCTTGGAGATACTGGCCAGTTCAATTAGACCAAATAAAGAAATAAAAAGTATATAGATTTGGAAAGAAATGAGGGAGATCATCTCGCTTGCAGATACCAGATATCTGGTGGGGGAGGGAAGAATCAAGTGAAAACCCGTGCAAGCAATACAGATTCAATAAAGTGGCCAATACATACGCGGAAATACAGAAGCCAATAGCCTTCACAGTTATACAAAGAACAACTAGTTAGACCACAGACCGGTACCAGTTTGTGACCTGTTAGGAACCGGGCCCTATAGCAGGAGGTGAGCGGCAGCAAGCGAGCATTATCGCCTGAGCTCCACCTCCTGTCAGATCAGCAGGAGCATTAGATTCTCACAGGAGCGTGAACCCTATTGTGAACTGCACATGTAAGGGATCTGGGTTGCATGCGCCTTATGAGAATTGAATGCCTGATGATCTCAGCTGGAAGAGTTTTATTTCCAAACCAAATCCCACTCTGTGCCCCACCACCGGGTCCATGGAAAAATTATTTTCCATGAAACCCGGTTGCTGGTGCCAAAAAGGTTGGGAGCTTCTGAGTTAGAAGACATAGTAAGGCCAGGCGCGGTGGCTCAAGCCTGTAATCCCAGCACTTTGGGAGGCCGAGACGGGCGGATCACGAGGTCAGGAGATCGAGACCATCCTGGCTAACATGGTGAAACCCCGTCTCTACTAAAAAAATACAAAAAACCAGCCAGGCGGTGGCCGGCACCTGTAGTCCCAGCTACTCGGGAGGCTGAGGCGGGAGAATGGCGTAAACGCGGGAGGCAGAGCTTGCAGTGAGCTGAGTCCGGCCACTGCACTCCAGCCAGGGCGACAGAGTGAGACTCCGTCTAAAAAAAAAAAAAAAAAAAAAGACATAATAGAAGAAAACACTTAATTATAATAGTAACAACAAAAAGTATTTGGGAATTAATTCAACAAAAATATGCAAGGTGTCACCCACAAGACCACCAGGATGGCTAAATAGGAAGGAAAGCTTTATTGGTGATATCAGTTGCATATCAGAAAGAGAAAGTCTCTAGCACGGGCCAAAGGTGCCCTGTCTTTAAAGAAGAGAAGTACAGGTTGGGTTTTACAACTCACAGTACTGGTATCATACATATTCAGCAGGTTTAGGGGAAAAGCTGTATGTATTTATGAGGGGAGTCGAGTGCATACATAATGGGTAAGCATACATAAAACATACATCCCATGTTCACTTTAGGGTGAGTTGTTTGTTTGAGATGGAATCTCACTCTGTTGCCCAGGATAGAATGTAGTGGCATGATCTTAGCTCACTGCAACCTCCGCCTCCCAGGTTCAGGCAATTCTCCTGCATCAGCCTCCTGCATCAGCCTCCCGAGTAGCTGGGATTATATGCACCTGCCACCACGCTGGCTAATTTTTGGATTTTTAGTAGGACAGGGTTTCACCATGTTGGCCAGGCTGATCTTGAACTCCTGACCTCAAGTGATCTGACGACCTTAGCCTCTCAAAGTGCTGGGATTACAGGTGCGAGCCATTACACCCGGCTAGGGTGGGTTTTAGCATGAAAAGGAAGTGGAATATGGCTCTCTTTATCAAAAGATAAAGTATAGGACACAAAGATAGTATGTTTCTCTGTGGTTTTGTTTTGTTTTGTTTTGTTTTGTTTTGTTTTTGAGATGGAGTCTTTCTCTGTCGCCAGGCTGTAGTGCAGTGGTGTGATCTTGGCTCACTGCTACCTCCGCCTCCCGGGTTCAAAGAATTCTCCTGCCTCAGCCTCCCGAGAAGCTGGGACTACAGGCACCTGCCACCATGCCCGGCTAATTTTTGTATTTTTAGTAAACGGGGTTTCACCATGTTGGCCAGGATGGTCTTGATCTCCTGACCTCATGATCCACCCGCCTTGGCCTCCCAAAGTGCTGGGATTACAGGCGTGAGCCACTGTGCCCTGCCTTTTTCTGTATTTTAACTTATGTGTCCAGCCACTGTATTGAATTTGTATTGCTTGTACTGGTTTTTCACCTGATTCCTCCCTCCCCCACCAGGTACATGGTATCTGCAGCCTCTATAAACTGCTGAAAGTGGTTTAAGGTCTGCAGTTGCTTATCAGAAGATAATGATTGTAGGCTGGGTGCTATGGCTCACGCCTGTAATCCCAGCACTTTGGGAGGCCAAGACAGGCGGATCACTTGAGCTCAGGAGTTTGAGACCAGCCTGGCCAACATGGTGAAACCCCATCTCTACTAAAAATACAAAAATTAACCAGGCTTGGTGGCATGGGCCTGTAATCCCAGCTAACTCGGGAGGCTGAGGCAGGAGAATCACTTGAACCAGGGAAGTGGAAGTTGCAGTAAGCTGAGATTATGCCACTGCACTCCAGCCTAGGTGACAGAGTGAGACCTTGTCTCAAAAAAAAAAAAAAAAAAAAGAAAAGAATGATTGTAAAGCAGATTTACAGTCAGAGTTGCAGTGGTCTGGGTTGTAAATCAGAACTGATAGCTCCATCAGTTAGGGAGTTTAGCCATAGGAATTTAAAAATTTGCCAGGCCAGCCAGACCCTGAACCCTCAACCCATAAGTAACTGTTTCCTTAACCTTTGGGGGGATCTTAGTTGAAGAAGGGGCGCATCACAAAGGGCAATAGGAAGAAAACTTCTAAATGCTCTCTCCTCTGCATCATTTTATAAAAAATTTTAAACATACATAAAAGTTGAAATAATTTGGTAGAACATTCTTATACTCACCATTTTGATTCTAAAATTAACGTTTTCTGTATTCCGCACATACTATTATCAATGCATAGCTCTATCACATATCTATGCATATCTACTGCCCTCTAGTCATGCAAACATTTATCTTATTTTTAAAATATGCTTTGGAGAAGCACAAAAAATAAGCCTTTTTTTTTTTTTTTTTTTTGAGACGGAGTCTCGCTCTGTCACCTAGGTTCGAGTACAGTGGCATGATCTCAGCTCACTGCAAGCTCCGCCTCCCAGGTTCAAGCGATTCTCCTGCAGGCTCCCAAGTGGCTGGGATTACCGGTGCCCGCCACCATGCCCAGCTAATTTTTTGTATGTTTAGTAGAGATAGGGTTTCGCCATGTTGGCCAGGCTGGTCTCAAACTCCTGAGCTCAGGTGATTCACCTGCCTTGGCCTCCCAAAGTGCTGGGATTACAGACGTGAGCCACCACACCCAGCAAAATTAACTGTTGATGTGAAAAAGAAACAATTTGAAATCCTAAAAATGGGTTGGGTGCAGTGGCTCAGATCACACCAAGATCATGCCACTGCACTCCAGCCTGGGCAACAGAGCAAGACTTCATCTCAAAAAACAAAAAGAAATCCTACGGCTGGGTGTGGTGGCTCACACCTGTAATCCCATCACTTTGGGAAGCTGAGGAGGGCAGATCACGAGGTCAGGAGATCGAGACCATCCTGGCTAACACAGTGAAATCCCATCTCTACTAAAAATAGAAAACATTAGCCGGGCGTGGTGGCAGGAGCCTGTAGTCCCAGCTAATCAGGAGGCTGAGGCAGGAGAATCGTTTGAATCTGGGAGGTGGAGGTTGTAGTGAGCCAAGATCACACCACTGCACTCTAGCCTGGACAACAAGAGTGAGACTCCACCTCAAAAAAAAAAGATAAAAAAAGAAAAAGAAATCCTAAAAATAAAAAATAAAAAAAATTATCATTGAAGTAAATTCAAATGGGATAAGACACAGTTGAAGGGACAATTAGTGAATTAAAAGATATTTCTGAGAAATTCACCCAAAGCAACACAGAGAGAAAAAGAAATGAAAAACATGAAAGTGCAGCTAAGACATAGTGAACAGATTAAAATGTTTCATTATATACATAACAGAAATACCAGAAAGATAGAATAAAGAATGAAATGGAGATGTAATATGTATGAGATAATGGCTGAGACTATTTCAAAATAAAAAAGAAAATCCTAAGACGGAAAACGCATACCATGTGCTAACATTGCAATGATGAAATCAAAGAAAGATAAAGAGATAAATCTCAAGTTACAAGAGATTAAAGACCAATTGCCTACAAAGGAATGCTAGTTGAACTGAACAGATTTTTCATTAGCAATAAGGGATGACATACACAGAGAAGTAATATCATGAACATGCAGAGGGAAAAATACTATCAACCTACTTCAATAGAAAGCTAAATGAACCCTGAAAAAGAAAAATTACAGACATTTTCAAACTTTCATAAATCAAGTTACCCATACCATCATGAAAGGATTACTAAAGCATATACTTTGGTAGAAGGAAAAGTGAAAGAAGGAAAACAGTAAGTACAGAAAGTGTTCAAATATTGGTAAATCTAATTTCTGATTATATACATATTCAATTTTGCGATAAATAGTGGAAACAGAATTCTAGACAATAACAAGGAAGATGTCTGGGCATGGTGGCTCACACCTGTAATCCCAACACTTTGGGAAGCCAAGGCGGGTGGATTACCTGAGGTCAGGAGTTTGAAACCAGCGTGACCAACATGGTGAAACCCCATCTCTAATAAATACAAAAAATTAGCTGGGCATGGTGGTGCATGCCTGTAATCCCAGCTACTTGGGAGGCTGAGGCAGGAGAATCGCTTGAACCAGGGAGGCAGAGGTTGAGGGGAGCTCAGATCGTGCCGTTGCACTCCAGCCTAGGCAACAAGAGCGAAACTCCATCTCAAAAAAAAAAAAAAAAGATTCCATTTTAACCAATAGAGAACTGCACCAATGTGTTTGATTCTGGGGTTGAAGAGACTGGGGGAGTCAGGGATTAGGTGCACATTCTCACATATATCTTGTAGGAGTGTAAATTGGCCCTACATCTATGGAGAGTAATTTGGCAATATTGACCAAGATTTAAAATGCACAAGTCAGCCAGGTGCAGTGGTTCAAGTTCATAACAAGTTATTCTCATAACAAGAGTAATATTGTCCAATTACTCTTGGTCGATATTGCCAAATTGCCAAAGAGCAGCCTGGGCAACATAGTAAGACTGCTTCTCTACAAAAAATCAAAAAATTAGCTGGGGATGGTGACAAATGCCTATGGTCCCAGCTACTCAGGAGGCTGAGGTGGGAGGACTGCTTGAGCCCAGGAAGTTGAGGTTGCAGTGAGCTGAGATTATACTGCTGCACTGTAGCCTGGGTGACGGAGCAAGACCCTGTCTCCCCAAAAAATTAAACGTTAAAAATGAAATGCACGACTCTCTGACCCAGCAATATAACTTCTAGATGTTTATCCTACGAACATATTTGCATATGTATGAACAGATTTATCATCTAGGAAATTCACTGCAACATTGTTTATAATAGGGCAAGATTGGAAACAAGCTGAATGTTCCTTATTTGTGGACTGGCTAAATGGATCATCATTCATCTATATAATGGGTGATATTAGTTTGGACGTTTGGCCCCTCCAAATCTCATGTCGAAATATCATCCCCAATGTGGGAGGTGGGGCCTGGTGGGAGGTATTTGGGTCGTGGGGGCAGATCTCTTATGAATGGCTTGGTGCTGTCCTTTCAATGGTGAGTTCCTGTGAAATCTGGGTGTCTAAAAATGTGTGGCACCTCCCCACTCACTCTCTCCCTCCTGCTCTTGCCACGTGATGTGCCAGCTTCTGCTTCACCTTTCGCGGTGATGGGAAGCTTCCTGAGCCCCTCACGAGAAACCAAGACGATGTTGGTGCTATGCTTATAAACCCTGCAAAACCGTGAGCCAATTAAACCTCTTGTTTTTTTATAAATCATCCAGTCTCGAGTATTTCTTTATGGCAATGCAAGATCAGCCTAATAAAATGGAATATTCTATAGCAATTAAAAAATCCACGTGGAACCATCACCAAGACGTATTGTCATCTTGGGGGTCACTAGTTGACTATAGGTGCTGGCAGGTGAGAGTCTGAAGGCCAAGACAGGGTCTGGACATCTGAACTTAAAACAAGCACCCCAGGCCCCGTGCTATTCTTATGCTGGGCACAAAAGGGAAAGTAGCCCACAACTACTCTGGAGGTGCACTGAGGTTTTTCTGAGCCTTCTGAGTAGGGCCTGGGGACTCCCTTTAAGAAATTCTCTCCCCGCAGCCAGGCACGTTGGCTCACGCCTGTAATCCCAGCACATTGGGAAGCCAAGGTGGGTGGATCACTTGAGGTCAGGAGTTCTAGACCACCCTGGCCAATACAGTGAAACCCTGTCTCTACTAAAAATACAAAAATTAGCTGGTTGTGGTGGTTCATGCCGGTAATTCCAGCTACTCGGGAGGCTGAGGCAGGAGAATTGCTTGAACCCGGGAAGTGGAGGTTGCTGTGAGCCAAGATTACACCATTCCACTGTAGCCTGGGTGTCACAGCAAGACTCCGTCTCAAAAACAAACAAACAAAAAAAGAAATTCCCTCCCCCAGCCTCATGTTTCTCTACTGCTCCCATCTCCACCCCCAACCAGCCTAGAGGACAAGCAAACTTTGCTCTGGCATCACATAAAAATCCCAGCAATATTAATAGGAGCCAGAATTTCCTAAGTGTCTCCCCATGCCTGATGTGGGCACTGTGGTCAAGATCATCTTGTTTCATTTAACAACTTTATTTGGATATCATTCACATCCCACACAGTTCATCCATTTAGAGTGTGCATTCAATGGCTTTTTGTATATTCACACAGTTGTGCAACCATCACCACAATCAATCTTAGAACGTTTCCATCATCCCCAAAAGAAACTCATACCCGTTAGCAGTCACTTCCCACTCTCCTGTCTCCTAGTCCCAGGCAATTACCAATCTGATTTCTGTCTCTGTGGATTTGCCTATTCTGGGCATTTCATATAAATGGAATCATACAATATTTGGCCTTTTGTGTCTGGCTGCTTTCGCTTAGCGCAGTGTTTTCAAGGCTCAGCCACAGTGTAGCATGTGGTGTCAGAATGTCACTCCTTTTTATTGGCAGATAATATTCCATTGTCTGGATATACCACTTTTTTTTTGAGACGGAGTCTCGCTCTGTCACTAGGCTGGAGTGCAGTGGGGCAATCTCAGCTCACCACAACCTCCAACTCTCTGGTTCACCTGATTCTCCTGCCTCAGCCTTCCTCTCCTTCCTCAGTCTCAGCGATTCTTCTCCTTCTGAGTAGCTGGGATTACAGGCGTGCACCACCACATCTGGCTAATTTTTGTATTTTTAGTAGAAATGGGGTTTCACCATGTTGGCCAGGATAGTCTCGATCTCCTAACCTCATGATCCGCCCACCTCGGCCTCCCAAAGTGCTGGCATTACAGGTGTGAGCCACCACATCCAGGCTGATATACCACATTTTATTTAGTCATCCATTATTTGGTAGACATGGGAGTTGTTTCCATTTCTTGGCGATTATGGATATTGCTGCTGTAAACATTCGGGCATGAGTTTTTATGTGGTCATGTGTTTTCAGTCCTCCTGGGCTGATACCTAGGAGCGGAATTGCTCAGCCATTTGGTAACTCTCTGACTAACCTTGGGAGGAGCACCAAACTGTTTTTCAAAGCAGCTACATCCTTTTACATTCCCACCCACAGTGCATGAGGGTTCTAATGTTTCCACATCCTCGCCAGTACTTGTTAGTGTCTGTCTTTTTTATTCCAGCCGTCCTCATGTGTGTGAAGTGGTAACACATTGTGGTTTTGATTTGCACTTCCCCAGGAGCATCCCCATGGTACAGAACAGGGAACTGAGGCTCAGAGAGGTGAAAAGCCCTGCCTGCGGCCATGGGGCAAAGATGGGCAGAAGCAGGATTCTAACCCAGGCACCTCCCTCTTCCTTTGTCTGTCTTCCCAGTGGAACAAGAAAAATCCCTCTAAGGAGGTTGGGGGGACCCCTCTATGGGAGTAAAATGGCCAGGGATGGGACATAGACCCTTGGGAGGGTTGGATGAAACCCTGTGGAACATCATATGCACAGAATCCCTGTGGAACATCATATGCACAGAACTTCCTGTGGAAAGCCCTTCACTAGTGCCTGGTGCGTAGGAGGTGCTCGGGGCTGGTGAGTGTTGTTATCACTCTAGCATGACATAGATCCTCCCATACCCTCCTAGAGGGACCTGGGCCTTCCAGAGCCAGCCTTGTATTGTGGAAGAGACCATATTCATTGAGTACAGGCTAAGCCAGTGGCCTGAGAGGACCACAGGTCATAGACCATCTATCCCTGGCATACCTGAATTCTGCTGCAGGTGCAGAGTCCCACCTGCTTCATAGCCTGGTTATTATTCATGTCCTCATCCATCCATCATCCATCTATCCATCCATCCTCCAGCCCACCCTTCTCTGAACCTCATTGTCCTCATCCGAAGACAGAAGATGCAAGGCCTGCTTCAGGGCTACTGTGGTGATCAGCACAGGGCTGGGATACGGGGCCCAGGGCCAATGTCAGTCATCATTTCCACAGTTCCCAGTCCCCAAGGGGTGCCTGTGGTTTCTGCAGTTGCAGAGCAAGGACCAGAGGGCCACTCTGGCTATGAGGGCTTGACCTGAGAGCCCCAGGTGGACACATCCTCAGGCAGATTCTCAGCAGGACCATGGTGGGTGGGACCCTTAGCTGGAATAAGCCAAGGGAAGTCAAGAGCCCAGGGTGTAGTATGGGATGGCAGGGACCGGGAGGTGGTCCAGATCTGGCAGAAACAAGACAAACAGACTTTAAGGCTAAAGGAGGTCTGAGTTCAACAACTCTGTGACTTTGGGCAAGCTACTTAACCTCTCTGAGCCTGTTTCCTCAACTGTAATAAGGGTTGTTGATACCTTATAAGAGAAAATGAGATCCCAAAGTAAAGTGCCTAAGCCTCTGACCCGAGAAATCCACTAGGAGAACCTCAGGCTCGTGTGCACCAGGAGATCCGGACCAGTGTGCTCGCAGCAGTGTTGCTGGTAAGTCATAGTATCCAGTCGGGAACACACTCCAATTCTTGTCAGCGATACAATGGATAAGTAAGTTGATAGATGGTGAGATAGTCATACAGTGAAATATTGTACAGCAATACAGGTGAACAAATTACAGACACATGCAGCAACATAGATGAATCTCACAAATCGAGATGCGAGAAATATAGTATGATTCTGTGCATATGCAGGTCAGACAATGGAAGAGACTCACATACATTGTTTAAAATGACATACGCAGGGGAGGGTGGGGGAGGGGGAGAACAGTGGGACAATAGCTAATGCATGCCAAGCTTAATACCCAGCTGATGGGTTGATAGGTGCAGCAAGCCACCATGGCACACATTCACCTGTGAAACACACCTGCACATCCCACACATGCACCCCGGAACTTAAAACATAAATCAAATGACATACACCTAGGTAGTAAGACTACAAAAAGAACATTAAGAATGGGATTACCGGCTGGGCACAGTGGCTCACACCTGTAATCCCAGCACTTTGGGAGGCTGAGGCAGGTGAATCATTTGAGGTCAGGAGTTTGAGACGAGCCTGACCAACATGGCGAAACCCCGGTTCTACTAAAAATACAAACAAAAACAAAAACAAAATCAACTGCCAGACATAGTGGCTCACACTTGTAATCCCAGCACTTTGGGAGGCCAAGGCGGGCAGATCACGAGGTCAGGAGATGGAGACTATCCTGGCTAACATGGCAAAACCCCAGCTCTAATAAAAATACAAAAAAATTAGCCAGGTGTGGTGGCACATGCCTATAGTCCCAGCTACTCGGGAGGCTGAGGCAAGAGAATCACTTGAACCCGGGAGATGGAGGTTGCAGTGAACCGAGATTGCACCACTGCACTCCAGCTTGGGTGGCGGAGCGAAACTCTGTCTCAAAAAAAAAAAGAATGAGATTACCTTAAACGTCGGGACACTGGCTGCCTCTAAGAGGGAGGTGAAGGGATAGATGGAGGTGACACATGAGGCTTGGAGAGGTTCTCTTTTGAGGTGCTATGTTTGGTAGGTAGTGGCTACACAAGTATTTGCTTTACATTATTTACAAAACTGTGTAAACATGTTTTGTGCAGTCTTCTCTGTGGGTGATTATCTCAGAAGCAGAGTAATTCGAGTGCCTGGTAACAGGATTGGAGCTGAACAAAAGCTGGTTGTCTCCCACCCTCTCCCTCTGCCCTCACCGGTCCTGTGCTCTGTACTGCGAAGCCAGGCACTGCTTGGGGTGCAAAGCAGGAGAAAGATGCCGAGTGAGGCGTGGGTGTGAGCTAGCCACCTGCTTTCCCGCCTCCACCCCACACACCGCCCCCAGGCACAAATGCCCCAGAAAGACACTGGCCAGAGGTTTTTTTTAAAACCGCTTTATTCAGGTTGGCTGGTAGTCACAGACTGGATCATGTATACAGGGCAACCCACCCCTAGGCAAAGCCCTCGGCCTCGCCCACCTCCCCCCGACATCATCACTGAGCGGCAGCCAGAGGTGCGAGCCAATTCCAAGGGGAATTGGATCCAATAGAAATATTCACAAATAACCAGGGGGCAGGTGTGCCCCTGATCGGGAATCGTGAGGGAATTGAGTACCAGGGGGCCCTTGACTCCCAACAGCCCCAGGCCCTGGGGTGGACTTGGCACAGGACCCAAGAGGGGGCTGGGGCATTGGGGGCCGGCAGAGGGGGACTCCTGGGAGAGCCTTGAAGACCCTCAAAGGGGTCCTGCCGGTGCAAATCTCTGCCTGGGGCCATGGGTCCGAGGGGAAGGCCCCTCCCTTCTGACTTGCCTTGTGACAGGGCAGAGAATCCTGGATCCCCTGCATCCCTGGAGGGTCGCACAGGGAGCTGAATAGAAAGGACCCGCCAGGAGGTGGTGGGGCGTCTCGCTGTTCCCGCAGGCCTCCGTGAGTGACCCTGCAGAGCCACTGCCCCAGAAGGGCCCTTCTGGGAACTCTGTTCCCTGGGTCTTCACCAGGGGAGAGGCCCTAGTTCTGCTCAGAAGATTCAAGTTCATATTCAGGGAGGGGTCACTGTCCACACCCCCAGGTCCAAGTGAGGGATGGTAGGAGGAGGGAGGTGAGGCTGGGGGCCCCAGCTCAGGACAGGATGGGAACAAGCAAGCAAAGCAAAACACTGGACTCCACAGAAGCTGGTGACAGGAAGGGGGTGGCCCCGGGCCCCAGCATGGTCCCCCACCCAGTGTTCAGGGCGGACCGCCCCTTGGTGCCCAGGGCCACCTTCTCTGAGCCAGGTCACCACAGGGGTCTGAAAGGGCAGGGTGGGTGGGGCTTACATGCTGAGCAAGGGGTGGTGGAAAGAGGGCCCACATGGTGGCCACAGGCGGCCTCGGGGATAGGGCGCGGCTGGACGCAGGCAGTCCGTCCCCGGTGGTCCGGCGGCTCCTCATGCACTCTGTACAGCGTGGGGGCGGGTGGGCAGGGGCAGGGGCATCAGTCTAGAGGCTGCAGGCCTCCTGGTCCACCGAGCGCTTCCTCAGCTCCTTGCCTGGCTTGGGGGGCTGCGGGGCGGGTGCGGCGGGAGGGGCTTCGGGCAGGTGCAGGACGGAGTTCTCCCCTGGCTGCACCCGCAGGTAGGCCTTGACCTTGTGGTGCCGGGCCTTGCCGTCGCTGAAGTCGATGACGCGGCACTCGTAGGTGCCCTCGTCCGTGGGCTTCACCCGAGACAGGCGCAGCTTGTGGGAGATGTTGCTGCCCACCACCTTGACCACCTGGGGGTGACAGAGAGACCGTGACCTGTCTATCCCGTGACAGTGGGGGAGAAGAAGAGTACGGGGGTCCCAGGATCCTAGGACTGGAGCCCCAGAAACACTCCCACAAGGGCCCACTGAGGTTTGCACAAGAGTGAGTTAAATAGCAAAAAAGTAAAAGCAACTGCCATGTCCATCAACAGACTGCATAACTATGCAGTGGTCTGTTCCCTGCATGAAGCACTGCAGAGTGGTCTGGAAGACGGAGCTAGAACTAGGCACGTGAGCTCAGTGGCAAACACCAGAGGGAAAGCTCTCACTGCTGCCTGCCCCCAGGGGATGCCATTTATGTAAATTAACACAGAAACCTACTCTATACTGGTTTTGGGGTCTTCCGGGTGTGGAAGTTTAAAATAGACAGGAGGGAACACCAGGACCTCCTCAGTGGTGGACTCTGGGGCAGAACACAGGGGAGGAAGTAGACCTGGTGTAGACTACAAAGCAAAGTCTTCATTTAGTCTGAAAGTGTACATTTCCTAAAAAAAAAAATAATAGAGGTGCCTGCAGTCCCAGCTACTACTCAGGAGGCTGAGGTGAGAGGACTGTTTGAGCCCAGGAGTTTGAGGCTTGCAGTGAGCCATGATCGCACCACTGCACTAGCTTAGGTGACAGAGTGAGACCGGTGTTTTTGTTTTTGTTTTGTTTTTTTTTGAGACGGAGTCCCACTCTGTCGCCCAGGCTGGAGTGCAGTGGCCAGATCTCAGCTCACTGCAAGCTCCGCCTCCCGGGCTTAGGCCATTCTCCTGCCTCAGCCTCCGGAGTAGCTGGGACTACAGGCGCTCGCCACGTCGCCCGGTTAGTTTTTTGTATTTTTTTTAGTAGAGACGGGGTTTCACCGTGTTAGCCAGGATGGTCTCGATCTCCTGACCTCGTGATCCGCCCATCTCTGCCTCCCAAAGTGCTGGGATTACAGGCTTGAGCCACTGCGCCCGGCCTAGACCGGTCTTTTAAAAACCAAACCAGGCCAAGTGTGGTGGCTCCCGCCTGGAATCCCAGCACTTTGGGAGGCCAAGGCAGGCGGATCACTTGAAGTCAGGAGTTTGAGACCTGGGCATGTTGCCTGGGCAACATGGGGAAACCCTGTCTCTACTAAAAATACAAAAACTAGCCGGGGTGTGGTGGTGCATGCCTGTAATCCCAGCTACTCGTGAGGCTGAGGCATGAAAATCACTTGAACAACCTGGGAGGTGGAGGTTGCAGTGAGCCGAGACTGCACCACCGCACTCCAGCCTGGGCGACAGTGTGAGACTCTGTCTCAAAAAAATAAATAAATAAAATAAAATAACACAATAAAAAACAAAACCAAACAATATAAAGGCTGATGACAAATATATCAGGATGCTGATAACTATTCACTGTACTTGGGGGGAGCAAGGATGTTTGTTATATTCGTCTTGGTACTTTGACTTTTTGTTTTATTTGGTTGGGTTTTTACATTTCTGTTTTAAAATGGGAGTATCACTTATATAGAGTAAAGTGCACACAGCCCGAGGAAATGTTTCCTGTGTAAGCACCATCCAGAGCAAAGCATGGGACATTCGTGACCCCCCAGAGCACACCCTTCACTCAGCAATACTTCCCCCGCTGGGGTCCCCCGCTTTCTGACTGACTTCTGTCACCACAGATAGGTTTTTTTTTCTGTTTTGGAACTCTTGTATGTGTAGCTTCTTTCCTGTGCCTGGCTTTTCCGACATAACCTGTTATCGGTGAGATTTCTCCACGTTGCTGCCTGCATCTATTTGTTTGTTTGTTTGTCTCTGTTGCCAAGCCTGGAGTGCAGTGGCGTGATCTCAGCTCACTGCAACCTCCACCTCCCAGTTCAAGCAGTTCTCATGCCTCAGCCTCCCCAGTAGCTGGGATTACAGGCACCCGCCACCATGTCCAGCTAATTTCTGTATTTTTAGTAGAGATGGGGTTTCACCATGTTGGCCAGGCTGGCCCCGAACTCCTGGCCTTAACTGATCAACCCACCTCAGCCTCCCGAAGTGCCAGGATTATAGGTGTGAGCCACCATGCCCGGCCATCCATTTGTTCTTTTCCATTGCCGTGTAGTATTCCATCATATGCATACTGCACAATTTGTTTATGTGATCACCCATCGATGGACATTTGTGTGATTTCCAGATTAAAGCTCTTATGAATAAACTTGCCCTGAATATAAAGTAGCCGTAGGTGTTTTTTTTTCAATTAAAAAAGAAAAAGCAGACGGACAGTTATACAAGATACACCACTGGGGAAGCTGGCTGACGGGTACAGGGGACTTAATGACCTATTTTTGAAACTTTTCCTGAGCCTATGACTCAAAATAAAAAGGTTTTTTTATTTAAAAAAAAAAGAAGAAAAAGAAGAAGAAGAAGGAGTTGGGCCGATGGAGAGGGGTAATGGTGGTGGGAGGGGGCTTCTCTCCTTCCCTGGCCCCTTCTTCTTAGAGAAAAAAACAAAACAAAACAAAACAAAAAAAACCCCTGCAGTCTCTCTCCTGCCTGGACAGAACAGTGGAGGTCAGTTCTCAGCTGCCAGTCGCTGATCCCCTTCCCAGACAGCTTTGTAGGTTCAGGTGAGTGGGCCTCAGACCTGTGGCCTACTGGTCTCTCTCTTCTGGAAGGACAACGAACTGGCTTGTTCCTGCCAAGCCCCAGCTCCTAGAGAGGGAAGCCCAGCTTCTGGCTCCAGGTGGGATGCCCCTGCTGGTCACCCCTGCAGTGAGGGGGCCGGGATGTGAAAGCACGGCCGCTGCATGCAGCCTGCAGATGTTTCTGAGCCTGGGCTGGGCACTCACATGTGTGACTTCTAATCAGCTCACCAATCTGCCCTAGGGAGGCTTCTTTCATCAACCTCCCCTGTGGGAGACTCTTGCTGACCTCACGGCCTTTGCGCGTGCTGGGCCCTCTGCCTGGGTGGGGTTCCCTGTTCACCTTCACCTGCTTGGTTCCCATTCATCCTAAATGTCACCTCTTCCAAGAAACTGACCCCTGTCCCCACTCCCTCCTATTTCCTGCATAGCAGTCTTCTCATTTTGAATTGTGTATTTGTTGACTTGATTTTGGGTTCTCTCCCTGGCTAAAACATACCTGCCATGAAAGCAGGGACAATATTTATTTTGTCCATGTGAGTGGTTATCACAGAGCCCAGCACTCCATAAATAATCATCAACATTTCTGCAATGAACGGACCCACCCCATGGCCTTCCTTCTCCATCTGACGTGGTACTCCGATGTCATGCTTTCTCATTGTAAGCCACATGCACGCGATGATACGGTCTGGCTCTGCGTCCCCACCCCAATCGCATCTCGAATTGTAATCCCCACATGTTGAGGGTGGGGCCTGGTAGGCGGTGACTGGATCACGGGGACATTTTCTCCATGCTGTTCTCATGATAGTGAGTGAGTTCTCACAAGATCTGATGGTTTAAAAGCAGCAGTTTCCCCTTCGTTTCCACGTAAGACATGCCTTGCTGCCACGTAAGACGTGCCTTGCTTCCCTTTAGCTTTATTTATGCCATTGTTGTAAGTTTTCTGAGGCCTCCCCAGCCACGCAGAATATTGAGTCAATTTAACCTTTTCTTCTTTGTGAACGACCCAGTCTCCGGTAGTTCTTTATGGCAGGGTGAATACGCATAATGATACCCACTTTGCAGATAGTGAAACTGAGGCTCCAAAAGAAGTGACTCGCCCAGAGGCACGGAGTCAGTGAGTGGCGGAACTGGGAACAGGCTCCATGCGCTCTCACCCTCCCAGTAGTGTGACAGGCTCACGGAGGGCCACCAGTGCTGGCAGGGCCACAGGGAAGAGGAAAGTGTCCAGCAGCGGGGAGCCTGGCCTTCCTCCCTCATGTTGAGCCTTTCCGGCTGCCCATCATCCCCTATATGGAGGGAAAGCCTTCAGCAGAGGCATGGAGGTGGGACCCAGGCAGGACTTCCCCATGGCAAGCAGTGGGAAACCCTCCCAGGTGCCCCTCTGGCTGTGGGGGCACCTCCTCCCTAGTGCCAGGCCCTGTTGGAGCCCACCTTGTCCCTCTGACTCCATCACCTCTGCCCTGTGGTCCTGCGTGCTCTCTCCGGCGAGTTAGGAGATGCTGCTGCAAATGCGCAGCGGGAGCGAATTACCTCAACATCTGCTTCCCTCACGGATATTAATTATCCTTCATTTGTCAACCCTACAAGGCGCTAATGGAGTAATAATGCAAAGCGCTGGGAGCACTCGCTCCTAGGGAGGGAGCACCAAGGGAGGCCCAGCCCTCAGCCCACCCGCTCCCATCCCCCAGATGGGGCCACGAAGGCCTGGACGGCTCCCCAGGCAGCCAGCTCTCTCCTCCCTGTCACCCCCTCTGCCAACAGACAGATGTGGCCTTCAGAAGCACAAGCTCTTCCTCTCTCAGAGAGGAGGAGGGCAGGGAGCACTGCAGGGAGTGATGGGAGGCCAGGCGCTGACCTTGACAAGTCACCAGCACTCTGGCCTTGGTTTTCTTGGGCTAAATTTGTCCATTCATTCAACAAACATTTAGCAAGTGCCTACCACAATGAGCCAGCCAGATCCTGGTAATGCTGGCATGAGCTGACAGTCTAACGGAGAACCTAGACCCCTAACCCACAATCAAGCAACTCAGCGAGTAAACTTCCAACAGGACGAAGGGCGAGGACACATGTCAGACACGACTCCCTCCCAGGCCCTGCGGTCCACACCTCTAAGCACAATCTGGAGAAGGAGAATACTATATTTTTAACAAAAATAATAACAGCAACAGTAGTGCCAGTGGCTAATGTTTATGAAGCACCTGATCACTGTGAGATGATGTGATAAGTTTCACCAATCTTTCTTTCTTTCTTTTATTTTTTGAGACAGGGTCTTGTTCTGTCACCCTAGGCTGGAGTGCAGTGGCGTGACCATGGCTCACTGCAGCCTCAACCTCCTGGCCTCAAGCAATCCTCCCACTTCAGCACCCCCTCCGACCTCCTGAGTAGCTGGGGCCACAAGTGCGCACCACCACTCCTGGCCAATTTTTGTACGCTTTTGTGGAGGCAGAGGTCTCACTATATTGCCAAGGCTGGTCTCGAACTCCTGGGCTCAAGCAATCCTCCCTGCCTTGGCCTCCCAAAGTGCTGGGATTCTAGATGTGAGCCACCGCGCCCGGCCAAGCTTCATCAATCTTATTTAAACCTCACAATAACCCTGCGATGCAGGTGAAGACACTGAGACTCAGAGAGGTGAAGTGATTTTCTCAAGGCCACCCAACTGGTGACAGAGTCCACACCCTACCCACCCCTCTGGGAGCCTTCCGAATAGTAAACTATAGGTCAGTCTTCTCATGTCTTTCTGAGGCCCCTAACCCTCCATGTCTTGGGGAAACCCAGCCCCAAACCTCATCAGAGGCCTCTCCCACAGGAGGGGGCCCAATATCCCACTCCAGGAGCAGCGTGTTGGATTTTATCCACCACACACTATGCAGAAAGCCCTTCAGCCCAGCCCTCCAGGGCAATTGGAGAGCCCACGAAGAAAGGAGACCCCCCCATGGCGACCCAGCTGTAAATCATAATCACCTCCACACAGGCATCGACAGGCCTTAGCCGTGCAATTAAGCACCTAATTACGCTGAAAGAGACAAGGCCGAACCCTGACCAGGGCCAAGTTCAGCCTCCTCCCTGCTCGCCCCATGGCCCAGGCTTTTCCGGGCACTGCAGGGATACCCCGAGGCCAGCTCACATTGGGCAGGCTGGGATCTTCTTCCAGCCATGCCAGAAGAATGGATTTGTACTCGTGATGCCAACCCTTGCCTTCACGTGGCCTCCTGGGAAGAGGGGGAGGCCCCAGGGAAGGTGCTGGGGTGAGGAATAGGGGTCAGATGGCTCCTGCCCCAGGCTGGGCCCTGTAATCAGCCTCTATCAGTTCCACCCAGCACTTCACTGGCCCCTCGGCATGTTCAGAACCCAAGTCAGGGTCTCCCCATACCTGGGCCCCAGAAGGTCTTACTGCTGTAGCCAAACTCTGCAATGGCCGTTTCTGTTTTCTTTCCACGCTCTGCACACTCCACCCCTGAGCCCACTGACCTCCTCTAAACACCATCGGACCCCTTCCCCTCCTCTCCAGAATCCACATCCCCCAGCACCGGCGAAAGCAAGGTCCAGGGCTTCTCCCATCTGGGCCATCACCCCAGCCTCCTCCCAGGTCCACACAACCTTCCAGCCTCTTCTTCCATGACAGCCAGACCAATTTTTTCAAAATGCCCCCAACCTAAACTCTTCGATGGCCCCCATGGTGGCTGACAAGGCCCTTGGAGGTCTCTTCCCGGCCTGCCCCTCAGCCTCATCGGCCACTAGCAATTCCTCCAGCGCCCACACCCAGCCAAGTTCCCCACCCCTTGTCAAATCCTCCACACCTCAGTGCTCACCTCAAACATCACCTCCTCCAGGAGGTCCTCCAGCCCCCCAGGCTAGATCAGATCCCCCGTTATAGCAGCTCTCCTCATTTTGGTCACAGTTGTAATTCTATTTTTTATCATGCATGATTACTGGATTAACACCCATCTCCCACACTGGACTGGGAGCACCCAGAGGGCAGGGAGGGTGTGTGTGTGAGATCATGGTCTTTCCAGAGTCATCTTTGTTTAACTCAGCTTCCAACCATGAGCCGTTTACAGTGATGAAGTCCCCCAGGAAGGAGGGTATGTGTGGAGAATTTCACCTCGTCTTAAAATTGGGAAGTTGTGGACCGGGCGCGGTGGCTCAAGCCTGTAATCCCAGCACGTTGGGAGGCCGAGACGGGCGGATTACGAGGTCAGGAGATCGAGACCATCCTGGCTAACATGGTGAAACCCCGTCTC
>NW_012121820.1:15852132-15860926 GCF_000951035.1 Colobus angolensis palliatus
CGACATCGCGCCACTGCACTCCAGCCTGGGTGACAACAGTGAAACTCCATCTCAAAAAATAAAATAAAATAAGTACGTGTATGGTTCATACACACATTGGCCTGGGCGTATGTCTGTGTGTGTGATACTTATTCATCAAATATTTATTGGGTACCTACCACACCAGGCCAGGCTCTGTGCTAGACTCTGGAAATGCAACAGTGAGTCAAACAGGCTCAGTCCCAGCACCCCCCATCTCTGGGAGAGACAGTCACGAAGCAAAAACTCACACAAGTGGATAATGACAACCAGAAATACAGCCGGCAGGGAAATGGGAGGGGCGCCAGCTAGGTCACAAGTTCAAGGGATGCTTCCCCGAGCTGAGCTCTGTGGGAAGAGAGAGAGAAACAGCTTTGCAGGCAGGGGGACCAGCCTGTGCAAAGGCCTGGAGGTGGGAAGGAATGGGAAGCTGGAAAGGCTGCCAGGGTCGGCAGGGGAGGGGGAGTGAGGTCAGGCAAGAGGAGGTGAGGCTGGAGGGTGGGCAGAGCAATCGTGCAGTTCTGAAGGCCACGGAGAAAAGTTTGGGCTGCCTCCTCAGACTGCAGGAATCCAGGGAGAGTACCTGTGTATTAGGAATGGTTGTTCCTATGGCGCTGTCTGCACGAGGAGCTTGGCCCATGCCTGTTTGCGTGCTTCCTAACCAGACCCTCGGAGCCCCAGCTGGTGCAGGCATTGTGGGGGCTGGAGGTGGGTGGGTAGGGGTAATTGCACATTCATGCTGAGCACATTTATTTTATTTAACTAATTAATGTCGTCGCATTCCCCTCATGTGGGACCCAGCAGCCTGGAATTCTAATCCTCTAAGTCAATTAGATTATTCTCTCCTTTGCCAGAGCTGCTCCTTAAACCCCAAGCAAAATCATAGGAGAAAGGACTGTGATGAACAGGGTATTAATATGCACACAGATCTACCCACCTGGGCTTAACAGATGGGTGTTTGGGCCAGAAACGGGGCATTCGATATGGATGCGCCCTTGGCAGAGGGTGGGGGTGGACCCACAGCCACCCTGAGCTGGATGGAAATGGCTTGAATTTTCAGACCCCAACTGTGCCCTGGGCCAGACAGCACAAATGATGCTTTGAAGGTCCTTGCTCTCTCATCCACCCCCTTCCGCCTGAAGGGGCTGCAGGAGCCTCCTCCCTGGCCTCTCTGCCTCCATGATGCCACCTCTGATGCCCGACATGGCACCCCAATGATCCTTGTGCCCAGTCTCCACATGGTGACCTCGGTTTGGGGGTGTAGCTCCTCTGTTCATCCCTGTTGAATTGGACTTGGGGACCTGAGCTCCCCTACAAGTCCTTGAAAAGTTGTGGAAGAATCAAGCAGAAAAGGGTGAATTTAGAAAGGCTTCCCCACCATGCGCATGCGCGCACACACACGCATTCATAACCCCACGGGCACCTGCCTTTTCTGAGTGTGTTGCTGGTAGATGTCTAGCCTCTTGCCAGGCTGACCTCACGCCCCATGCACAAATCTTGCCTCATTGCATGGCCACATGTGTCCCCAGGCGGGTCCCCTCCACTCCGTGTTCTCTCCCCCGTTCACCTCCTTTCTCCCTCCTGTCTGCCTCTCCCAGAACCGCCTTTGGGTGCCCCCTCCTTCACAAAAGTTGTCACTCCCTGAACTCCCCTGGGCCCCAGCTGCACTGGCCTGCAGCACAGCCCAGTGACAAAGAGCTTGAGCCCTGAAGCCAGGTAGCTCAGCAACACCAGTCACCCTTGGTATGACTCGGGCAAGTCCTTGACCTCCTGAGCCTCAGCTGCCCCACCTGCAAAATGGGTGAATGCTTGGCCCTTCTTATAGAGGGTGGCTACTAACAAATGAGTCAATAAATAAGAAGGCCTGCCCAGTCCTGAAATCCTTTGGCTGGAGTGCCCCCACCCCGTCCCCAGGGCCAGATCACCGAGTGACCCCGAGATGGCGTAACACTCAGTAATGATAGGCCAAAAAAAGCTGGCTCAGGCTCATTAGACCTCGTTGGTTCCCCAAATAAAAAATGCTGCTGAGACAAGCCTGAAGGCACCAGGACGCACACAGCCTTGGCCCCGACAGGAGAAAATGCATCTTCTCTCCCCTGTCATTTTTTGTGCCCATCATCGAACGAACTTGAAAAATCTCCGGCTTTTAAAAAACAGAGCAGGGCCATTTTTTTCCCCTTCTCTTTTTCTTCTCTTCCATCTTCTTGCCCAAGCTCCCTGCTGAACTGGACCCCAATTTTTTTTAAGTCACAGCTGTGCCCTCCATTAGAGCCCTTTCGAGAAGTCATTATCAAAACTCACACTTATTTTGGTTGCCTCCTTCCCTGCGTCTTCCTGCTGAGATGCTTTTAGCTGTTAGGAGTGGGGAGGGGTGGAGAGAGCAGAGACAAGGTGTTAGCACAGGGTGGGGGTGGGGTGGCAGTGTTGGGAGACACATTATAGGGATACAGACAACAGCTAAGATTCTCATGACAGTAGATGGGGCTCGGGGGCCATGGAGTCTGGAGTTGGGGTCCCTCAGCTTTCTGTATCCACTCAGGGGACAGAGGGGATGTCAGAGCAAAAGAAGATAATGGAAGCATGTAGAAAACTGACCACATTTGTGCATTTAGACACACAAGGGTACTTTGGTAAACATTGGAGGGAGTGTGAACAGGCAGAAATCTAAGCGTTGGCTTGGTACATTGTTAGGAGCGTGCTTGTCTGTACTCTTGATCACTCTGAGAGTGTGTTTGTACTTTCAGGTGTGTCACCCATGTGAACGTGTGTGCAGATGCTGTGGGAACCCTACCCACATTCCCCACCTTCGCAAGCTGACCCTGGAGGCTTCCAACCGCAGACACTTGCAATGGTTTGCCTAAGGGCTTTCTCTGGCCACTGGAGTCCTCTAAGCCTGCATGTGGCAGGGCTGGAAGTGTTGGGGAGCTGACACCTCCAGGAGCAACACAGAGTTTGACATGCCTTTGGGCACATGTGAGACACTCATGTACATGGGGAGTGTATGAGTGTGCCAATGCGTGTTTGTGAATGTGTGCAGATACATGTGGTCATATATGAATGGGTGGGCAGATCTCTATGTGTTTGCGTGTTCATTAGTGTATACAGATGTGTAAGGATGTGGATGATTCAGATGGAGTTCCTCCAAGAGCTGACCTTGAGACAAAGGTCAAGTAGTTTATTTGGGAAGTGATCCTAGGAAGCACAAGTAGGGGAGGAGGTGAGTGAAACCAAAAAGGGAAGAAAGTTAATAATGGGAGGTATGTTGTTGGTTAGTTACCACTGTAGGCAATTGGAGCTTCATCCCACTGGGCACTCGGGGAGACAGTGAAGAACATGCTTCGGTCATCCCAGCTGAGGGCGAGGGAACTGGGGCATTCATCCTCCAACTTTGCAGGTCACTGGTGGGGGCTGCTTCTGCCTATTGAGTCCCCTGCTCCTCCTGCTTGCCTCGCTGGCTGGCAGGCTCTGGTATCCAGAGAAAACCCTCAAGCAGAGCCGGAGGAGCTGGCAGTTGGCAGTGGGCTGGTCCCAGGCATGCTGTACACCGGGCATGGGGCAGAGCCCCCACAGCATCTGCTCTACAGGTGTGTACACACGAGCATGAATGTGTGCAGCCAAGGGTGTGCTGGGAGCCTGGTGCACACCTCCGTGTGTGCCTGTGAATGAACTCAGCATTTGCAGAGCTCTTTACAAAAAGGCTGCCTGTGTGGCCTGGAGAAGTGGTGGGAAGCGAGTCACAAGACCTACTTGCTCCATAACCTGAAGCCAGCTTGTCCCACTGGCCTCAGTTTCCTCACCTGTACCCTGAAGGGAGGACCTCTGTGCTCTGGAAGGCCCTTCTTGCTGTGGCCATTTCAAGTGTTCAGCCCAGCTCTGCCTCCTGCCCGTTCCCCCAGATAAGCCTCCATGATCACCTAAAACCCCCACCCCAGGAGGAAGAAGGGAGGGAGACAGCTGTGTGGTGTGGAGAACAGCGCTGGAGCCCACATCCCTCAGAGGAGAAGAGGGGCAGAGACATACCCCTACCCCAGGGACCAGGACTTCCCCAGCCCAGCTTGGCATCTCCCCAGGGGCATTACCTGGTTCGAGGCCCACGCCTGCTTGTCGGTCCAGTCCCGGTGGCTCCGTACGTACCACCACTGGATCTCCAGCGAGTAGGAGGGGGAGCCGCTGCCGCGGAAGGAGCAGGCCATCTCCACGTCCTCGCCCGTCCGTGCTGTCATGTCATGGGGTGTCTCTGTGAACAGGGCTGTGCAAGAAACAGGGGGAAGAGTGGCGGGGCTCAGCAAACCACAGAGCTGGTGGGTGAGGGAAGTGGAGAACGTAGGAGCAACTGGCCCTGCACGATGAGGGATGGGTGGAGGGGGTGGGGGTACCCACAAGCCCGCTGGTGGGAGTGGTCTGGCTTCAGGTGGGCACCCGAGAAGCTCAGCAAGGCGGGGCAAGGGTATGTGCAGCAGCCAACGTGAGATGGGGATGAGGGAGTAGGTGTCGGCCCTGGAGGCCACACCAGCAGCTGGGCGCTGTGGCAGAGCATGCCAGGGATCAGAGAAGGGCTGGGCTGGATGCGGACAGCAAGAAGGCCCGGGAGGAGCTGCCGCTTTCATCAGCTCTTCCAGGTTCTTCCAGTCACCCAGCTCGGTTCCCCTCCTGAGTTACTGCAGTGTCCATGTACAGCAGCCAGCGCCATCTTTGCAAAACCAAATCAGATGTGGCCTCTCCCCTGCTTAGAACCCTCCCCTGGGACCCCAGGTATGGAGATCGGCACCCGTTCCCCTGGCTCCCTCCCTGTCCTGTGGACACACCTCCCTTTCCAGCCTCACTCTTGCTCTGGCTGTTCTCCTTCTGGAATGCCCTTCCCTCCGCCCCTCTTTGCCCGGCTGGCTCCTTCAGATCTGGCAAAGCTCAGCTCACATGTCACCCCCAGAAAGGTCCTCCTTGAGGATCCCAAGAAGGTCCCCCACCTCCTGCCTTGCCCTGTTGCCTGTGGCAGGTCCAGGAGGACAGGGACATAGAGCTCCTGCAGCTGGCAGTTGCTGGTGCAGAGTGGCAGCTCGGTGGATGGAATGGGTGCAGAATTCTTCACCCTCTCAGGGCACCCAGGGTGAGGTGGGAGCCACTCCTGCCTCCTGCCCCATGCAGGGCCCAGCTCTCCACCACAGCCCAGGGCAGACGGTTCCCCTGGCCCAGCAGAAGCCCTGCTCCATCCGCCATCCTCCATCCCACCAGGTAAATGAGAAAACACATCCCCATTTCATGTGGCCCAGCGCCCCTCCTCACCATATGCTCTGTCTCCTGTCTCCCCAAACAAATATTGTCCTGAGATGTAATTAGAATTCTTTCCTCTTCTCAGGAGAGATTATCTCGCCCTGGAAAGACGCCTGGCAACGTGCAGGTCACCCAGGAATGTTGTGGCTGTCAATCCCCCAGCCCCCACCCTGTTCCTCCTGGTGCTGCAACCTAACAGGGTCCCCTGGCCCAGAGGGGCAGATTCCCAGCCCCTGGAGTCCTCACCACCCCAGCTCAGCTTAGGGCAGGAGGAAGAGGGAGTACTGGGCTAGGAGGTGAAATCCTAGATTTAGGCCCCTGCTGTGGGGCCACCTCTCTCGTCCCCCTGTCCCCAGGATACTGAAGCTGATGCAAATTGACAAAGGACTCCATCTGGAAGCTTCTGCCGTTTCTCCTCGTGCAGCTCTACTTGAGCAATGGGTTTCTGGGCTGAGAGCAAGTTTGAGATGTCCCTAATCCTCAAGGTCAAGGGTTTAGAAAGCAGCTCATGGAGGTTCCCTGCTTGCTGAGGCTTGGAAGTCCCAGCCGCTGTTCTGTAAACAAGGCCTGGTTGGTTAATAGGACTAAATGTCTGGGTTCCTGAACATGTGCGAGGGGTGGTGTGGGGCACCATCACATGCAGCCCACCTCAAGGCTGTGACCCTTCTTATCCCCAATAAGGAAGAGTCAATGCGGGCGCCTAAAGGGAAGGTCCCTCCCCCACATCACTGTGAGGGCCACCCCATCCTTCCAGGAGAGCAACCCAGAAACTGGTCACCCTGGGCTCTCTCCCTCCTCTCTCCCCTCCCACATTCAGTCTTCAAGGAACCCTGTGGGTCCTGCCTCCCAACACCTCCAGAATCTGGCTCCTTCTCCCCACCTCTGCTGCCTTCCCGGGGCCAAGCTGCCATCCTCTCTCACCTGCAACAGTGAGGAAAGCTCAGTGGCCTCCCGCTTCCACTCTTCCTCCCCAACAAGCTATTTTCACACAGCAGCCAGACATACCTTGGCAAAACATAAATCAGTCCCTGTCCCTGCTCTACTCACCACTCTCCCAGGGCGTCCTCCTACCCACAGTAGCAGCGGCAGTCCTCACTGCCTCTGCCTCCCAAAATGCTGGGATTACAGGTATGAGCCACCATGCCCAGCCAAGAGGATTGCTCGTGCCCAGGAGATCAAGGCTGCAGCGAGCCTCGAACGCACCACTGTACTCCAGAGGGCTGACAGGGCGCTCCGTGCGAGGCCATTCCTCTCCGGTGTTGGCCTCTGCCTGACTCCTTGCTCCTATTCCTACCACAGCGGCCTCCTTTCAGCTCCGTACCTGGGCATCCCAGTTGAGATTCCACCTCAAGACCTTTGCACCTGCCGATTCCTCTGCCTAGAACACCCTCTCCTCAGACTCCCCTGAAACAGCCATCCCTCCCATGGCTCCCTCCCTCCCCTGCTGCAGGATCCTGCTCAAAGCCTTCTTCCTTCGGGAGGTCTTCCCTGACCACCTCATTTAAACCCAGCACTTCAAACCACCCTTCCCTCCAACGCCATCAGCACTGGCCAACAGGACTTTCTGCCGTGAGGAGGGTGTTCTGCACCCGAGCTGGTGCAGTAGCCAGCAGTCACCTGTGTCTGCTGAGCACGTGACATGTGACAGAGACCTGAATTTTACATTTTATTTAATTTTACTTCATTTAAACATAAATGTTAATAGCTACTTGCAGGTAATGGCTACTGTGTTGGACAGCACAGCTAATATGCCTATTTTACGTATGTTTACTGTCAGCCTTCCCTCCCAGCTCCTACAGCAGTGCCTGGCACATAGCAGATGCTCAATAAATACATTTTGTTTGGACACAGGGTCTTTCTCTGTTGTCTAGGCTGGAGTGCAGTGTGCATTCAAGGCTTGCAGCAGCCTTGACCTCCGGGGCACAAACAATCGTCTCACCTCAGCCCCCTGAGTAGCTGGAACTACAGGCGCGAGCCACCATGCTCAACTAGTTTTTTGAATTTTTTGTAGAGACATGGTCTTGCTTTTTGCCTAGGCTGGACTTGAACCCCTGGGCTCAAGCAATCTCCCTGCCTTGGCCTCCCAAAGTGCTGAGATTACAGGTAAGGTATGAGCCACCACGCCCAGCCAGTAAGTGATTTTTGAATGAATGAATAAACAGCCTTAGTTGGGCAGTGATGGAGAAGGGTCCAGAGCTAGGGGGACCCTGCCCCGAGAGTCCTGGGCCAGGTCTTGCCCTCGGAGTCTTCCCTGACACCCACTTGCCACCTCGAGCGGAACACAAGGAGATAGTGAGGAGCCTGCACGGGAAGGGCACAAGAGGGGATTCTAGAGGGTTGCCAGTCCCTCGTCCAAGATGGTGGATTCTGCCTCGATTCATGTCCCTCCTGCTCAACACCAGGGCACCAGGGGCCTTTGCAAACAGGAGGAGAGGGGGTGAGGACCCTGGTTGGATCCGGTGTGACCACCAGTGTGACCCTGGCTGGTCAAAAGACAGTAGAGGGACACAGCTGTGGCCTCTCCAGGTGCCATTGCCTGAGCCATGGAAATCAGAGAGTGCCTCCACTTCCCCTCTTTCACTGGGGAAATGGCTCCAGAGATATCAGCTATCTTGCTCAATGCAGAACACAGAGCAAGAAAGGCTGAAGCCAGCCCTCGGACCCAGCCGGTGTGACTCAGCCACTGCATGCCTCCTCCTTCCAGACACAGGTGAGGTGGGAACCATGTGTGGTGGGCGGGGGCACGGGAGGCAATGTGCATGGTCTCACGAGTGGGAGGAGAACAGAGAGGGTCACCCTTGGGTGGAGGCTCCGCTGGGGTCTCCTTGGGAAGGGCCAGGCCTCCAATTCACCCCCCCTCGGTCTCCCCCTGCCCACGGCAGAAAACCCTGACTCTGGCCCACTCATGCAGAAGGTAAGGCTCAGAGAGGGCAGGGGCTAGTCTGGGGTAACTCAGCAGCCCGGGTTCAGCCAGGAGAGACCCTCTCACCCCCAAACAGATACCTCCTGGGCCCTGGCATGGCGTGGCAGCCTGGGGTGGGCAGGAGCACAAGCGAGGACCCCACCCCATGGCCACCACTCCACTGGGACCCCAGTAGTGGCCGTCTAGGGCCTCGCCGTCCAACAGAAACAGACTGCAAGCCACGCTGCAAGGCGTGCATGGAATATTCCATCTCCTGGGAGCCACATGAAAAAAAAAACCCATGAAATTAATTTTAATAATGTATTTTATTTAAGCCAAGATATCAAAAAAATTATTTGAACATGTAATGAAAATTATTAATGAGGCCGGGCACAGTGGCTCATGCCTGTAATCCCAGCACTTTGGAGGGCCGAGGCAGACAGATCACCTAAGGTCAGGAGTTTGAGACCAGCCTGGCCAACATGGCAAAACCCCATCTCCACTAAAAATACAAAAATTAGCCGGTTGTGGTGGCATGTGCCTGTAGTCCCAGCTACTTGGGAGGCTGAGGCAGGAGAATCGCTTGAACCCGGGAGGAGGAGGCCG
>NW_012121820.1:15862011-15884686 GCF_000951035.1 Colobus angolensis palliatus
AAAAAAAAAAAAAAAAGGCTCAATCTCAAATGGCCAACCTTGCAGACTCCTGTGGGGTAGGGTGGGGAATTTGTTTCATTCTGAGTGAAAAGGCCTGGGCAGGCACAGCAGCGGCATTTCACCCAGCTGGAGGCAATTGGGGAAGGCTTCCTGGAGGAGGTGTTGCCCTCACCTTAGCCCCAGTGGGCTAGGTAGTGAAGCTGGGAGCAGGGAGGGGCTTCAGGTGGGAGGACAGGGAGAGAAGCAGGTTCAAGGCCTCGTGGGAGCCAACTGAGTTAGCTGCGGGTTCGGCCACCAGCTCTCCCACTCCACAGCGAGGCTGTGGTCCCAGAGCCTCTCTGATCCCCAGAGCTGGCCAGGAGCTGTCTACTGAGGGTGGGTTGGGGGAGGCCCCCTCAGGGACCCTTTGACTCAGACCTCGGTAGTGAAGAAGGCAATGTGTCCACAGGACAAGTGTGAAACCCAAGGCTCTCGGCATCTGATGACAAATCTGGGCCTCCCTCTTCACACTCAGCAGCACCAAGGCCTGTCTCGGTCCCCATCCCAAGCTGCCCCAGAGGGAGAAGCCCGCTGTGGACGTAGGTAAGTGCCAGGAACATTGGACTGGGAGCCAAGGATGGAGGATGGAACCTGTTTCTGCCAACAGACTTGCTGTGTGACCTTCAGAGACTCTCTTCCCTCTCTGAGCCTCTGTTTGCTCCTCTGTACAATTCAGGTTAATCCTGATGGTCCTGAGAGCCCCACCAGCTCAGATCATCAGAAGGGGAAAGTAACAGATGTCCTAAGGGCAGAGCCTTGGGCATTGGGAAGGGGAAGGGTCACTTCCATGTGGGGGAGGAGGGGAATCTGGGAAGGCTTCAGAGAGGAGGTGGCACCTAAGCCAGGCCTTGAAGGATGGGTGGATATTGACAAGCAGAGGCAGGCCTGAAAGTGTCAAGTAGCAGGAACCCTGTGAGCAAGGGTAGGGAGGCAGGAAAGAAAGCTTTGTTTAAAAAAGAAATCCATTTCCTTTCTTGAGCAGCTATTGTGTGCCCAACACCATGCAGACATTGTCTCTAACACTCTTGCCCACTCCCACTTGACAGATGAGGAAAGTGAGGCTCAGAAAAGTAAAATGACTTGCCCAAGATTCACACAGAGCTGGATTTTAAACATTGGTCTGACTGGCAGTTGTAACCAAGATCCATGGGTCTGCCCCAGCCCCTATCAGGGTTTGGTCAGAGTGATCAGGTAAAATTTAGCCACTAGGCTCCACACTTCGGCATCCCACTTGCACACCTCCAGAGATGGGGAGCTCAGTTCCTCTCACCCCCACTGAAAGCAGGCAGCTCAATCAGCAACAGGGTCTTCCTCCCTCTCCTAACTCTGTGAGTGAGGATACTGCACCAGCACCAGAAACTGGAAGGTGATTGATGTGTATTTTGCTGCTGCTGCTGCTGCTGCTGCTGATGTAATGATGAAGTAATGATAGACTACTTGTTTTGTGCCAGGCACTGTCCTAAGCTCTTTGTTTTGTTTGTTTATTTATTATTTTGTTTTGTTTTTTTTGAGACAGAGTCTCGCTCTTGTTGCCCAGGCTGGAGTGCAGTGGTGTGATCTCGGCTCACTGAAACCTCTGCCTCCCAGGTTCAAGCGATTCTCCTGCCTCAGCCTCTCAAGTAGCTGGGATTACAGGCTCACATCACCATGCCCAGCTAATTATTGTATTTTCAGTAGAGACAGAGTTTCACCATGTTGGCCAGGCTGGTCTCAAGCTCCCGATCTTGAGTGATCGGCCCACCTTGGCCTCCCAGAGTGCTGGGATTACAGGCATGAGCCACTGCGCCTGGCCATGTTTACTTATTTTTTGAGACAGGGTCTCATTCTGTCATCCAGGCTGGAGTGGAGTGGCACGAGCACGGCAGTGAGCCGAACACAGCTCATCACAGCCATGGACTCCTGGACTCAAGTGATCCTCCTGCTTCTGCCTCCCAAGTAGCAGGGACTATGGGTGCATGCCACTACAACAAGCTAATTTTAAAATTTTTTTTAGAGACAGGGTCTCGCTATGTTGCCCAGGCTTGTTTCAAACTCCTGGGCTCAAGCTCCCTTCGCCTCAGCCTCCCAAAGCACTGGAATTACAGGCGTGAGCCACCACACCCAGGTGCAAGCTCTTTACACACATTTTCTCAGGCTCCCACCATGATGCTATGGAGTGCGTATGTTCATTATCATCCCCGTTTTCAGATGGGGAGGCTGAAGCTCAGAGAGGGTCAGTGACTCGCCCAAGGCCACAGACTGAGTAAATGGTGAAACTGAACCCAGTTCTAGAGGGCTCTAAGTGGAAGCCTGTAACCCGGCCCCCTACCCATACTCTTTCCCTCCAGCTACCCAGACCCTAATCCCCATGTCAGCATCACTGCTGAGTCTGGGACATAGAATCCATCTCTCCTCTTTGACTTATCCTGCCCCTGAGCCCCCCTCCCTACTCAGGTAACTCCTCACAGCCAGTCCCCAGGGAGGCTGGTATAGTTATAGATTTTTGAGAAGGATGCAATTGTCTTCTCCAACCTCAGGGCCTGCGCTGGGCTGGACTCGCTGGGAAGACAATTAAAACCGGTGTCCACAAATTAGGATTCTGCAGGAGAAGGAGAAGGGGACTTGATTGAATGCAACATCTTCTTCTTTCTTTCTGCTTTTAATTGGGGGTGCGATGTATTAATTAACCCCAGGCCTGGTTATCGGTGCATCAGCTGCAGGAAATGGCTCTGTGGCTCTGGCCAGAGTCACTGGGTTTGGCTTCTGGGAAAGGCAGGAGATGACCTGGGGGACCTGGCCTGCCCTTTGAGACTAGGGCCCTGACCTTCTTAACCTCCCAGGCCCTGGTTCAGCATGAACCCTTAGAGCTTTGCCTTCAGGCCTAGGTTCAAACTCTATTTCCCCTACTCCCTAGCTGTGTGACCTGGGCAAACCACTTTGCTTCCCAGAGCCTCAGTTCCTTTATCTGGAAAAAGGGAAGAATGAGAGGGCTGATGAGAGGATTACACAAGACAACATGTGCCTCATGCCGGGCACATAGTAGGTGCTCAATAAACAGCACTGCTTTCTTTCGCCTCCTAGTTCAAACACCCTATCATCTCCAGAAAGATGGCTAAAGATGCTTCCTTGTCACCTCATCGGATTATGCATTGGGCGCATCTGCATTCTACTCACCCGTGGGCCCTGCAGCCCCTCACCCACCAGTCCTCTAGCTCTTCTCTGTGCTCATTTCCTCTGGTGCTCCTATGGTCCCTGGGAGCCAGCGGGACTCATGCAAGCCACAGGGGCTCATCCAGCACAGGCAGCCCTCAGCTCCCTCCATCTCTGAGCCCAGATTCCCCATCCCAAACCCTCTGGTCCAGCCCTGAATCTCCTGTCTCCCTCTGCACAGCCCTTCTAGCCCTTTCAACCTTCATATCTCTGGTTGGGAGGCTACCTCCTCCAGGAAGCCTGCAGAGATTGGTCCTCAGCACACCCATCAGAATGAAAGCAGGACTCCCCTTGGGGACTGATGGCAGGGGCAGCTCTATTCAGGAAAACCAAGGCAGAGTTGAGGCTAGAGAGAGGCACAGTGAGAACCACTGTGGCCCCACTGACCCCTTGGTCACCCCTCAGCCTGGCCCCATTTCTCACTAGATCACACTGGGATGCTCCCTATTCAGAAACCTCCAGTGATGAATGGACAAACAAAATCTAGTCCATCTGTGCAATAGAGTAGTATTCAGCCTTAAAAAGGAAGGAAATTCTGACACACGCCGCAACATACATGAACTTTGAGGACATTATGCTAAGTGAAACAGGCCAGTCACAGAAAGACACATATGGTGTAACTGAAACTCACAGAGACAGAAAGCAGAACGGGGGCTGCCAGGGGCTGGCGGCAGGGGAGGGGAGTTGCTACTGAACAGGCACAGAGTTTCTGTTTCCGACGATGGACAATTTCTGGACCGGATGGTGGCGATGGCTGCACAGCAGCCTGAATGTTCTTGATGCGGTTGAATCATATACTTACAAGTGGGGAAAATGGGAAACTTTATGTTATGTATATTTTACCAGAATTTTGTTAAAGCCTCTACTGGCTTCCCTGGGCTGACTGCAGCAGTGGATTCACAATAAAAATCTCCTAGAGTGGGAGGGTCGCTGGGGCCCAGGAGTCCAAGGCTGCAGTGAGCTATGATCACGCCACTGCACCCCAGCCAGGCGACAGAGCAGGACTCCATCTCAAAATAAAAAAAAAAGAAAGAAAGAGAGAAAGAAAACAAAAATCCCCTAGACTTGTTCCAGAATATCACTCCCCGCATCTTCAACTCCTTCAAACCTCAGCTTCAATGTCACCTCCTCAGGGAGGCCCTCCCTGCCCCCCCGCCAACCCTCTCACGGTTCCCTTTTCCCTACCTCATATTTCTCCTTACCACTCATCACTCCTCTATTATATGTTTGCTCATTTTATTTCTATGTATCATCTGTACTCCAACTAGAATTGAAGATGGAGACTCTAGTTAAAGGCAGGAGATTCTAGTCTGTTCACTGCTATGTCCCGGCAGCCAGAGCAATGCCGTGCACATAGTAGATGCTCAGGGAACACGCTGCTGTAGCAGCTCTGGTGGCAGGCAGGGGGAGGATCCCATTTTCCCTGCTCCGGGCTGCCTGGGACCTTCAGGAAGCTCCTGTACTTGGGCCTCGTTGAGAAACTACCAGCCCCCAGGGACAAGATCAGGCTCCCAGGCTTGGTATCCAAAGTCTGCAGGCTCTGGCTCTCCCCAGACCCCAACTGCAGCCCCTCTTGGCCACTTACATGTGTTCCCCTAAGGACACAGCCTGCACACTGTCCCTGGAATCCTGACTCACAGGTAGTCCTCTGCCTGAAGGTGTCCTCCCTCCTCAGGCTAGGGTGGAAGCCCTGCTTGGTGCCCCCAGAGGTCTCTGAGGCTGCCTCTCCCTGCCCTGGAGTGTTTTATATGACAGATACTGAGGTGTCTGGGTCTCCTGCAAGCTGGAAGCTTTCCCAGGTCAGGCACCCTGCATTGCCCAGCCCAGATCAGGCACACAGAAGGTGGTTAGGCGTGTGCTAAACACATGAGTGAATGAATGAATCAATCAATCAATCAATCAAGTGAGAAAGGAAGGTCCCAGAGGACTGAAGTTCAAAGGAAAAAAAACCAAGGAGCATAGAGATCATTCATTCATTCATCCTGTTCATTCATTCACTCAACATTTATTGGGTACCTGCTCTGTGCCAGATTGGAGTTTCTGGGGGGACTGTGCCCACAGGAGCAGGGATAGGGACAGACATGTGGACACTATGGACACGCACAACCAGGGAGGTCCTAAGTGGGGCTCAGCAGGCCGGCCCCCTCCCCACTACCCCTCCTCCTGGCCCTTGTGGCCACTGGCTGCCCAAGGCCAGCCTGGCCCACCTGGCCCAGCTGAGGGGCCACGTAGCCAGACTGACAGGCAGGCTGGAGGCTCCCCTGAGATAGCCCATAAAGTCATCTTGTGAAACGCAACCAAGAAAGAAACAGGGCAATAAATAAAGGCTGACAGTGCCAGGAGGGGGGTGCTGCTTTGCCAGTGGCTCCCCAACCCTTGTTGGCTACAGGCCAGCCTAGCAACCCCATGGCACCACCTTTCTGATTGCAGCCCACAATGCAACAGGAAGGTGATGTGCCTGATCCCATATGACGCTCGCAGTGATCCTGCTGGGCAGGGATCATTGTCCCTTTATTACAGCCAGGGACACTGAGGCTCAGAGACTGTGTAACAGTGCAAGTCAGGAGCAGGAGCTGGGATTAGAACTCAGACCTTGGGACTCTAGAATTCAAACACTTCCCTGTTTCTGCTGGCCCCATTGTTGCAGTGATGAAGACAGAGTAAGGGACATCCACAGCCTCTGCAGCCACTGCCCACTTCCATACCAGGCCCTTTTCCAGCAGTGTGAGAAAACCAAAGCTCAGAGAACCTGGGGGCCATTGGAGCCAGTCCCCTGCCCTGGGGTTGAAGGAAGGAAGCCCTTCCTCTATGCCAGACACTGTACACAGGACCCCTTTCATCCTCTCAGACGTGATGAGATAGTACTATTATCAGCACCATTTCACAGAGGGAGTGCCAAGGCTCAGAGAGGGAGAGTCAGTGCCTGAGATCACACAGCATCAAGGGACAAGTTAGATTTCAGCCTGACTTCAAGCTGGCTGCAAAATTTCCCCCACTGAAGCCTAAATCTTATCTAAGCCCCAACCTTTTCAGCTAGAAAAAGTGTGATTCTCCGGGGCCATTTCCAGGAAGCCTGGTCTATGCCCAGCTCAGCTGGGTGGCAGGGCCACAAGGGTGTGTGTGCTCCAGGTTCAGGAAGGCCTGTGGCCACCTTGCCTCCCAGCTGGGAAGCAGAATAAGAGCTCTCCTGGGCTGGAGAGGGAGGATTTAATGAGGTCTCAGCCCAACCGCCTGTAAATCTCAGCTGGCTTCTAAAATCAGAAGACATAAAACCCCCATAAGAGGAAAACCCAGATAAATAGGACGGAAAAGCCCTCCAGAAACAAAGAAGCCTGGCTGTGTCCAGGGCCCCATCCAGGGCCCTCTCCTCCCCAGGGAGGCACCCGAGGGTTCTCTTTGTTTCTTTCTGGGCAGCCCTTGGCCCCTGACAGGTGCCTGCAGCAGGAGGAATGGAGGTGTGAGTTGATGAAGGTTGTTTCACCTTGGAATAGGCAAGCAAACACAGACGGGCTTTCTTCCTAAGAAGCCAAGAAGAAGGCATTTTGTAAGAAAGTTTAGGGAACTGCAGCATGCCTTGGTGGGAGGTGTCTGCCTCGGCATGCAGTAGGAGCTTAAGTCCTCCCTCAAAAGGAATGGAAGAGATCAACTCTGATGGACCCCCTACCCTAAGCCAGGCCCTGTGCCAGGCTTCCCAGGATGCCACAGATCAGGCCCCTGACCACAGGGAGCCTGCAGGCCCCAGGAGAGACACACATGCCAGAGACTGCTATAGGAACAATGGCTGGGATTGAACCTGGACCGCCATGTACAGTTGTTCAGAATGTGCACTGTTCATATGGCCATGAATCACAGTGCTGCTCAGGGTTATGCAGGGCAAACTACATGCTGGAGCTATGGAAGGAGGTGCAGGTTCTAGAAGATCCTGGGGGAAAGATAAGCTCATGTCTGCCTGGAGAGTCAGGGAAGGTTACCAGTAGGAGGGGACATGCTTGAACCTGAAGGCTGACTGAGGTCTGCACAGTCAGGGGGGACTCAGAACAGGAAAGGGCATACCTGAGAGGGGTCTCCCAAGCCCAGCCTTTTAGCCGCCATCCCCATTTTTACAGGGTCCCTGTACCACATGCACCATTATTTACTTAACATCTATTTTCAAAGCATCTTTCCCTTTTTACTTAAATAAATTCAGGTTAAAAGAAGACTTTTATTACCGCCATAAATGAAAAATCAGCATCACTTGCCATAAATAGAGGGTAACTGTAAAAATAAACGCTATGAAAACCAAACAGCATTCGTAAATTCTAGCCAAAGAAGCTTGCCTGCTGAAGGCTATGAGCCTCAATCTCCGTTTTTTCTCATTAACAAGGGAGACTGGCAAGGGTTAGGTGTTAAAGTTGGAGCAGCACCAAGCAGAGACTCTTTTTAATCACAAGGGGCTTGGGACGCAGGTCCTGCTCAAGTGTGGACACCAGCAGGCACCCAGCACCGTCACCAGCCCTGGCTTCCGATGGCCATGGCCCAATCTCACAACCCATCACTACTTCCCACCTCCAAGCCTTGCTCCTGCTGGGCCATGTACCTGGAGAACTTCCCTGCCACTTCCCTATCCCAGTCCTGCTGATTCTTGCAGTGTGGCTCTCGGCACAGCATCATTGCCGGTAGTGAGAATTAACACCCACTTAAGGAATGAAGAGACCTGAATGCATACTTGGAGAATGAATGAACAAAGAAACAAATGGATGACTCCTTTACGGTCTGCGCTGCTCAAACCAGGAAAGCAACTTCCTGAGGCATTGACTTCACTCCAGAAACATGGGACAAGAATGTTATTTTTGTATTAAAACAAACATGAATATATTATGGGATAGAATATAGAAGTAATAAATTTTGAATGAAATAGGAGACATCAAAGAAATGTTGCCCCTGGTGGGAGCTGTTTACTCTCCTGAGTGGGCCACACACCATCACGGGCTTCTTGTCCCATTCAGTCCAAAGCCTCCTTCTTCTCTGCAACCCCAGGCTCCGCAGAGCTCAGACTGTGCTCTGCCCACAGGAAGTGCTGGTGTGGTGGCTAACGGGGGAAGGGACCAGGGGGAAGGGGCCAGGGGGCGGTCAGGCACTAGGGCAAGGCGGAGCCCAGGATTTACAGTGAGGATGTGAGCCACGGTTCTCCCTGACGTGCTGGGTGGCATTGTGCAAGTTGCTTCACTACTCTGAGATCTGGTTTCCCACTGTCATTGATTACAGGCTTATTGTGAGGATTAAATGCACAAATGCAAGTGAAGAGCCTGTTTCAGTGTGTAGCACCCAGAAGGTCCACAACAACCGCTGTTCCCTGGTAGAACCCACTCCTTGCTGAGTCTTAGACACACACAAGCACATTCACCCCAGTGGGTCCTTGCCTGTCTCTGGCTGCTGGAGGAGGGGGTGCCCTGCCTAGTAAAAATTTAAATAGCTAACTTTTTTTTCTTTTTCTTTTTTTTTTTTTGAGACAGAGTCTCACACCGTCACCCAGGTCAGAGTGCAGTGGTGTTATCCTGGCTCACTGCAACCTCTGCCTCCCAGGTTCAAGCAATTCCCCTTGCCTCAGCCTCCTAAGAAGCTGGGATTACAGGCAGCCGCCACCACGTCCGGCTAATTTTTTTGTATTTTTTAGTAGAGACAAGGTTTAACTATGTTAGCCAGGCTGGTCTCGAACTCCTGACCTCATGATCCGCCCGTCTCGGCCTCCTGAAGTGTTGAGATTACAGGTGTGAGCCACTGTGCCCGGCCAAAATTAACCACTTTAAAGTGGACAATTGAGTAGCATTTAGTGCATTCACAATGTGATGCAATTAGTCCCAAAATGCTCTCTTCCCCCCAGAAGAAAACTCCTCACTCCCCACTCGCCCCTAACCCCTGGCAACCTCAAATCTGCATTCTCACATTTGCCTATTCTGGATATTTCATATAAACTGCATCATATAATATGTGGTCTTTTGTGATTGGCTTCCTTCATTTAGCATAGGGTTTTTGAGGTTCATCTACCACTGTTGCACATTATCAGTAATTCATTACTTTTTATAGAGGTGTTTCTTTAATACAATAAAATATCTTACCTAATCCCCAAAATAACCTGGCAAGTGGCCACTATCATTGTCCTCTTCTTACAGATGGGGAAACTGAGGCACAGAGAAGGTGGGGACTTGCCCAGTTTCCCTGCCCGGCCCCCCAACATAGCCGGGCAGGAAGTGCTGGAGCTGGCAAGCTGGAAGCAGGGCGCCTCCCAAGGCCACCAGTACATATTGAGGGAGACAGCAGTGGAATTACAAATCTAGGGAGATTTAAGAAGAACTAAAATATTCTGGCACTTGCAGGATTGTGGGAGTTGAGCAGGTTTCCCCAGTGGAATTCCCGCCTCCTCTTCCCATGTCTGGGCCACAAGGAGTGAGAGTGGGTGGGAGGGAGAGAGGCAAGCGTGGGAGTGCTCAGGGAGCCAGAGATAGGGCAGGGGCCGGGGTAGGGAGCCAGGAGCCGGGAGCAAGCACACAGGCGTCCCGACGTCTCTACCGATACCGTTTATTTTCATCCTCCCCAGTACATCCTGCAAAGCTAGTGGGGTGAGCCCATTGCACTGATGCACAACGAGGCTCAGAGAGACTGGAGTGGGGCAAGATTTGAGACTCAGTGTCAGACTCCAAAGCCGAGGCGCATAGCCATCCCCTGCTGCCAGGAGGGGCTGAAAGGGAGAAAGTGGGGGAAGCAAAGGAGGCTGCATCAACCACAGGGATGGGGTTGCTCCGGAACCCCAGAAAGGAGCAGCCTCAGAGCCACTGAGGAGAAAGAAGAGTGAGGACTGTGGGTGGCGCTGAGGGTGGAGGCAGGAGGGCCAGGGACATGAAGAATGGGGCAAAAGGGAAGGCAGAGACCAACGGACGGGTACAGATGGAGGCAGGCACTTGGGATGTTCCAGAACAGAGGTTCTGAGGGTGCCCAATGGGTAGGGGGGTGTGGCCCCACCCTGACCAGAACCTGGCCTGGCTCATACCTGACCCCTGACCCAGGACCTAGTAGATGCCCCACCCCAGCCCCTGCCACCCCTGCCCAATTGTGTCTGCGAAATGCAAGGATGCAACAGTAAATATGTGGGCTCTGGAGTCAGGCTGACCTGGATTTCAACCCAACTGCACCTCCTCAAGGTAGGTGAATCTAATCTCTGAGCTTCTAGCCCAGTTTCCTCATCGGTAAAATGGGTACTGTGGGCAGTGCTGCAGTGAGATCACGCAGGCACACAGTGGGCTCCCAGTCAGGATCAGGCTGCTCTCCTGTCACTTCCCCACGTAGTCTGGCTCTAGCTCCTCCTTCTCCAAGGATCCTGGCCCCTTGGACTTATCAAACTCTAAGGCTATTCTAGAACCAGAGAATTCCTGGCTGAAGGGGTTGGGCCCCACCCCAGGACCTTGGCACGCACTGTTCCCACGGCCTGGGAGGGAATTTCACAGGCCAAGAGCACAGAGCAAGAAAGCAGCAGCGCGGGTAGGGGCCTGGGGCTTCCCGCACTAGCTGGAGGGTGTCTAAGGGCCGCGGAGAGAGGAGCTGGTGGATCTGGGCCCTGTCCCAGGGGCCTTCAGCCGCTGTCTGCCCGCCCCTCCCTCTCCTCCGCTGCCTGCCGGGAGACCATTAGTGAAGCTTTGTTTTGAGCACTATTTCCACTACCCTGCGCTCTGGCCGCCGGGCCTCCATTAGGGACCCTTTCCCGGACCGATGACAGGCGGCAAACAGCTCCCCAGCGAGCAGGCCCTAATTGCCGCCGCCTTCAACGCCGGAAATGATTTTTTTAAAACCTCACAAAGAGAAACAGACAGCCCGCCGTCTGCTCTCCGCCTTCCCCACCTCGGGCCCCAGCCTGGGGCCTCTGAGGAAGGAGGGGTCAGTCAAGACCCCACCCCCATCCCAAGAGACACCCTTAAAATGCCGGGTTGGGGGAAAATAGGGTTGGGCTCTGCATCCTTGCTTTGAACTAGGTGTGGCACCCCAGCTCACCATGCCTCTCTAAGCCTCAGTTTTCCCCTCTGCAAGGTGGGCGTGTTGAATGGGAGCCCCACGTTTGCTGCGGGCCGTGCGATGCGGCTCTGACAGATCATGGGCTTGTGGCTTCTCTAAGGGGTCCGTGGAGCATGGGGGTAGCCAGGAGCCAGGGAGGCGGGAACAGAGCACGAGGAGCAGAGGGAACAGCCAGGGAGAGAAAAGGTCTGGAGGAGGGAAGGAACTTGGTGTGTGCAAGGACTGGAAAGCAGGCCAGTGTACACACACACGCATTACACACACACAACACACAATACAGACACACATACACATATACACACCACACACATGCACACACACATAAACATACACACACATATGCACACACCTACTCCCCCCACATACACACATACACACACATACACACCCAAATACTCCCCCCACACACGTACACACACCCACACCCCCTACACACATATACACACACATACACAGATACACCCACATACACACGCACATACACATATACACACATACATACATACACACACGTACATATATACACACACTCCCCACACACACATACACACACACAAACACCCAAACATCCCACACACACATGCACACATACACACGTACACATACAGACATCCACACCCCACACACATATACACACAGATGCACACACCCACACATCACACACAGACACCACACACACACAGATATACACACACGTAGACATATACATGCACACCACACAATACACACATACACATACATGCACACACACCACACACATACACACAGACACGCACACACACGTGCGCACACCCATCCCCGATTCCCTCTTTTTCTGAGCCCACGTTCCCACCCTCCCTGGATACCTGGCCAGCCCTAGCATCCCATGAACCACAAACTCAGCAAGGCTCACACCAAACTCAGCGCCTTCCCGGGAGCAGCCTCTCCTGTCCGTGCACACCCCCTCCAGCCTCAAGTCCTGCTTCGGCTCCCCATCTCCACTCACCACAGCCAACCTACCCCAACGCCAACCTGGCGGTGCGCTCTCCCCACTCAGAAGGCTTCCAGGGCTGCCCCCTTCTCCAGGGGATACGACCAAACTCCAGAGCCGATTCTTGGAGGTTCCAGCTGCAGCCTGCTTTTCTAAATACATGCACACGGTTCTCCACATGAAGCCTCTACCAGACCCAAGCAGCCAGGCGCAGCTCCAGGCTGGCCTCTGGAATCCCCTCTCAGCCCCAGCGGTCCCTGGATACAGGCCCAGAAGGAGCCTGCCTCCCCCAGGAAGTCTTCCCTGACTGCACTAGGACACAGTGACCTCCCTCTAGAGACCTCCCTCACTTGGCCCACCTGCCTATGCACTGTTCCCTGGGCTCCTGTCTGTTTTACAGTCCCCCATTATCTCTTCCCGACCCCAGCTCTCTGAGTATGCTCATCAAGGACTTAGGAAAAGTGAATGAAGTTTGTTCCTACCCAGCTGGCATGAGAGGGCTGCAGGGAGAGAGAAAGGACTCCAGGATCCAAGCCCGGCCCTGCCACAGACTTGTCCCATGTCCCAAAGCCAGCCCTGACTACTGTCTGGGCCTCTCCCGTGAAATGAAGGCTGCTTCTGCTTAGGGCCATAGACAGGCTTTGGGGGCCTCGAAAAACCCTTTGAAGCTTGTGGGCAAAACTCCGTGGCATTTTTTGAGGAAACGATCCATAGTTTCCATGAGCGTCTCAAGAGGAGTGTGACTTCCAAAAAAATTAGGAACCACCAGTGTAGACAAGCGTCAGTGTCCCCTCCAGCTTCGTCATTTGGTCACTCATTCATTCATTCAGCTGACATTGACTGAGTGCCTGCTCTGTGTGGGTGTCACCATGATATACGGAATATATGTATGTGTAATCCTGAGATGTCATCGAAGAGAGCTGTGTGCGTACCGGAGAGAAAGGAAGGAACGGGTGGGGGTGGTGAGAAGAGAGGGGATGATGGATCCAACAGACACAAAGGAACAAAGAGAGAGGAAAGAGATCGAAAGACAGAGATAGAGAGGAAAAGAGACAGAGAAAGATCAGAGAGACCCAGACAGAGGGAGAGAGAAAGAAAGAGCCACAGAGCAGTAGGGCAGGGAGAGAGAGAGATCCAGAGAGGGAGGGGCCGCTGGAGAGCACTTCCCAGGCACAGGTGGACACTGCTGCCCTGCTCGCTGGTAGCTCGCTGGAGCAAGGTCCCCTCCCCCGGCTCTGACTCCTGCTCTAACCTTCCAGATGCTTCCATAGCCTCCGCGTCTCACCTTCAAGGGCACCAGTGTGCAGGTGGCAGGGAAGGCTGGTACTGAGGCAAACGGGCACAGGGCAGAGCGCACCAGCCCAGACCTGAGCTACCTGCAGCCTTCCTCTCAGTCTGCACTGTCCCTCCAACCACACAGTCACCCCCCAGACACACCCCCCACCTACACAGTCAGAGAGAAACACCACTCCCTCCACTCGAAACTCCAGGCAGGAACACACAGGGTCCCACACACGCCCCCAGGGCCCCACCATTCCCACTAATAGTGCTGGACTCAGACGCAGGCGCCTAGACTTTTGGAGCCATGTGCTTCTAGCCAGAACAGGGCATTCTCAGCATTTTGGCAGCGCTGACCCCTGTGAGAATCCGAGCAAGCCAGGAGCGCTGCTCCGGAACAAAGCACCTGCCCACACACGCAGCTTGGCAGCCCGGAGCAGGACAGATGCGCAGGCTACGAACTCTGGCTCTGTCGTCCCAGAAGCTGGGCTCAAGCCCGGCTTTGCTGTTCAGCATCTGTGTGTCCTCAGGCAAGTCGCACCACGCCCCTCAGTGTCCTCCTCTGTAAAATGGGAGTGCCCGCCTCCTAGCATGGTGAGGAGTAGATGAGAGGAGGCAGGGGAAGCGATGGAAACACAGAGAGTGCTTGATGAATGCTGGTTGCTGTTTGGTCCACAGATGCCTGCAGGCCACTGAGAGTTAAGGTGCTGATGGAATCCTACCACTCCCACCAGCTCCATCCTCGCCTGCACACATACACACACGCACACACACACATACACACACACACACACGCACATACATGCTGGCTGCGGGACAGAAGATGTGGTTTCTAAGTATACAGATGGAAGAATTCTACAGGCTTGGAGCTCAGGTAAACTCACCATTGTTCAGTGGGGAAACTGAGGCCCAGAGAGGGGCAGGGACATGCCAAGTCACCCAGCAAGGCAAACACAGGGTGTGGGAGAGGGGCGCATGGTAGACAAAAAACAGCATCCCCCAGCCCCTCTCCCCATCCTGGCACTTTAAGAGCTAAAGTGAAGTCACCGAGGAGCCACTGTCCCCACGCCACAGGGGACAGAGAAGGCCCCATCCCTGCCATGACCCCTGGGTGGGGCCAGGACATCCTCGGCATTGGAAGCTCCACCCACCTGGGCCCTTGTGCCAGCACCATCACTAAGTTGCTGTGTGACAGATCTTTATTAGCCGCCCACTGTGTTCTGGCTGCTCTGCCTACTTCAACAGTCTTTGCTCCTTTGGGAAATAAGGCAGAAATCTCCTCACTAATATCCCCAGCTAGTAACGGGTAGGGCTCAGCTTGCACACCTCCTGTGACAGGGAGCTCACTACTGGGCACCCTCACTGCCCCACAGGTGAGTGTCCTTCTCTGTGTTTCTGTGTTTAAAATTATCCCAGCTTTTTTCTTTTTCTTTTTCTTTCTTGAGACGGAGTCTCGCTTGGCTCACTGCAATCTCCGCCTCCCAGATTCAAGCAATTCTCTGCCTCAGCCTCCCAAGCAGCTGGGATTACAGGTGCCTGCCACCACGCCCGGCTAATGTTTGTATTTTTAATAGAGACGGGGTTTCACAATCTTGGCCAGGCTGGTCTTGAACTCCTGACCTTGTGATCCACCTGCCTCGGCCTCCCAAAGTGCTGGGATTACAGGTGTGAGCCACCACGCCTGGCCCCAACTTCTTAAATCTTATCACAATACATATGTATATTCTTCTTCTTCTTCTTTTTTTTTTTTTTTTTAGGAGACAGGGTCTCACTCTGTCACCCAGGCTGGAGGGCAGTGGTGCAATCACAGCTCACTGCAGCCTTGAACTCTTGGGCTCAAGTGATCTTCCCACCCCAGCCTCCCAGGTAGCTGGGACTACAGGCATAAGCCACTACACCTGGCTAATTTTGTATTTTTTTGTTTTAGAGACAGGGTCTCACTATGTTGTCCAGGCTGGTCTCAATCTCCTGGGTTCCAGTGACCCTCCGGCCCCAGCCTCCTGAGTCACTGGGATTACAGGCATGAGCCACTGCACCCAGCTCTACACTTATATATTCTTTACGGGTTCAGTTTTCTGTCTCCCCCACTAGACTGAGAACTCTAAGAGAGCAAGAACCTTAGCTGTCTTCTTCACTGGTAAGTCCCCAGTGTCTAAAACAGCCTGGAACATGACAGTTGATGCCCAGAACACGCCCAGTTGATATTTGTTGAATGAATAAAAGAATGAATGAATGACCAAGCTTCCCAAACATGGCAGCATCCCGTCGGATGCCCCCGGGTCCCCAAGTCATGTCTGCACCATGGATCCCCACGGACTTGCCCACGCACCGTATGCTCTATTATGTCCTTAATGTTTTTCTATAAACTAACCCACCATTTTTGAATACCTCCGTTAGTCTCATCCTAAGCAATCATATCTGTGAAATCACAGTTTTGATGTGCTGGTTATATTTTTTCAGTACACATTAAAATAAATGCATAACTGTTAAAATGTAAGAGGTTTCTCTAGGTTCTGCCTAAAATCATCTCTCAGGTAGGACCCAATCTTGTTGCGGGCCCTGGGGGGTTTTGAAGAGGGTTGAAACTGAGGGTGGAGGGTGGAG
Organism: Colobus angolensis palliatus; assembly: GCF_000951035.1. Taxonomy (NCBI): domain Eukaryota; kingdom Metazoa; phylum Chordata; class Mammalia; order Primates; family Cercopithecidae; genus Colobus; species Colobus angolensis. The sequence continues at coordinate 15,878,132 of NW_012121820.1, forward strand.
CTGAGTCCCAGGGACTCCCTGATGGCTTCAAGGAAGGGAAGGGAGGCCTGGCTGTGAGAAGGGGAACTGGAGGAGCAGCAGCCCCTCTCTGCCTCCCCACCCCCACCTCACCTCTCCGGAGCAGTGGGCACCAGGCGGAGCCAGTTGGGCAAGGCTCTGGACCCCGGGTCCAGCAGGAAGGAGAGGAGCCGATTTCTTCCCCAGCTGGACCACTGCGGCTTTTTCTGATGCAAGTGTCTCATCGAGGTCGGGGGAGGAGGGCACGACCCTTGGACTCCCCCATCCTCATGACTGCAGCATCGCATATGCACCCCAAGGACAGAGCCCGGGACCACCCACTGCAAGGTGCCATCAGCCTTGCCCACTCCAGGATGTCCTTTCTCTGCTCATCAGGGATGAGGAAGGGGCTCCAATTTTGTGATTTTTCCCCCTTTAAACATAGTTTCCTTATGAAATTAAAATCATTTGAATGTTTAAAAATATACTGACTTGGAATGAGCAAAGCTTTAAGAATTCAGACCTCATCCCCTGCTTCGTCCTCCTTGGACCTCCCTGGGCCAGGCATTGTCCTGGATCCCAGGACACAAGGAAATCTGACCCCAGTGTGCCCAGCGGGCCCCAAACTCCTTTCAGGACTGAGAGGGTCTTCCCACAACCCCATCAGCAGCTGGTTTGGTCCCCAAAGTCCAAGGTGATGGCCAAACACTCTCACGTGGGCACCTGTGCTGCTGTTCACACCATGCACTCTCCCCACCATGCACTCTCCTGGGTGTGGAATGCAGAGGCCATTGCACTCCTTCCACCCCAGAGCCAAGCCTCAAGGCCCAGCCCTGCTCTTCCCCACTGTGTGAAGTGGGCCTCTTCCTCCTCTTTCCTTGGCCTCCCAGCCCTGGAGCCAGATTCTTCAGTTCAAGTCCAGCCTCCAACATTTGGTAGGTGTGTGACCTTGGGTGAGCCACTTAACCTCTCTAAGTCTCATTTTCTTCATCTAAACAGTGGGCCCGAGACAGTCCTTCCTTTTGGAGTTCTTGTTAGAATTGAATGAGATGACACCATTCAAGGCCCTGGCATGGCACTCAACACACATTTGCTTCCATATGTTTATCTCTCCTGTTTTTATTTTTATTTATTTAGTTTTGAGACAGGGTCTCACTTTGTCACCCTGGCTGGAGTGCAGTGGCGCAATCTCGGCTCATTGCAACATCTGTCTCCTGGGCTCACATGATCCTCCCGCCTCAGTCTACTGAGAAGCTGGGACAACAGGTGCATACCCATGCCTGGCTATTTTTTTTGCAGAGACGAGGTCTCACTATGTTGTCCAGGCTGGTCTCAAACTCCGGGGCTCAAGTCATCCACTCACCTCGGCCTCCCAAAGTGCTGGGATTACATGAGCCGCTGCACCCAGCCAATCTCTCCATTTGTACAGAGTTGGATGAGGTAATCCCAAAATCCAAGAAGTACCCTCCAGGGCAATTCTGGGCAAATTCCCCCTTGCCTCTGGGTCTCTGTCTTCTCATCTGTAAGAGGGAGGCTTGGAGACCATGATCCCAAGGGGCCTCGATGATTCATTCCAAAAGCTCCATCTCCTGCCCCCACAGCTGGTGGATCAGAAGGGGCCACTTACCTGACTCCCGTCACCCTGCCCACTTGTTTTCCACAGGAGACTTTGCCCACCACCTTTGCTGTCACCATGGCAAGGAACCGAATTCCCTGTGTCCTGCTGGCCGCCTGCGGCGCCTCTTGTTTGGGGAAAAGGCTGCGGGAGCCGCTAATGGGCAAGGTGTCAAAACCAATTGGTGTGACGGACTTGGGGAAAACCGCTTGTGAGGGCCAGTTCCCCACAGGAGGCCGGAAAACCCTCAGCCCGAGGCAGAGTGTTTACAGGCGTAATTGACAGAATAATCACCAACGTCTGAGACAAAGACGAACACATTTTTAACATCATAACCTTCGGAAGACAGGACTCAATTTTCTTCATCTTCCAGCCACCAAACTAGCCAGCTTATTGATGGTGAGATACCAACAGTTTAGTAAGGAACGCAAGGAAACCAGAGTCATTTTTCAGTGCACAGGCTGCTTGCCAAATGGCCCCGTGCCCCCTCCCTCCCCCAGCGCCCTGCTGGTCCCTCCTGGCAACAGAGAGAATCTCAGGACAGTGAATCACTCAATGGACAAAGCCCCCGGCCAAGCCAGGATCTTTGTCTGCACTGGGGTATATGAATAATTGAAGGTGCCTGCCTGGGGAGGGGTGTGTGTGTGTGTGTCTGTGTGTGTGTCTGTGTGTGTGTAGGGGTGTGGGGGGGGCGGGAGGGGTGTTGTCTGCTGCAGTGTGAGGCTTCTTGGGGCTTCTCTCACGGACCATCCACCTGCCCCCGTCTGGACCTCTCCCTCCCCTGTGAAACCAAACCAAGCCAGCTCCTAGCACCAGACATTTCCTGTCCCTACATCTCCCATCAGGTATGGGTAAATACTTAGGCAGTGGCTTCCAAACCCCAGGCTGCATGAGAATCCTCTGGGGAACTTATTACAATGCAGATTCCACCAGATGCGGTGGCTCACGCCTGTAATCCCAGCACTTTGGAAGGCCGAGGAGGGAGGATGGCTTGAGCCCAGGAGTTCAAGACCAGCCTAGGCAATATAGTGAGATCTCATCTCTACAAAAAATTTTAAAATTAGCTGAGAGTGGTAGCGCACGCCTGTACTCCCAGCTACTCAGAGGCTGAGATAAAAGATTTGCTTGAACCCAGGAGGCAGAGGTTGCAGTAAGCTGAGACTGTGCCACTGTACTCAAGCCTGGTCAATAGAGCAAGACCTTGTCTCAAGAGAAATTTAAAAAATAATAATAAAATGCACATACCAAGGTCCCATCAAATAACCATTCTGGCAGTGGGTTTGGGGGGATCTGCATTGTAACAAATTCCCTGGGGGGACTCTGCCATGTGAGGCTTGTTGGGTCCTCTGCAAGCTGTAGGGGTCTACAGAGATCTTCACAAAGACCCTGCCTTCTGGATCCCACCCCTGGGCAAGATCTGGAAAGATCCTGGGGTCCAGTCCAGCTGCCTGTTTCTAACCTACAGGTATCCTCAGATACCTGCCACCTTTCTGAGTGGCTGGTTCCTCTTGGTGGAATCCATTGCTGTGCTGGTTCCCTGAGGAGCTAGAAGGGAGCAAGCTTGGGTTACAGCTACACGAAGGAAGACACCATGGCCAAGCCTGCCTCAAGGCTGTCCTGGAGGAGGCAGTCCCAGAACCGCCAAATGCACCTTCATCCTAAACACAGCTTTCCAGCTCTCTGTACAGACTCAGCACCTCTGGGTAAATCATTGGCCCTCTCTGAGCCTCAGTTTCCTCTTATCTCCAACACCAACCTTGCATGAATGGTCAGCCTGAGGGAGTTAACACTGGCAAGGCCTTGGCAGCACAGGGCACACAGTAGGCATTTCGTCAATATTTGCACCTTTTCCTCCCATCCCTGCTATGCCCACGGGAATGAGTTAACATTTTTCTGATAAGAAAAAACAAAAATCGCTCCTGTTTATTGAGCACCTACTAGGTGCAGACACGGACCATCACCACCCTACCTGCCAGTGCCTGGTGCCTCCTTGAGATACATGCTCCCCATTCGTTCCTCACACCTCGAAAAAGCCCTCTTCCAAGTGCATTGAGTGGAGTTGGGAGGGAGATGGGAAGCAAAACAGATGTCCCTTCTGACCCATCTGACCATAGGCTCTCCCTGTGACAAGCTCCAGGGCAGGCAGGTGGAAAGCAGGAGCCCGGCGGCCAGGTTGGGCTCAGATGGAGCTGGACGGGTGAGCAGCCACCAAGCACTTGGGGTCAACGTGCCCCTCCCCAGGAGTCCCTGCTTCCAGCCCCCACCCCCCACCCCCAGACATAGAAACACCTTCCCGACTGGGCCACATTTCCTGAATCAGCTGAGGACACACGGAGCCCAGGAATAATGAAACGATCAGGCTCCAATCTGCTAAACAGCAATTTCTGAGCTTTTTCAGCACACACAGCTTTTATCAAATTGGTATTCTCCTCCTGAACACAAATGGCTTATTAGACATGACCCACTTATTCGCCGCGTCTCACTATCATTAATAACAGTTTCTTTTTGTGATTAAGTGAGTGGTTCCAAACCCTTTCTGTGGTGGCGGGTGCTTGGCCCGGCAGAGGGGCAGCTGTGGGGGCTCCTCGGCAGTCACTACTTGGTGACTTTGAACCTAGCAATGTCGGGGGAAGGCAGCCTGGCCTCCTTGTTTCTTTAGGGACACAGGGAGACCCAGAGGGGTGGCTCAGTTGCCTAGAGCCACACGGAGGGTTCAGGAGAGAAGCCAGTTTCCCCAGCAACTAGGGGTGCCTCCTTCTCATCTAGCCCCTGCCCTGGGCCTTAGCTTGACCCTCCAGGGTGCAAGAGGGGAGATTACAGCTGGTTGGGCAGAGCTGTGCCCCCTCAGCTTACCTGGCACCAGGGGGCAGGTAAAGACTGTCACACAAAGGGCAGACAGACCCTGCTTCTCCACAGGGGGAGCCACCTTGGGGCCTCAGGAATGACAGAGTGGCACCCAAGTCCCTGGGGTCTGGTGCTCTAGGGACAGAACGACCATAAGCCTCAGAGTCCCATTCCTTGTACCCCTCGGGACTGCAAACTCAGGGAAGCCCTTCTGTGGAAACCCCTCCTACTGCAAGTTCCAACTGTGCCAAGGAACCGAGCAGAGCGAGGAGAGGAGGGGTGGAGAGGGAGGAATTCCCAGTTTCCCTAGAATGGGAGGGAATCTGACAGGGAGATGAATGTCCTGGAAAAAAGCGCTGTCTTGGCCCGACAGACCCTGGGGCCTGTCCTGGCTCAGTCACTCTCTTACTGTGTGACCTTGGACAACTTCCTTCACCTCTCTGAGCCTTGGTGTCCCTATCTGTAAGTTGAGGATCAAAAGAACCCTTTCCTTATTTACCACCGCTCTAGCCAGGTCAGTAGAAATCAGGTGAGGGGTACGAAGGGTACATAAATGATGCACACAGTGGTTACTACCAAACATGGTGAGGCAGAAGGGGGTGGGGAGTCATGATTCCCCAAAAGCAGAGACCCTGAGGATGGCTTTGAAGGCCCCCTCTCCACTGGAGAAATCCCACTCATGTGTCATACCCCAGCAAAGCCTTCCCTGATTATCTACCCCCCCACACCCCTCACTCACTCCCATCAGAATAAATCATCCAATTATCTGGCCTTTGTGCAAACCTCCCCGCAGCCCTGGGCCCACAGTGCCCAGCACTGGGGCTGCAGCCTCCCCCACAAGGCTGGGAGTCTGTCTAGTGAAGGGCTGCATGGAAGAAAGGTCTCCTTTGGTTTCATCTATGCTCAAGCTCCCATCCCAGAGCCAGGCTCACAGGGGCCAGGGGGAGCCCCCACAGCTGCCAGGCTCATACAGTCCAACTCTGCTGCCAACTTGGGCTCCTTTGGGGCTAACAGGAGCTTCTGACACTCAGCCAGCCAGTGCTGGGAATGTTTGTCTGCTCCCCGGCTCCCACAGCGGCTGGAGTTGTGATTTCCCACATTTCAGTCCTCTAGGGCCGAGGATGAGGATGGGGGGACCCTATGGAAGGATGGCAGCGGCTTCCTGTCCACCCCCAGAGGCAGACAAAAGCACCAGGCATTCCACGTCCACTACCACTCCCACTCCCATGCTTCTGGCTGCAAGCAGCAACCCCAACTACTCCGGTGGCTCTGAGGGGCTTCCACCAGATGCCACCCGCCCAACAGGGAGGCTGCGGCCTCAGGTGACCAGTTCTCAAGAAACAGGGTCTTCTGCCCCCGAGGACCTTTCCAGTGGTATAAGGGGTGGGTGCGGAGAGGGAGAGGACAAGGGCCTCTGTGCGGTTAAACCCACGAAGAGTAAAGGCAGATGAGCGGAGAGGAGTGGGTGAGCAAATTGTGTTCGTGTGTGTATGTGTGTGCCTGTGTGTGTGCACGCGCACCAGTGTGTCTGCAGGTGGGCAGGCAAGAGTTGTGGCGAAGCGTGTGCGCCAGCTGGCAGAGTGAGCCCACCGGCTCAGTGCCTGATGTGCGTGCGTAGTGGGCATAAGTGTAAAGGCTTGCAGTGAGGAGGGGGACCTGAGGTGTGTGGAGATGTGCAGGGTAGGAGTTGTGAGTGTGAGAAAGCAGCGACTGTGCGTCTGAGTGTGTCCGCGGCTGTGCATATCGGTGTGGCCATAGAGGTGTGCGTATCCGCGCGAGTGTGGGGGGAGGAGGTTCGGGGGTGCGCCCCGGGTACCCCCTCCTCCGCAGGGTCGGGGTGCCAGGGCGAGTCCACCGCTCCGGCAGGGGGCGCCCCGGGATTCCCGCCACGACTGCCGCCGGTTCGAGCCCCGGGGCGGCCAAGTTGGAGTGGCGCGGCCCGGGGTGGGGTTTGGTGGGGAAGTCCGCGGGGGCGGCGACCGAACTCACCGTGGCCGGAGACGTGGTTGTCCCAGGGCGCGTGGCCGGCGGGCCGCGTGGCGCCGCCGAGTTGCAGGAAAAGTGCCAGGTAGTGGAGGGCACCCAGCGCTACGGCGAGC
>NW_012121820.1:15885021-15891960 GCF_000951035.1 Colobus angolensis palliatus
GCCGCCGCACCCTCCTCCCGCCTCCCGCCTCCTCTCCCTCCTCCCCTCCCTCCTCCCGCCCGGAGCAGGCGGCGGAGGGATCTGCCGCTTGATTTATCATCAAAGTTTTGCCCAGGCTGGGATTTTTAAAGTGGTACCCGCAACTTTCCCCCGCCCGAGTACGGGGGCGGGGCCGGGATGGGGCGGAGAGAGCCACCCCAGGGACTGGGTTTCCGCAGTTCCCGCAAAGCACGACCCAACTGGCTTCAGCCACAGAAATACCGTCCAGCAGGGAGAGGGAGAAAAACCAGGGCACCCGCCGCCAGGCCAGCGCGCTCAGAGGCTCCTAACTTTACTGGCAGGGCGAGGCCGGGGTCGGGGGCCAGTGGAGCTAGGGGTGAGGGCGAGGTAGGGTGGGAGCCTGGGCTGAGACACAGGGAACCTGGTGATAGCTCTGCCGCCGACCTCGGCTCGCTGTGTGATCGCGTCCAGGTGTCTACCCCTCTCTGAACCTCGAAGTCTTCATCTGAGAAATGGGGGTAATAGCTGTCTGCGGGGGTCCTGGTGAGGATTTGCGAAATCGTGCATGCAAAGCGCCTAGCGTAATGCCGCCTACTTGGTAGGAGCTCAGTGGTTATTACTGTCGGTGTTCCCCTCTCTGGGACTCAGTTTTCGAGTCTTTGTAATGGGAGAGAGGCAGGCCAGTTGTTGCAGCTCCTGGCTCTTGAAGATACTGGACCTTATGTGGTGGATGGGATCGCCCCCTTCTGGACTGTAGGCTCCTTCCCTAGACCAATGAGCCTCGATGGTGTGTGCGCGCGCGCGCGCGTGTGTGTGTGTGTGTGTGTGTGCTTGTGCGCGCGCGTGTGCGTCGGTGTATGTGTGTGTGAGTGTGGCAGGGATCCCAAGAGCAGGAATCCAACAAGGTCCTCCAATTCCTTCCCAAACCGTGTTACTGGGGCTGATGGGACAGACCCTCGGTACAGACAGGAGGGCAGACCTGTGGTCCCATTTAAAAGATAAGGAAGCACCTGAAATCAGGTAATTAGCTTCTCTGAGGTCCCATGGCGAGTCGGGCGGGGCCCCTGACTCCCGAGCAGGGTCCCTCTTGCTGTCATCCCTTGCTCTTCCCCAGGCCTCGCTGCTCACACAGCGTGGTCCTCCCAGTTTCAGCACCATGGAGGAGGACAGCGCCGGTCCCCAGGTCCCATCCTTTGGGCACCGTGGGCAGCGTTTCCACTGGCCTTTTGATGCTGGGGTTCACACGATGAACAGACCCTCAGATTTTCTCCCCCTTTCCCGCCGAACAGGGTCAACCCCTCCGACAGCCCACCCCCTACTCCAGAACACAGGTGGATCCCGCGTCCAGCCCTGTGGACAGCGCCCAAGTTTGAGAATGAGGTTAGAGCCCAAGGAGCATAGCCCCTCGCTGTCTTCCCTCTGTCTTAGCACACCCCTTCCAGTATTATGCGGGGTAGCACACCGGATGGGGCCTGTGGTAGCCAGCAACAGTCCAGCTCCTTCCAAACTAAGGACACCTCCTCCACGATGTCCCGCACTTACAAGCACTGTGTTCCAGCCCCATCCACAGCCCCACACTGCCTTCAGCACCGAATACAGGTCCCAGGTGTCGACCCCCGCACCTTCTGGACCACATGCCCTGTTTACCTGTTTCTGTCACTTCTGACTTTCTTCCCACACAGTGATGGTGTTTAGGTTATCCTGGGCTGGCCAGGCGCCTTGGACTCTATGCACATGTTTTCTCATTCATTAACTCCCCTGAACCTCGCTGCCAGTGAAACGGACTACTGCTTTCATCATAAAGATGTGGAAACTGAAAATCCTCCAGATCACATAGCAGCCACCATGTTAGCCAGACTAAAACCCAGGACTCCTTCAACCCCAGCCTGAGGCCTTGCCAGAAGACTGTGGTGACAGAACTGGGACTCAAACCCGTGCTTTCTCCTCTTAAACCACAGATTGGAGGGAGCAGTCACAGGCAAGGGGACAGGGAGGGAGAGGAGATTAAAAGAGGAGTAAGCGAGAGTTTGCTCAGGGCTGCAGAGGAAGGGGGTCTGACGGGATGGCAGCACATTGCTGCTGTGCCCCTAGCCCACCGGCTGACCTTCCGAAATCTTTTCTCTTTGAAGTCTGGAGCAAGGTCAAGGTTCTTTCAAGGACAGACATCCAAGGATTGTACGCCTTTGAAAATGCTCATGATGGGCTGGGTGCGGTGGCTCGTGCCTGTAATCCCAGCACTTTGAGAGGCTCAGGTGGGCAAATCATGAGGTCAGGAGTTTGAGACCAGACTGACCAACATGGTGAAATGCCATCTCTACTAAAAATACAAAAATTAGCCGGACATGGTGGTGGGCACCTGTAATCCCAGCTACTCAGGAGGCTGAGGCAGGAGAATCACTTAAACCCAGCAGGCAGAGGTTTCAGTGAACCAAGATCACACCATTGCACTCCAGCCTGGGTGACAGAGCGAGACTTTGTCTAAAAAAAAAAAAAAGAAAGAAAGAAAAACAAAAAAAAAAAAAGAAGAAAATGCTTATGATGCAATGGTTCTACTCAAAACCCTCTGACAGCCTGTTTATGTGAGAAATCCTGACTTCTCTAGCTTGCATTCAGGATCCCAACCTCACCTCCTGCACATATCCTGTGCTATCTTGGGCATGCCTTGGCCTCATTACATCCTTACCCTTCCCGGTGCTTCCCTTGTGCTTATATGCCTTCCCCTCTATCTAGCTGAGTCCCCAGTTGGGAACGGTCCAGTCTGAGTCCCCATGGGAAGGAATCCCTGCTGCCTTCTTCCAGTCCCCAAACCTCTGCTGGCTCATCACTGTATGCCCAGCATGGCCCTAAGAACTTTCATTATCCCACTTAATCCTCAGAACCACCAGGCCATGTAGGGTAGGATGGTGTGGTTAGAAGTGTAGGCTCTTAGAGCCATATTCTGCGTTTTGAATCCTGCCATTTGGTAGCTATGTAACCTTAGACAAGCTACTTAGCCTCCCTGTGCCTCAATTTTCTCATCTGTAAAATAAGGGTAATAATGCATCCTTCACAACAGGGTGGTGAGGATTAAATGAGTTGCTACATGGAAAGCACTTAGAACAATGCCAAGCACATACCGAATACATGTTGACTAGTTTTCTTGCTATCTACAGTTGAGGACATAGGTTCAGAAAGGTTAGGTATTTTGCCCAAAGTGACATAGCAAGGCCATGATGTGTTTGTTTCCAGAGCCAATCAAACATTTCATATGTTTGATTCTAACCTACCCTCTTGGCACCTTAAGAAACTAAGACCCTGAGAAAGTAATTCACTGTCTCAGAGTCACACAGCCACTCATGACAGAACTGGATCCAGGTCCTCTGTCTCCCAGCTCAGGGACCTCCCACTATACTGTACTGCCCCACTTGTATTTCCTGCAGCACCTAAACTGTACTTTACAGTTTACAAATCACATTCACACCCATGATCTCCTATAATTCATGCAACAACCCCTGAGGTCGCTATTGTTCCCTTCCTTCCTTTATGGATGGAGAAACGAAGCTCAGAAAGATGATGTAACCTGCACAAAGTTGCACAGTAAGGTAGGGTAGAGGCTGGATGTGAAAGGACACATCCCAGCCCCTCCTCCTCCCCTGTGTAATTGTGCCTCTTGTCTGCTTCCCAATGCAAGTGTAATCTCTGGGCACTGTGGAAGCCGAGAGCCTAGTGGAGGCAGAAGGTAAGCAAAGACTAGCCCAGGAAACGGTCTCTAGGAATTCACTGGGGTGGGTGGCGCTTGTCACTCATTTCATTCTGGGAATGCTGCAGGAGATGGAAAGCCTCCCATCCCTGGAGGCAACTAAACAAGCCTCTAGTGGTGGTGTGTGTGGATGCCATGAGGCAAATATCACTGCTATTTTCATTACACAAATGAGGCTCAGAGGTGAGCATCATGTCAAGTATTTCAATTGGGAAAGATGATATTTTTAAACTTCCCTCTAAGCATGGGATCTGCACTGCCCCTTACTGCTGAGCCAAGCTCCCTGGAGAGTCTCCATACCCTCCCCTTGACTCAGAGAGGCCACCCTCCCTCCCCTCCTTGAGAGGTGTCACTTGAGCACTGTGGCTCTGTCAGTGGTAACAGCCGTAAGATTTGTCCTTTTAATCCAGAATCAATAACAAATTTCATTTAAAAATAAATTAAACCAGGCATTGGAAATCATTCACCACGTGGGCTGGGGCCCTATATAGCACCATCTAAATGGCTTCCTTTCGCTCATCTATCAATGCCAAGAGGGGGAAATACCTAGGCTGCCTGATTCATGGAGAAACTACTTAAATGTATCAGCCCCTAACAATGAGCAATGTAAGCCTAGAGTTAGACGTTTTAACACACCAATAACATGTGGAGCGAGGCTTCATGAGAGCTTATCAGAGCCCCCATGGTCACTGGCTTTGAGAGAACCCATTTATAAGGGGGAACAATGGCTTTAGTATGTAGCCACCTAATTTCCAGAATGCATTACTGAGCTCCGAGGAGCAACGGAATTCTATTAAAGTCTTATCTGCTGCGGGAGGGTATGAAACTGGTGGGGAAATCCAGGCTTGGCATAGACATGCCCAGAAAGCAGCAGGGCTGACCCTAGGAGGTGGGTGAACAAGCCCAGAGGGAGAGGGGGGAGCAGGAGGGGCCCCGGATGTGTGAAAATATGTGTGTTAATAAGAGCTCCGGTTTCCAGCGATTACGTTTACATCAGCGAATAAAACTTGGCAATAAAACATCGGAGCTGCGTCTCAGACAGCATTTCCTTTTACAGCCCGGTGTATTTCACTCATTATAACAGGAGGCAGGGAGCGCGAGGTGTCCCCATTTCTCCCCCTTTAATTAAATTTTCTAAATTACTGCCCAAGATTTGGATAAAGCGAAAGACTTACGGCTCCACTAATCGCCATCAAGGCTCCCGCCCCATCACTGTGGTGGCCCTGACTGTACCAGTTTCCAACATTATTAAAGTGAAATACTGTGGGCATTGCCTGCCTGGGCTCTGGTTTTTAAAAAGAGATGCAGCGTCAGGAAGAAAGTGGCCCACGGTCAGGAAAGAGGCCTGGGTTTCAGGACGGGCTTTGCCATCACCTCCTTGTGTGACCTTGGGCAAGTTATTTCTCTTATCTGAGACTCACGACTTCTCCGTTTCCCTGGATGTTCGTCTTGAGGCTCTTAGAATTGATCTGGAGCTGGGGCAGTCCTTGGATCCACACTGGGATGAGTGGGGAGCTTTAAAAATATATGGATGCCCAGGGCACACCCTAGAGATTCTGACATAATTGGTCTCAGGTAAGATCTGGGTATCAGGGTTTAAAGAAAAAATCCCCGGGTGATCGCAGTACACAGCTAGGATTGAACACCATTGGCCTAGACACAGAGTTATGAGATATTAGTGGACCTGAGAATCTCTTGGGAGGCTGGCTGTGCCCAGGCCCCACCCTTGGGGGTTCTCTTTCAGACTGGCTTTTCGGGGTGGGTATCTGGGAATCTGCCTGCTCACTAAGCACCCCAGGTATGTCTTGTACAGGGATCCAGTGGGTTGCAGTGAGGATTCCAACAGAGGTGGGAGGACAGGGGTTCCTTGAACTGAGCCCAACCAGCCTCCTGGAATGAGGAAGCCCCTCTGCCCTAGCTCCCCTCTGGAGGGCACAGGGCACAGGAGGGCGATATGTGACCTCCCACCCCGGTCTGGGGTACTTCTGTCCTCTGCTGACTGATTTCTTTATCCGTCCCCCTCACTGCTGGGCAGGAGCCTTGACTGGCCTCTACAGTCTCATCACGTTCCCATCATAGGAGCCCCAGGTCTGGCCCCATGTGGTTCACGGTGGACACAGACCCAGGTTTTCCACCTGGATGGACTCCGACCCTTTATCTGCACTCTGCCTCCCGCAGGGCTCCTGAGCCTCCTAGGAAGGCCCTGTCTAGGCTGACAACCATGCTTGGGCCAAGGGCTAGGAGCCAGGGACAGTGCGGTGGAGGGCAAGGGTGGGCGGCCTGGGAGTGGGAAATTCAGTCATTCTGGCTCCTGCCTTTGCCAGAAGTCCTAGGCAGTGTCCCTGACATTTTTCTTCTGAATTCCAGTCTAAGTGGACCACACAGAGTGAAGACATCATCTAAAAGCTAAAATTTAAATTTAAAGTACCTTTTTTATTTATTTGTTTAAGACAGTGTCTCACTCTACTGCCTGGGCTGGAGTGCAGTGGCAGGCACTACCATCGTTCAGTACAGCCTCAAACTCCTGGGCTCAAGCAGTCCTCCTGCCTCAGCCCCCGAGTAGCTGGGACTACAGGCGTGCACCACCACACCCAGATAATTTTACAAATACTTTGTAGAGATAGGAGTCTCACTATATTGCCCAGGCTGGTCTTCAACTCCTGGTCTCAAGCGATCCTCCCACCGTAGCATCCTACAGCAAATGGAATTACAGACGTGAACCACTGTGCCCAGCCAGCATCTCTAATTTTTAACAGAGAAGGTCATCAAAGATCAACCGTCATGTCCCTTTTGTGTAGATGGAGGAATTGAGGTATAGAAAGACATGGAGAGAAGCCTAGGATCTCACAATGAAGGAATGGCAGAGCCAGGCCAAGGACGCAGGTCTCCTGACTCTAGGCCGAGGTCTTTCTTCCACATGACGCTTGCCTGAGGAGGTCAGACAGGATCCATCATCGCCTGTGCAGCCAAGCAGCTCCTCAAAAAACATCCAACTCTGTGGCTTCCCAAAGAGGGAACTTCTCCGAGGCCCAAAGAAACTTTTGTCCTAATCTGCTCAGGCTGCTGTAACAAAACACTGCAGACTGGTTATGTAGAAATTAGCAGAAATCGGCCGGGCGCGGTGGCTCAAGCCTGTAATCCCAGCACTTTGGGAGGCCGAGACGGGCGGATCACGAGGTCAGGAGATCGAGACCATCCTG
>NW_012121820.1:15892540-15894376 GCF_000951035.1 Colobus angolensis palliatus
CCAGTTAATTTTTGTATTTGTAGTAGAGACGGGGTTTCACCATGTTGGCCAGGCTGGTCTTGAACTCCTGACCTCAAATGATCTGCCCGCCTCGGCCTCCCAGAGTGCTGGGATTACAGGCTTGAGCCACTGCTCCTGGTCTATTATCTGGTGTCTCTTCTTAGAAGGATACTAATCCTATCAGATCAGAGCTCCGCCCTTCCAACTTCATTTAACCTTATTTGCTTCCTTACCCCAAATACTGTACAGCCACATTGGGAGTTAGGGCTTCCACGTATGAATTTGGGGGACACATTCAGCCCATAGTATCCCTCCAGGCTTTGGCCCTCAGATTTGAATCTAAATCCATAAACTGCACTCCACCAAGGCCAGTAAGTATACGTGGCACGTATCTGTGTTGTCCCAGCAAGAAGCATAATGACAATCCCCATCATAGGCGATTAATTGCATCTGGGAGGGGCTCCTAGGGCCCTTCACCCTGCAAACCAAGTGCTTATTAAACACCGCGGGACGGCAGGGTCTCTGCCAATTACAAGGCCCTGCTTGTAGGAGTATTTTTAAAATCCTGAACTGACTTTAATGGCGTGGTTAATGCCAGTCTAAATATTCTATGGTTGTGAGTAATTAGCTAGGCCGATGCTGTCCAACAGAAGTAAAAGGCAAGCCACGTGTGTAATTTTAAATTTTCTAGGAGCCTCGTTTTTAAAAAGTGAAAACAATCAGGTGAAATTAACTTTCGTAGTCTGTTTTATGTAACCCAATATATCAAAAATATTATCATTTAAACACATAATCAATATAAAGCATTATTAATGAGATATTTCATGTTCTGTTTTTCCATACCAAGCCATGAGAATCTGGTGTGTGCATTTTATACTTAAGGCACATCTCAATTTTGGACCGCCACATTTTCAGTGCTCAATGGCCTGTGTGGCTCATGACTACCATAGCGGACAGCACAGGGCTAGATGCCTCTAAGGGAGGCCTGGGCCTAGTATCTCCATGGACCCCACACAGGAGAAGGGGATGAGCATCTATTGAGCACTTACTGTGTGCCAGACACCAGGATTTATCTCACCAAATCCTCGTGACAAGGATGGGACTGTTCATTCCATCTTACAGCTGAAACCACGAAGATTCGGGGAGTGAAGTGGCTGGGCTGAAGTCACACAGTGGCTGGGACCAAGGTCCACTGTCCCCAGCCTCTGCTATCAGAGCCCTCAGGTGGAGGCAGGCAGAAGACAGGGCCTTAGGCTTGGGGAGGACCTGCCGAGGTGGCTGGTAAAGCTGGGCCTGTTCGAGGGAGCCTGCAACCTCAGGGGTACTCCTCCTTGCTTTCCCCTTGGGTGACAGCGTCTTCCTGAGATTTCCTGCTGCAGAGCAAAGAGAGCCTCTGAGGGCTGCCCAGCCTCCTCCAGCTTCAGAAAGGAAGCAGGTCCCCAGCACCAGGGTGGCGGCAGCAGCAGTAGTGACAGCCATCATCCCGGTCACTTTTTTTTTTTAAGTGATGGGGTCTTGCCAGGCACAGTAGCTCACGCCTGTAATCCCAATACTTTGGGAGCCCGAGACAGAAGGATCGCTTTAGCCCAGGAGTTTGAGACCCACCTGTACAATATAGTGAGGCCTCGATTTTACAAAAAACAATTTAAAAATTAGTCGAGCATGGTGACATGTGCCTATATTCCCAGCTACTCAGGAGGCTGAAGTGGGAGGATCACTTGAGCCTGGAAGGAAGAGGTTGCAGTGAGCTGAAATGGAGCTGCTGCACTGTACTCCAGCCTGGGGGACAAAAAGACTGTGAAAGGAAAGGAAAGGAAAGGAGAGGAGAGGAGAGGA
>NW_012121820.1:15894426-16090279 GCF_000951035.1 Colobus angolensis palliatus
AGAAAGAAAGAAAGAAAGAGGAAGGAAGAAAGAGACAGAGAAAGAGAGAGAAAAAGAAAGAAAGAAAGAGAGAAAGACAGAGAGAGAGGGAAGGAAGAAGGAAGGAAGGAAGGAAGAAAAGAAAAAAGAAAAGAAAAGAAAAGAAAAAAGGATCTTGCTCTGCCACCCAGATCTCTCTCTGCCACTCTGCTGCCTTGGAGTGCAGTGGCTCAATCATAGCTCACTGTAACCTTTAACTCCTAGGTTCAAATGATCGTCCCGCCTCTGCTTCCTAGGACCACAGGTGCACACCACCATGTTCAGCTAATTTTCTTTTTTTAGAGATGGAGTCTTGCTATGTTGCCCAGGCTGGACTCAAACTCCTAGCCTCAAGCAATCCTCCCACCTTGGCCTCCCAAAGTGTTGGGATTACAAACATGCACCACTGCACCTGACCACAATTTTAATCAAATAAGTAGTTGTGCACCTAGCTGTTTAGTGTCTATCTCCCCTACTAGTCCATAAGCTCTATACGGGCAAAAACACCACTCTCATTCTCTGCTGTATCCTCAAGTTTGGATGTGGCTCCTCCTTTGGCCAGCTGCACCCTACAGGGTGGGGCTTCAAGCCGAGGGAGCCCCAGACCTCCAGAGGCATTTCCTTCCAAGTCTAAAGGGCACTGTCCCTTAGAAAGGGCAGCCCCGGGCCTGGGCTTGAGACCTAGCTCTGCCATTGACGTACCCAGTGGCTTTGGGCAAATCTCCTAAGTTGGCTGAATCTCGATTTCCTCTTTTGTAAAATGGGGGACAGAAGAGTCAATTTCAAGAGGTGCTTGGATTAGAGCAACGGCCATGGGAGATGCTCTGTCCTCTGCCATGTCTGTGTTCCTTAGTACACACACCTTCATTATCATCATTAGGCTGAAATCGCCTTCCTCCCTGGGACATCCACATGATGGGCCTTGGTGGACCCTCTGGGGCCAGAGAACAGGGACCAGGCCTCCATGTTACTTGTCTGTGCCTTGGGCATCCCCAGCCCCCTCCCCCACCAGAGAGTACCTTTTCTAGATTTTCTTTCCTTCTCTCCTTCCAAGTGGTCTGGAGTGCCTGCCATGCTGCATGCTGGAGCTGGGCTGCAGGGATCCCGAGGCAGATGGTCGGCTCCCACCCTGGCACCTCCCTTTGCAAAGCTGGTATCCTCACTCAGGCTAAGACCAGGGTGCTCACCACACCTCACAAGACTTGCCGTGACAATGAGATGTATTCATCACCTCTCTGCCTCCTTGCCTGCCTCGCAAACGCTCCAGGACCATCTCATCTAAAATGCAGCCCTCATCCCTCTGAAGCCCCTAACCCTCCTATATTTTCCTCAACACTTACCCTTCTCTGCCACATTACATGTCTGTTTCTTGGCCGTGTCCTCACTACAGTGTAAACTCCATGACAACAGAGCTGTGTCTCCTTGTTTCCTAGCAGAGGTCCTGGCGCCGAGTGGGAACTCCAGAAATAATTATTGAATGAATACACAAATGTGATTTCTGAAACGTGTTTGTGCTGGTTTCCTCCACTGGACTGAGAGGCTCACGAGGAGAGACTGAGTGGATTTTGCTCATCACTTTGCCATGGCAGAGCCGTGAAGCCGGACGCTCCACATCCTGGCAGGGGTTATTACTTCCTCATTGCCAGGAGCTGCAGCCATCATTTGCTGAAGGCCTAGAATGTATCAGGCCACGTGCCAAGTGCGTGACCCGTTTTTTCATTCAATGCTCACAGCACTGACAGGTAGGGATTTGAATCTCCATTTTACAGATGAGGAGACTGAGGCCCAGAAATGTGCCCAAGGTCTGACAGCTGGCAAGTGGCGGATCCAGGACCCAGTTCGGATCTTGCTGTTTCCAAATCATAAACCACGCTTCCTGCATTGGCCACAGGCTGGTCCCTGAGCTGGGCTCTTGCTCATGTTTCTCCTTGAAGCCTTAGAATGACCCTGTGAGTGTGCACTGCTAACACCACTCTTTACATACGAGGAGCCCGAGACTCAGAGGTGCAGAGGTGGCCCCAGCCTTCAGTCTGCAGAGCTGGAGCTTTTAACCACAAGGAGGCCCCTTTGGCTCCAAAGGCATTGTTTGGGGCCAAGATCTCAGCTGAGTGGAGGGGAAAGGGTCAGGCTGGTCATATTTTTTTTTTTTTTTTTGAGACAGGGTCTCACTCTGTCACCCAGGCTGGAGTGCAGTGGCATGATCGTAGCTCACTGCAGCCTCGACCTCCTGGGCCCAAGCTATCCTCCCACCTCAGCCTCCCAAAGTGCTCAGATAACAGGTGTGAGCCAACACGCCCGGCTTGACCAACTTCTGATGCTGGGATTTGGTTTCCTCCATCATGTGGGCTAGGAACTGGACACACTGAGCCCTAGCCAGTCTCTGCTTCCTCTGCGTTCCAGGTCACCTCTGGCGGCATCCTCTCCATGCAGACGCTTCTCCATCTCTAGAATGGGAGGGCGCAGCTTCCTCATCACCGGGGAGCATTTCCAGCTCAGTGCACTAAGGTGCAAGAAGAAGAGGGGTAGTGACTTGACCAAAGTGTCCAAAGTTTCCAACATGGGTCTTTAGAGACCCAGACTAATATTCTCCCCACTGAAGCAAAGGCCCTTTAAACCCAGGGCTGGGGCATTAAGCCAAACGAATGACATTCTAATGGTGAAAGTTCAGGCAAGGGTAGGGGTTGGAACAGGCTTGACCCACTTGACCCAGATTGCTGGGCCTGGGTGGGGGCCCAGCTGTTTTCTGAGGCTTCAGTGGGCATCCCGGGTCCCCTGTATTCATGATCTACTGGCAGAATCTGGATGGAGGCGCTGGGTAATTATATTTAAATGGCTGGAACCTGCTCCGGTCTTTCACGGAACTCGCCATGGCCTGTAAATCATGCCACAGCAGCTCACGGAGGGGATAAATTTCCCTCTAATCCGGGAACATCTCCAGCTGTGATCCCGAATGCATCACAGTGTCAGGGGCTTTCCAAGCCTCTTTACCCGCCCAGGGTACAATGACCTTCCAGGAGCAGAAGTGGGCAAGCAGCTGGTACCGGCCCAGGCACCTGGAGCTGCAGGCCTCCCACCTACCCTGCTCTCCCACCATGAGAAACCAGGTAGAGGGCCCCAAGGCAGCTTTGGCGGGAAGAGATTTCCCGGGACTGTGTGCACATTTTCATTTTTCTGGCCATCCATTCACCCATCCATCCATCTATCCATCCAATATTGATAATCTGTCTGATATTTGCTCTTTGCTAGTGTGGGGTAGTGGTGACAGCTCCCCACTGGATTCAAATCCCAACCCCGTGTGGCCTTGTGCAGCTCACTTCTCTGAGCCTCAGTTTCCCCATCTGAGAGATGTGCACCTCCCCTTCCCCAACCCCAGGGCTGTTGCAAAGAGCAGATGAGATAGACTCTTTGCACCCATTTGGCAAACAGGCACGGTGCCCATGACTTTCTGTCATCCCATTTAAACTGCCTGAAGTGGGGGCTGTGACTATCCCCATTTTATTGATGGACACACTGAGACTGGAGGTGATAAAGAAACTTGGCCAGAGTTGCATGTTTGCTTAGTCTTGCCTCCTTCCACCCACATTCACTGCGCTGTTTCCCCCATGCTCTGATGCACCCTTTCCCCCCAAACCTCATTCCTCACACACCTTGCAGGGTGCAGCTCTGACTGGGCATACACACAGTCACACACGTGTGCAGTGAGCTGTGGATGGTCTCATCTGAAGCCAGGGAGAGCTGGGCATGAGTCCAGCATCACTGCATCCCAGCTGTGTGATCCTGAGGATCCTTTCTAAGTGACTCATCCTTTCTAAGCCTCAGTTTCCTCATCTCTAAAGTGAAGATTATGATCCTTATTTTACGACTTCATGAAAAGTATTCCTTTTTTTTCTTTTTTTGAAACAGTGTCTTGCTCTGTTGTCCAGGCTGGGGCACAGTGGTGCGATCTTGGCTCACTGCAACCTCCACCTCCCGGGTTCAAGCAATTCTCCTGCCTCCGCCTCCTGAGTAGCTGGGATTACAGGCACGCACCACTACACCTGGCTAATTTTTGTATTTTTAGTAGAGACGGGGTTTCACCATGTTGGGCAGGCTGGTCTTGAACTGTTGGCCTCAAGCAATCCACTTGCCCTGGCCTCCCAAATTGCTGGGATTACAGACGTGAGCCACAGTGCCTGGCCAGCTGCATAAAAATTAAATGAGATACACATGAGAAGCATGCATTCAGCATCTGGCAGAGTAGAGGCTCAATAAATGTTCGCTGCTGACTTGTTTGTCCTCTCCATCTCGGATCGTCTATAGCTGTGAGGAATCTGGGGATCATCTTGCTGTACCACCTTGTTGTATAGGAGGGTAAGTAAGGCCCAGGGAAGTGTAGGGATTTCTGAGGTCACATGTTTCCTAATTTAGGCAGAGACAGGCCTGGATCCTGGGGGCTCCACTCCACTCCATCACAGTCCTCCATCCTCTGCCACTAGCAGCCAAAGGAACTGGAAGCCCAGCGCTGGCCAGGGGAAGAGGCTGGAAAGCCTGTGTCCCCAAGGAGGCCACCTCTGGCCAAAGGTCCAGTGTGCGTCCTCTGAGCCCCAGCTCGGCCCTGGCCTCAGCATATCCTGCGTCCATTATTCAGTCACCAAACCTGTGCGTGTCCAGAGCAGGAGCCAGCCGGGCAGTTCCTAAGGTCACCATTCCTTCCTTCTGTGCTCCTGTCCTGCTCCACTGGATGAGATGTGTGAGGCCCCACTGGCCCCCGAGCAGGGGTTCTCTCCCACTCCTCACCCCCACCCCAGTTAGGCTGGAAGGGCCTATTTGGTTGTCAAGAAGCAGCTGGAGGACCGCTCTAGTGTATGCAGGTTTGGGTGCCGACTGCCTCGTCCGGCGTGTGTGACCTTGGGCCTCTTCCTTCTCTGAACCTCTATTGCTTCATCTGTAAAATGGGAATAATAACAGTGCTTATTGCAGAGGGTTGTTGGACAAATTAGACATCATTACTTACTACATACAGCACCCGCTCGGTAAATGGAAGCAGTGACCACCACCAGCCAGGCCCATCAGAACCCGGCTTCCTGTGCCGCAGGCCTGATTTGGTGGACGTTCTCCCTCTGGGCCCCAGCTCAGGGGTGGAGGCGTCTGAGGAGTGAAGAAAGCCAAGATGCTGGGCCTTAGGCCCTGGGGAAGACTCCAGCTCCACTGACGGTGGGGGCGAGGCCCCCGGCCAGGACATGTGGACCCTGGCGGTGCTGACAGGAGTGCACAGCCCGGAACAGAGGAGCGGTCTCTTCTGCTCTGCTCCGTTCCACCTGCCCATTTAAGAGGGACACTGCCACGCTGACCTGGGAAGGCGGCACCAGGCTGGGAGGGGCCCACAGACCAGGCACATTCACCTGGGTGAGCGCATCAGCAGCTGGGGCCACAGCGAAACACAAGGCTATGTCTCACTCTTAGCCTGACCCATGCACCACCCCGTCTACCGCACATCCTCTCCTGACATGTCCCCAACCAAATTCCTGACCTTTCCCATCTCACGAGGGGCACCCCCATCCATCACCCACCCACACCCCCAGATCTAATCCCTGCAAGCCCTGCCCATTGAACCCGGAACTTCTTTTTTTTTTTTTTTTGAGACGGAGTCTCGCTCTACCGCCCGGGCTGGAGTGCAGTGGCCGGATCTCAGCTCACTGCAAGCTCCGCCTCCCGGGTTCACGCCATTCTCCCGCCTCAGCCTCCCGAGTAGCAGGGACTACAGGCGCCCGCCACCTCGCCCGGCTAGTTTTTTGTATTTTTAGTAGAGACGGGGTTTCACCGTGTTAGCCAGGATGGTCTCGATCTCCTGACCTCGTGATCCGCCCGTCTCGGCCTCCCAAAGTGCTGGGATTATAGGCTTGAGCCACCGCGCCCGGCCCGGAACTTCTTTCTCATCTGTGCACTTCTTGGTGCGCAGCCCCGTCTCTCAGCAACCGCAGGAACCTCCTGCCTGCCCTCTGCGCAGACACCCACACCCTGTGGTCCGTTCTGCTCCCAAAGCCAGAGGGTCTTCTTCCACAGGTGCAAAACTGACGGCAAAACCAACGGCCCTCCCTTGCTACAAATTCTCAATGACTCTCTCTCGCATGGCATAGAATAAAATCCAAACAACTTCTTCCATGATGATCTGGGCTTCCTTCTGTGACCTCACCTCCCACCAGCTCCCCCTCACACTCTCTTCCAGCCACTTGGCCTTCTGGCAGTTTCTAGAATGTTACATCCTCCCTCCCACCACAGTTCCCTCTGCCAGGAATACCCTCGCATCTCCTCCAGAGTTGGCTTCAGTGCTGCTTCCTGGAGGGGCTGTCTCTCCCTCTCACGGGTCTCCTAGCCCTTGGCGCCCTCCTTGGCAGGCCTGGCCATCCTGCCTGCCCACCCCTGACTGAGCTGTGAGCACTGCAAGGGATCCTTCTGCTTTTCTCCTTCTGTCCTCTCCAGCCCTAGTGCACCGTCGGGTCTCAGTAAATCTTGCAGAATGAATGGAGGGAAGTAATGGATGAGCCAATGGAGAGCAGCAACTTCCGCCTGGGGGAGACGTGATGCACAGTGAGGCTGATGCCTGCACTCCAGCCACAGAGAAGGCTCACCTGTCAGTGACACTGGCATGCTGTGTCCCTCTGGTGTTTTGTATCCCTCTCAGCCTCAGTTTCCCCAGGAGAATGAAAGAGTTGGGTAGGATGACCTCCGAGGCTCCCCCTCACCCTGGGGGTCTGTGTTCTGACATGTGAGGGAGGTAGGGGAGTGGCAAAGCAGGGGCCCTGGAGGTGGCTCTGGAGGGAGTTAAACCAGTTAAACCAGGTCCACACAAGGACAAAGCTCCCATAATGAGTTGTCCTGCCTCTTTGGGCAGAAGTGAGCTCACCATTGCTGGTAAGCAGGGGTACTAGAGAGAGGGAGCCTGAGGTTGGACCACGTGACCTGGCACACAGCCTGGAACTCAAAAGGCAGAAGCTCCGCTGTAGAGGTCAGTCTCTCTGTCCCTGTTAGCTGTGTGACCTTGGTAAGCTGCTTCAGCTCTCTGAATCTTGATTACCTAATCTGAAAAATGGTGATACAGCATCAGCCTTGCAGGGTTTTGAGAACGTGCACGGGGCCTGGAGCAGCATCAATGTTTAATAAGCACCAGCGTCTTCCCCAGCCCAGCCTGCAGCTCTGAGATGAACGCTCTGGCCATATCAGGGACAGGTTGGTGCTTTGTCCCCAGAGTCTAGCAGGGGCCCGGTCGCCAGTTTTGGGGTTTCATGAGTGCTCCACTTGGAGCTTCGTGCCTGGGGGTCCTGGCCTTGACCATGGAGCCCAGAAGAAAGGGCAGCCTTGAGTTGGCCCCTCAAGGTGCTGGGCACCACTGCAGATCCACCAGCCTATGAATTCTACCCCCTCTCTCTCTCATCCCTCGCCTCTAACCGGGGAGCCCCATCCTTTCCACGCCTCCCAATCACGGCAAACTGCCTCATCAATCATGTTCTCTCTAATTAACTTCTCATTTACCTCTTTAGTCAAATCTGTTTACAATCAGAGACAGAAAAACACGCAGCAGCCCAAGGTACGGACGAGGGGACCAGCTCCTGGGACCGTGGAGGATCAATCAGCCCTTGACCGGGGTGGGAGCCACGGGGCTCCCCTCCCTTCCCAGTGAGGGCTGGGGGCACTGCAGGGGAGGGGAGGGGGTCCATGTGGCTCAGTGCCCTGGCCCCTGGCAGCCTGGCAGCCGGCATCTCCATCCCGCCTCCCAGCCCAGAAGCCTCCCCTGCCCAGCCCCCCAACGCCAAGTCGCCAGCCCCAGCCCTCCCCAGCTCCTTGCATGTGTTTTTCTCTCCTGACCCTCCCACCTCTCTAGGGAAAGCTCATCAGGAGCGCGCGTCCTGCCTCTCGCTGGCTGTGTGGACTTGGAAAATGGCTGAGCAACTCTAAGCTTTTGCTTCCTCGTTGGCAAAGTGAGGAGTAAAATCACATCACCCGCCCCGCAGGAGCCAGTGAATACAAAACATAGGCAGCCCAGCCAGCGCCGTGCCTGGCCTGGGCACTGACCCGCATGGACAGAGCGCTGGTCCTTGTTTACTTTTATATTTTGGATGTTTTAATTTTTTGAAATGTCCAATGAATCTCAAACCTATAGAAAAGTTGCAGGTACAGTTCGTGATGCTGCTCCAGGCCCTGTGCACGTTCTCAAAACACTGCAAGGCTGATGCCGTATCACCATTTTTCAGATTAGGTAATCAAAATCTCATCCATGAATATTTTACTGTGTATTTTCTATAACAAAGACACAGTCTTATATAACCAGAAGACGACCGCCAAAATTGGGAAATTCGTGTTGAAATAACTCTAGTGTCTAACCCAGTGAAAGCCTGAGTTGTTTTTAATCCCACTGCACCACTTGCTGGACATGTGACCTTGGCCAAGCCGCAGCATCCCTCCTAGACCTGGTCTCCACATCTATGAAGGGTGGTCCAGGTAATGCTCCCATCGGCAGGGAGTTGTGAGAATTGTGAGCCAGCGCCTGGGAAGCAGCACGGGGTGGGGAGCGCTGTTACTCTCTCCTTCTCAGGTGCAGAAACAGAGGCTCAGGGCCAAGTGTGGTGGCTCACGCCTGTAATCCCAGCATTTTGGGAGGCCGGGGTGCACAGATCACCTGAGGTGAGGAGTTCGAGACCAGCCTGGCCAGCATGGTGAAAGTCCGTCTCTACTAAAAACACACAAATTAGCCGAGCATGGTGGCGCGTGCTTGTAATCCCAGCTACTTGGGAGGCTGAGAGGCAAGTGAATTGCTTGAACCCAGAAGGCAGAGGTTGCAGTGAGCTGAGGTCGTGCCATTGCATTCCAGCCTGGGTGACAGAGTGAGACTCCATCTCAAAAAAAACAAAACAAATGGAGGCTCAGGGAGAGTGGCCACTCGTTGCAGGTCATACACAGGAAGGCGAGAGTCAGAGCCCACGGCCCGGAACAGGCAGAACCTGGCAGGCGTGGCGGGCACGTTCTCCATTCAGAGAGAGGGAACCCGGGCTCGGAAAGCCCATGGACTTTTTTCTTAGGTCTCGGCCTGCGAGCCGAGTCAGCAGGTGGTAAGAAGGGAAAAAGCATAGAGGAAGGATAAAAATTATTCATGGTGCACCAATAACACCAGGAGGAGGGAATGGGCACCTCAGAGGAGGCCACTCATGGAGGGGCTGGAGGGAGGACACCCCCAACGCTGGGGACCCTCAGAGGGGCCTATGACCCACCAAGGTGAAGGACCCGGCAGAGGCGGGCAAGGAGCTGCCGACTTGGCTGTGGCCCTGGCCTGTCTTCGAAGCAGACCCCTTTTGCCCGCATTTCCATCTACCTACTCACTGGCTGATACATCTGTTCACTGGCTCACTTGGTTTGCACACACTCTTCCCTGTTTCTGGAACATTCCTCCAGCTCCACCCACAGCTGTTCCCACTCACCCTTCAGGTCTCAGCTCACACCTCGCCTCCTCAGAGAGGACTTCCAGGACCATCTGGCCTTGCACAGACCTTCCTACACCCACACTCCAATTTGCTGGATCTCATTAGCTTGTGCATTTTCTTCCTATCATTTTATTTATTTATTTGTTTATTTACTTATTTTGGGGGTGGAGTTTTGCTACGTTTTACCCAGGCTGGAGTGCAATGGCATGATCTCAGCTTACTACAACCTCCACCTCCCGGGTTCAAGCAATTCTCCTACCTCAGACTCCCAAGTAGCTGGGATTACAGGCACACACCACCATGCCTGGCTAATTTTGTATTCTTAGTAGAGATGGGGTTTCACTATGTTGGCTAGGCTGGTCTCGAACTCCTGACCTCAGGTGATCCACCCACCTCGGCCTCCCAAAGTGCTGGGATTACAGGCATGAATCACCACGCCTGGCCTCCTATCATTTATTTATTTATTTATTATTTTTTGTAAGAGACAGGGTCTCACTGTCTTGCCCAGGCTGGAGTACAGTGACGCCATCATGGCTCACTACAGCCTCGAACTCCTTGGCTCAAGCAATCCTCCTGCCTCAGCCTCCTGAGTAGCTGGGACCACAGGCATGCACCACCATGCCTGGCTAATTTTTAAATTTTTGTAGAGATGAGGTCTTGCTTTGTTGCCCATGCTGGTCTTGAACTCCTGGGCTCAAGTGATCTGCCCGCCGTGGCTTCCCAGTGCTGGGATTACAGACATGAGGCACTGCGTCCGGCCCTACCATTTATTCCCATCAGGAATCATATCATTGAATTCCCTCCCTTTGGTTGGTTGGTTAGATTGTTTAGTGTCCATCTCCTCTTCATGAGTTCTTTGAAAGCAGAGATCTTTGTCTGTTTTGCTCATTTCTGTCTCCCCAGAGCCCAGCGTTGTGCCTGGCACATTCCTTCCTGTCTGCCCTAGTGCCGGCCAATTTGGGGAACACGGAAATGGAATCAGACCGGGACTCTGCCCTCACCTGCTTGCATCCTCCTGAGATTTAATCACAGAATCTCGCGGCAGGCAGGGACAGCCAAGTCCAGGTTCCTGCCTGTGATGCTACTGGATGGGACTAACCCTCCTGGGGACAGACCTCCAGGTGTGCTGGCAAGAAGAGAGGCAGCACCCACAGGGGGCACCCCAGGCAGAGCCCCGTCTCTAGGGTCAGCAGGTGTGGGCTCAAGCCCAGCTCCGCCCAATCTTGCTGGGCCCCAGCTGGGCTGCCCTGGCTGTCAACCTGAAATGACACCTGAAATGACTTCCACGCCTCCCCATTCGTCTCTGGGAGCCCTGGAGGAGTGCTCTGGGGAAGAGGGGAGGTCTGTGTGTGAGCCTCCGCCTGGGGAGTGGGGATCTTATTTGAGGGCTGGGAGATACATCTTGTCGCCACGGCTTAAGGGGGAGGGGTGGCAGCTCTGGTGGTGGGGAGGGTGCCCCTGCTGCATGGCGGTGCTGCTTGTTCATATTTCTATTTCCCTGCCTGTGTTTCTCTTCCAGACTGTGTAATTAAGGTGTCCGGAGTGCCGCCGATTCTGGTCCGATAGAATTTGCCTTGTTTAATCGGTAACAGGGTGGCTGCCTCTGACAGCTGTTTTTTTCCTGGAAAAAAAAATAAAGGCAGTTAGAGATGGAGTGAGTTGGGAGGCATTTGGGAATCAGACTTCTTGGCTTGACTCCACCTTCACCATAGACTTGTGGGTGACCTGGTGCCTGTCCCTTCCCCTTCTGGGGCCTCAGTTTGCTCATCTGTAAGACGGGGGAGTTGGGCCTTGTGATGCCTGAGCTGTGACTTTGAACTTAAAGGTTGGTCAAGCACCTGCTGCATGTGCTGTGCTGTGACAGGGTGTGGGGCTGAGCTCGGGAAAAAATCACTCACTCCGGTGCCAGAGAAGAGGCATTTAAATCCAAGGTGGCATTTTTGTCACTGTGTTCTTAATTGTAATTGCCATTTAAATAGACTAATGATAATTAATAACACTAATAATGTACTGTCCTTTGTCTGGGAGGATGACATTGCAGACCCACTGTCCCGAGGTGGAGCCGGGCTGCCCTGACCCCTCCCTCCTCTCGCCTCCTGCTCTTCCTCCCTCCGGACTGTGTCCCTGGTCACGTATGCTCATCACCGGGTTGCAATCGCCTCTTAGCGTGATGGTCTCTCTCATGAGACCATGAGCTGCTCCAGAAAGCCAGGGACCAGTTGAGTCACTCTCATATCCTCCAAACCAGGGAGGAGCTGCCTCGAGAGGGGACCAGTACATGCTGGATGGATGAATGCCTAGACGGAAGGCTAATGGGAGAGGTGGGTGAATGAATTCAGGAGTGGCCTTCTTCTCAGGCCAGGTGAGGTGACTGAGCTGTCTCAAGGATCCCACCTCCGCTTTGAGCCCCCTCGTCTCCCCCTCACTCACACACACATCTGGCTGCTCCTCGAATATGTGCGGCACACTCGAGGCTTTGCCTCGCTCTTTCCTCTGCCTGGAATATTATTCCCAGCTTCCCCCGGCGGCTGCTGTGCTCACCAGTCCACTCTCAATCCGACATCGTCTCCTTCGAGGACCTTCCCTGACCGTCCAGCCTGAACAGCCACCCTCCCTCCCTTCCAGTCACTGTTATTTTCAAGCCGCCCTGCTGTGTGTCTGCCTGCCTGTTTACTCTGGGTCTCCCACTCCTCGAAGGCAGCGGGGCTGGGAGCGTTCTGCCTCGTCTGCTGCGAAATCCCCACAGCCCAGCGCAGGGCCGGCTCACACGTTAAGTGCTCAGAAGCGACCTGCTGCAGGCGTGTTGGAGACGCACCTCCAGGGTGGCGTGCCCTGTGCTGGGCACCAAGTGCAGAAACGGATGAAAAGCAGCCCTGTCCTCAGGCAGCAGGACCTGTTACTCATCATGACCTGGCTGATGGCGGATTGTGTCTGCATCCGTCTCCTTTGCCAGGGCAGGACTTGTGCTCCTGAATCCCCGAGAGGGCTGCATCCAGCCCAGAGCTAGTCCTGAGCAAGGAACAGAATCGGCCAGGAGGAAACGGGAAGTAGGGGGACCAGGGAGTAGAAACGGAGGTGGGTGGCTTTGTGAGCCGACAGATGAGGGAGCATCCGTGGGGGCTGGAAGCCGTGGCTGGAATCCACTAGCGGCTCGGGCCCACAGCACTTTGGTTTACAGAGTGCTTGCTGTATACAGGCGGACTGCTCACTCTTTGCTCCTAAGGGACTTCGCCTTGGGAGGTTACTGATGATTGATGTTTTACGGGTTTGCTCAGTTGTTCTGGTATAAATAATGATGAATCACCTTGTAGTCCAGGGGGAACAGTCTAGTCTCATCTTACAGTATTTCAAGAATATCAGTAATGATGATGTGAGCCTGAATCAGCACTTTACAGTTGGTCAAGACCTTTGCGTGCATCAGCTTGTGGCAGGTCTCCACAGTGAGGGGTCTTGTGTAGCACCATCCCCCCATATCACAGATGAGGAGACTGAGACTCAGGGAGTGAAACAACTCGCATAACTGGGGAGCAGCAGGGCTGGGATTTGAGCCCAGGCAGCTTGGCTCCAGTGTCCACGTCCTGTGCTCACTCCCCACACGGGTCCACGGGCCCAGCCCGGAGGAGGTCAGGCTGCAGATGGGCCCAGGGGCCAGCCTGGGGAAGTTCGGTCTGTGCATCTTTGGATCTTCCCCATGACAGAGAGACTTCTGCTTGCAGTTGCTAAAAGAAGTGCCTGTCATCAGGCCCTATTCCCAGGAGGGCTGGAGTGGGGTGGGGAAGAAAGGCAGCCGGCCCAGGCCATGTCCTGTCACGGCTACTTAATGGGCTTAACCAATAACCATGGGCCCTGGCATGTTGCCAGCTGGGCCTGTCCGTTTGGCCAGTGTTCCTGGCCTCACAATCACTGACTGGGGGAGGTGGCCATGGGGCCGAGGGAGGGGTCTCAAGGCCCCAAATTCTTTGAGTGCTGACAGCCATGACCAAGGTCATAGGCAGAGCTGTGTGACCTTGGGCAAATTCCTTGATTTCTCTGTGCTTCCTTTTCTTATCTGTAAGATGGAAGTGAGCATGGCTACCTTGGAAGAAGCTACAAGGATGTAATGAAGTGCTAGGGACAGCAGCTTTCATTCAGTTCAGAGATTGCCTGACGTATAGTAGGCACTTGGTCAGCCTTTTTTTTATTTTGAGATGGGGTCTAGGCTGGACTGCAATAGCAAGATCTCGGCTTACTGCAACCTCTGTCTTCCAGGTTCAAGCGATTCTCCTGCCTCAGCCTCCCGATTAGCTGGGATTACAGGCGCCCACCACCACGCCCAGCTAATTTTGTATTTTTAGTAGAGACAGGGTTTCATCATGTTGGCCAGGTTGGTTTTGGACTTCTGACCTGAAGTCATCCACCCGCCTCCGCCTCCCAAAGTGCTAGGATTACAGGCGTGAGCCACCACGCCGGGCCAGCACTCGGTGAACCTTCTACCCCAGTCCTTCTAAAGACTCAGACTTTGACAATTTGTAGGTTCAAGAAAACACAATCCCGGCCTCACCATGCTTGAAAGAAACAGAAAAAGGCTTCTGTGGCAGGGCAGAGACCTGGATACTCATCTGTGTCTGTCACTAACTGAAGGGGAGGCATAGATCCGAGTTCTCTCTGAGCCTCAGTGTTCTTATCTGCAAAATGGGCTGGCAGTAGGACTCAGTGAGATGGTGTGCGCCAAATGCTTAGTATAGAGCCAAGCGTTTGATTAATGCTGAAGAATGGAGCTGTCACCGCGGTAGTTCCTGAGCGCCAGACCTGCAGACCCTGTGCGATCTTAGGACAGTCACCTACTTTTTAAAATTTTTTTATTTTTATTTTTATTTTTTTGAGACAGAGACTCATGCTATCACCCAGGCTGGAGTGCAGTGGCGTGATCTCAGCTCACTGCAACCTCTGCCTCCTGGGTTCAAGCAATTCTCCTGCCTCAGTGTCTTGAGTAACTGGAATTACAGGCACGCGCCACGGCGTCCAGCTAATTTTTGTATTTTTAGTGGAGATGGGGGTTTCACTATGTTTGCCAGGCTGGTCTCGAACTCCTGACCTCAGGTGATCTGCCCGTCTCCCAAAGTGTTGGGATTTCAGGCGTGAGCCACTGTGCCTGGCCCCGGACAGTCATCTCCTTTCTTGCCTCTGCTCATTTGTAAAACTGGATACCTACAAGGTATGCTTTGCTCCAGGTCTGCTGTTCCAGGAATCCCTGTGTTGAACACTGCTCCCCCTGAAACGCATCTGCACTAGGTGGGGGCAGAAACTGTCATGCCCATTTCCCAGCTGAGGAGAGTGAGGCCCCTGGTTTTCAGTGACAAGCCACAGCTCTCTGCCGCCTCTTGCCTGTTCAGTGTGGGGGTGGGGCAGGGAAGGCCCAGGCTCTCCTGGGCCCCAGGAAGGCCTGGGGAGAAGGGTCTGGGTCTGGACTCTCCAGTGACTGGGCTGAGTTGACTCAGATTGGAGGCAGGGCTGAGGGTGGGCGGGCAGATTTATTGCAGCCATTCCTCTTCCCTGCAGCGCCTGCTTCTAATGAAATTTTACGGCAGGTGGAAATGATACGACTCCGCCAACCCTAAAAGCACTTCTATTTATTCATTAAAGATATTTATATACTGAGCAGCTCTCTCTGCCGGCCCCACCCCACTCCTGCAGGGCCAGTGAAGTTGCTCCCAGCTCTCGGTGCTGGAGGAAGGCTCCCAGGGCCCCTCTCTGCAGTGACCGGTTGGCTCTGCCTCAATGTATCCCAAATCCCCTGTCTCCAACCCACTGCCCGTTCCTGGTCCAAAGCGCCAGCGTCTCCTCCTGGTCCAGCGTGCACGAGACCCTTCTTGGATCTCTGCTGCCACACTGGTCTCCACAATGTCCTCTGTAGAGCCGCCACGGGCATCTTTCCAAAATCAAATCATGTCCCTTCCAGACTCAAAACCACCCTGAAGCCCTCAAGGCCCTGTGAGATCCGTCCTCTGCCTCACTCCTGGGTCCGGCCACAGTGGCCTCTTTGGACTCTTTTCAGGAGGGCGACGACACTCTCCCTCTGCTCAGGACCTGTGCTTCTGTGCCTCTGCTTAGGCCCCCTCATCCCCTGGCTCTTTGGCTGCCCGGCTCCTTAACATCATTCAGAGCTTAGCTCAAGCTCAAGCTCAAAGACCCTCATCAAAGAGGGCTTTCCAGGCCACTGAGCCTGAGGTCCCCCTGTTCCTCACTGCATCCTGCTGAACCTTGGTGACTCCTTCATAACACTCAGTTGTCACTCGATGTGTCTGTTTGCATGTTTGTCTTTTGGTCTGTCCCTCGAGGATGCACGCTCCCGGAGGCCAGGGACAATGTCTGTTTTCTTCCCCTACATGGCTTATGAGGGGTGTTTAGTAGTTGATGAAGCCATGAGTGGTGGAGAGTCGGCTGGGCGCCGTGACCCCCCACAGGCACTGGTCTAGGTGGGACTCCCCAGGCTGGTCACTCGCTGTCCTTGAGTGAAGGAGAACCGAGACTGAGTGTGAGGGTCACGTTCATGGCTCACAGTGGCTGGGCTGAGGGCAGGCACCCCTGCGCTCTTGGGGGTTTCCTGGATGGGGCTGGCTCAAGCAGGCTTTCCCAGCCTTTTCCCCCGGCCCTGACCTCTGTAAGTCCATCCCCTTGTGGTTTTTCCCCAGCTGCCCCCCAGGGGCTGTGGACTTTGTGTGGCTCCTCGGCACTGCCTGGATGGCCCTGCTTGTCACCCTGCAATGGAATCTGCTTCCCTCTCATTCAGGGACTGAAAGAGCCTGCACTGGGGGAAGTAGACACAGGAATTGTCCGGGAACAAGCTCTGTGACTCTGGACCAGCACAACCCTGGAGCCTGTCAGCTTCTGCCATGGCCGGGAGCTCGTTGAGCCCCCATGCCAACGTCAAGGTAGTTTGGGCCTCCAATGAGGCAGCTGAAAGCCCCGAAGTCCCCAGAGCCCTGTATTTTATTGTGCCCCAGTCCTCTGCCTGGGCA
This sequence comes from Colobus angolensis palliatus, assembly GCF_000951035.1. Lineage (NCBI taxonomy): Eukaryota > Metazoa > Chordata > Mammalia > Primates > Cercopithecidae > Colobus > Colobus angolensis. The sequence goes on from NW_012121820.1 coordinate 15,910,895, forward strand.
GTGCCCTCTGCCTCAAAAGACTTTCCACCTCTGGCTTCCGAGGCTCATGGCCATCATTAAGACTCTAGTGGGCCGGGCGCGGTGGCTCAAGCCTGTAATCCCAGCACTTTGGGAGGCCGAGACGGGCGGATCACGAGGTCAGGAGATCGAGACCATCCTGGCTAACACGGTGAAACCCTGTCTCTACTAAAAAATACAAAAAACTAGCCGGGCGAGGTGGCGGGCGCCTATAGTCCCAGCTACTCAGGAGGCTGAGGCAGGAGAATGGCGTGAACCCGGGAGGCGGAGCTTGCAGTGAGCTGAGATCCGGCCACTGCACTCCAGCCCGGGCGGCAGAGCGAGACTCCGTCTCAAAAAAAAAAAAAAAAAAAAAGACTCTAGTGAAAGTTATTCAAGACACAGGGTGCGTGGTCCCCCAGGCAGGGGGCCCTCCTCTGTCCCACAGCCTTTGCTCACCTCTGTGAAGCCCACTGTCGCTCTACGGTGATGCCCTGTTTGACTATGCTGAGAGCTTGAACTGCATCTCAACCTTCGTTGCACCCCTCAGCGCCCAGCCTGGGCCTGGCACATGGTAGGTGCTCAGCAAGTGCTTCCTGGGAGGTGTATGGAAGGAGGCACAACATGGGGTGAGGAGAGCAGACTGGTGGGATGATCTGGACGAGAAGCAACTTGGGCTCTGTGCACAGGCGGGGTGGGTGGATGGGGCGGGGGGACAGGCAGCAATCCTCACTGCAGCCGTGCCAAACGGTGGCTCTCCTCACTGCTGCAGATGGAAAGCCTCACCTTCCAGATGTTTCTCAGATTTCCTCCCTTCCCATGGGACAGCAGCCAGGGCCACATCCGTGTGACTGCCCATCCCTAGCCTGGAAACCTGGCCCAGGGCCTCCATGCAGGTGAGGATGGCAGCCAGGCACCGAGATGTGGCAGGGACAGGCTGAAGGGCGCTGGGCCTCTGCAGAGCCACACGGGCTTCAGTCATGGGGTGGGGGAAGGGCTGCCCTGCTGGGGCTTCTGCTCCCAGTGTGTTCTGCGCCACCTTCTCCAGCCTCACCAGGCCCTCTCTAGCAACCAGCAGGAAGACAGGGTGGCTCTGAGATTAGGAGCAGGGGTCTGCTGGGGTTCTATTCCCAGCTGTCACTCTAAACCACTGCCCCCCTCACTCTGGTGTCCTCAGCTGTGGAATGGACGTGATGAGGCAAGAACCGACATGTCAGGCTGGGCACTCACGCCTGTAATCCCAGCACCTTAGGAGGCCGAGGCAGGAGGACTCCTTGAGCCCAGGAGTTTGGGACCAGCCTGGGCAACAACAAAAGGAAGTCCCTACATTTCAGGAATGAGGGTTAAACGAGCTAATCTGAGGAAAGTACTTAGCTCAATGAGTCAAGAGCTCAATGAGTATTAGCTAATATGGCGCACGCATAATTCTATTCTAGCACGCTAAATGACCTCACTTATAGGAGAAATGCAGATTAAAGCAACAAGCAGGCCGCACTGTCCACCCACCGAGGCGAAGCGCTGAGCCTGCTAACAGCGTGCTGGTTAGGGTGTGTGTGGGCAGAGGACACTCGTGCACGCAGTTGACAAAAGAAGGGCAGTGTGGCCATATATATCAATGAAAAAGGCACTCTCTTTGACTTGGCAATGCTACTTGGGAGTCTAAACTCACACGTGTGTGAAATGACGCCCTGTACAAGGGATGATCACTGCAGCATTGTAATAGCCAAAGATCAGAAACAGTCTGAATGTCCTTTAACGCAATTAACAACATCATGGTACAGCTCTGCGATGGGGTGTGCATATTAAAGGAGTGGGGGCAGCTGTGTGTGGTGATGGGGAATGAGAAGCAAGGTGCATGACAGAGGACACGATGATGCCACCATTTGTGTTAAAAGTATTTTTATTCACTTGGAAACACATAGGAGTCTCTGAAAGGGAAAGGGTACTTCCGCTCATGAGCCGTGGTAGCTTCTGGGGAGAGGTGCTGGGCGGCCAGGAGACACAGTTGGCAGGGAGATGCGTGCACTGCGTGCCCTTACGCCCCGTCTGAGGTTTACACCAAGGGCACGTGTTACCTAATCAAGAAGGTGACTGAGAAACGCTTGCCATTTTTCCCAGCACAGATAACGAAGGCCCACCGCTGTGCTACCAGCCACTTCCCATGTGTCCTGAAGAGCAAGACAGATTGAAAAATGCGGGTCTGTTTTTACCTCTACTGTTGGGTAAGGAAATCTAATCAAGAAGCCTTGCCTTTAGGAAAGCGTGTCTCGTCTCCCTGTTGACACTAAATTGACGCCCTCAGTCATGGCAGAAGATGCCACCTGCGCACTGGTGCTACCATGGGGGTGACTGAAGGATGCCTTCCAGCGGCCGTGACAATGCGTTTCCCCAGATAAGGAAGGCATGCAGCCTGCATGCAAATCTCTGTGAATTAGAGATGGCCCATCTTGCTGCTGCTGAATCCAGGCGTGCGACCACCAAGAACGGAGCAGCAAGCTGCCACGGAAGATGAGAGTGGAATCTTATTTCCCCTGTAAAGAAACGCTGGCTAATATGGCTAAAAGGCAATCTGATTGCCACGTCTGGGTTGGAAAAGGAATACTGCCTCTCTGGATGCTATGGTCTGGTCCCACTCAGCTATGGACGTGAGGATGAACATGGAGAAGCTTTGCTTGAAGGGGCAAATTTACACTGAACCCCTATAGTGGGCAGAGAAGTCAGATTTGGAGACACAGGTCAAGGGCAGCCCTTCCTGGAAGCCCAAGAAGTTCCCCCAGAGGAGAGGTGCTGCTCTGTGAGGCAGACAGTTTTCTTAGTTTTTTAGGCAGGCGGCCAGCTGCCTGCGCCCGAGAGCTGGGACCACGCCCCAGGAGCCTGGGGTGGGCAACAAGCAGCCCTACCTGGCCCTGAAAAGCTTGCGGGGACTTGGGTCGTTGAAATCAGGGAGTGGTGGTGGCTGCTTTCTCCTTACCCTTTCTCCTTGGTCCCTCGGGCCCTGGAACTGTATTCCCCTGCTGCACCCAAAGGGACTACACCTCTCTTGCCCCCAACCCTCCCCACACAAAACTGATGCAAAGGGGATCGCTTCCTCACTTGTTAAGGGAAGAGTTCCAACTTGCTTTTAGCAAAGGGACAGAATCTCAGGAGGCTGCCGCATGCGAAGCAGGGCAAGGCGTGGCAACCGTGGCTGGGGGGCAGTGCCTGAGCCGCCCCAGCCCTCCCTTCCTATGTTGGCCTCTGGGAGCTGGTGGGGAGGCCTGGGCTTCCGAACACGGCTGGCAGAACGCTGGACAGAACTCTGGAGGAGAATCAGATGGCAGCGGCTGCCTCCAGGGGCAGGAAGTCCTAGGTGATGGGAGAGGAGCAGGTGGACTCCTCACTGCCTAGCTTTTTGTTAAATTTTGAACTCCTATACCGTTTGCAAGCATTACCTGGTTAAAATTAAAATTGAAAAAGAAAATCAAGGTGAAGGACTGATGACGTCTAAAGTACCGATCTTAGCTGTGGAAGTCTGCTTCTGTAAGTTACACCTGGACATGCTCTATTTTTTGTGAATTCATTAAACCACACAACAGATGAAAGGATCGGAGCAAGGCATCAGCTGGTACGGTGTGACCCTTCCAGCTAGAGGAGCTCGGCGGGAGAGGGTGTGGACTGTGCCGTTGGACAGGCCTGGCTAGAGTGTGCATTCTGCTGCTGGTTGGCCACAGGGCCTTGTGCAGCTATTACCCTCTCTGAGCCCTCAGCCTTGGCTTGCATAAATCGGGGACAACAATGCCACTGGGTGTTCGATATGTGCCAGCTACTACAGTTACAGAAAAGCCAAGGAAGAACTAGACCCAAAGTGACGGTGCCGCCACCTGATCCTGTGACAAGCCCTGTCACACCCTCCTGTCCCTCTCTGCAGGGATGCTTACGGTTATGCACTGTCTTCCCGCCAGGCTACGAGTGAGCACCAGCGGGTAGGGCCTGCCTTACTCACTGTTCCATCACCAGTCCAAGGCTGGACACAGAGCGGGTGCCATCTTCTTCAGGGACCTCTTGGTGGCTTCCTGGGATGGCAAACAGGTTTCACCCAGCATGTCAACTCTGGCCAGATGGCAGTGGCCGCTTGGAGCCCTGTCTCTCAGGGTCTAGGCAGCAGCAAGAGCGGTAGGGACACAGTGTGAGGTGTGCAGCGTCCCCAGCAGCCTGTCTGTGACCCTGGGTTGCACAATGCATTGGAATGAAAGGCTGCTTTCTACATCTGGCCGCTCTTCTGCCTCCTCACTGATGGGGACTCTGCTCTTTGAGGACTGATTAAAAACATGCTAAAGCACTGCTGACTTCTGAGGGGAGACCAACCTTCTCATCACTTATGTCAAATGAGTAGAATCACAGTTCTTTTTTATTTTTTGAGACAGGGTCTTGCTGTGTTGCCCAGGCTGTAGTACAGTGGAGTGATCATAGCTCACTGCAGCCTTGACCTCCTGGGTTCAAGCAATCCTCCCACCTCAGCCTCCCGTGTAGCCGAGATCATAGGTATGTGCCACCATGCCTGGCTAATTTTTCTATTTTTTGTAGAGACGGGGTTTCACCATGTTGCCCAGGCTGGTCTTGAACTCCTGAGCTCAAAGATCCTCCCCACCTTGGCCTCCCAAAGTGCTGGGATTACAAGTGAGAGCCACCACATCCGGCCTGAAATCACAATTCTGAAGTCACAAATGTGTGTGGGAAGAACTAAAGGAAGCAGCAGCTACAAAGCCACGACGGTGCCTTTGCCACTGTGCTGCAGGCTTGCTGAGCATGGCTTCCTCAGCAGCAAATGGGTATGAGTGGCCCCACTGTGCAGGTGAAGAAGTGAGACTCGGAAAGGTGAAAGTCACTTATCCAAATGTACAGCTAAATCAGCCAGATGTGGTGGCACCTCCCTCTCAGCTACTTAGGGGGCTGAGGTGGGAGGATCGCCTGAGCCCAGGAAGTCAAGGCTGCGGTGAGCCATGGTTGCACCAGTGCACTCCAGCCAGGGCCACAGAGTAAGACCCTGTGTCTTAAAAAAACAAAACAAAACCCCAAACCAGAACAGAACGTACAGCTGGTAATGATGCGGTGGGGATATGGACCCAAACCTGTCCACTCTAAAGCGGTGGCTCTTACCCTGATGCGCGGAACCACTGGGGAGCTTTGAGCAGCCCAGATGCCAGGGCCTCACTGAGATTTGATGCTATTTTTGCAGTGGGGCCCAGGTTGGGATCCGGTAATCCTCCATGCAGCCCCCACCCGAGTGGTCTGACATGCGGCAGGGCTCTGCACGCTCTGAGGGCTGTGCTGTGTGGTTGGCTTCCCCATGGAGCTGGAGCATGAGGCCCGGGCCTCGGGTCCCACATCTAGACTCTAGGTGGGCCCCCACTCCAGCCTCACAGCAGCACCACCTGCGTAGCCACGGTGGCGAAGTTGTCACTGCGACGCCCTGAGCCTCAGCTGTTCCCCCTGGCGGAGTGAGGCTGCCCACCGGCCTTCCCTGGGGGAGTCCTAAAGTAGCTGCTGTGGGGAGGGAGGAAGGGAGGGTTAGCAGGCGAAGCTTCACTACAAAGAAAATCGGCCCAGGGATACCAAAACTAGCTTTAATTTGTCCAAAAGCCACACAGAGTTGTGTAGAAACTGATCCTGGGAGGGAAGCTGAGACAGTCCATGATGCGCAGGGCCGAGGTGCCTCTAGAAGTTCTCCAGCAAGCCCAGGATGCGCTTTTGCTCGTTCTCCCGGAACTCCGGGCTCCGGCCGTCCCCGATGTTCTCTGCATACTCTAGGGGGACAAAGATAGAGTCAGGAGTGGATCCCAGGCATGGGGTCCACCATGGTTGTGCCGCTTCATACCTTTCCCAGAATCCCAGCTCCCACAGAGGTACAAGTTGCCCTAATACCCCCACTGTAGCCAAATTCCTTGGGGTCTTGCCTTCGAGGCCCTCAGTGGAAAGGCACCAACTTACCTTTCCATGCTTGGATTCCCCTCCTAGCCACACCCTTCACTTCCACCCTCATTTATTTATTCACTTCACCCTCATTTATTTATTTACTCAACACACACGGCATGGATGCTACTAAGGTCTGAATGTTTGTGTCCCCTCCAAAATTCATGCTGAAACCTCATCCCCGACGCAGCAAAGGTCTTTATGGGGTGATTAGGTTCTTACCATCTAATTACAAGATTAGATTAGGTCTAGATTAGGTCTAATCTAGGGGGATTAGACTTTTGCAAAAGGACTCTACAGAACTCTCAAGACCCTTTGCCCTTCTCCCTTCTGCAATGTGAGGATGCAACAGGAAGGCCCTCAGCAGACACCAAAAGTTGGCGTGGTGCTCTTGGATCCCCCACCTCCAGAACTGTGAGGAAGTACATTTCTGTTCTTCATAAATTTCCCAGTCCCGGGGATTTTGTTACAGCAGCACGAACAGACTAAGACAGACACCCGCTGGGCAGACACTGCTCTGGACTCGTGGTTCTGAGTGTGGACCTGATCAGCAGCAGCTGCAGCAGCACTGCATGGAAACTTACTAGAAACACAAATTCTTGGGACCACCCTAGACCCACTTAACAGGAAACTGGGGTGGGGCCCAGTGATCTGGGTTTTACTGAGTCTCCAGGTGATGCTGATGTATGCTCCAGTTTGAGAACCTCGTTTTGGGAATGGGAATAAAGGAGTGATCGAAATAGATGCAAATCTCTGCTTGTGTGGAGCCTACTTTCTTTCTAGTGAAGGTCACAAACCAAAAAGTGAACAAAATACACAGGTGGCTGTCAGCAGGGAGCATCTGCTTAACGATCAGAAGGAGATGAGTGTGGAAAGGTCTGGGAGCCAGTGGCAGGGCAGCCAGGGCAGAGGATCTAAGGTGGCGGGGGGTGGGGGGGGCGCTTCCTTGGTTTATCTGAGGGTCAGTGAAGAGGTCCGTGTGGCCACAGCCTGGAGCCACGGGAGGGGCCATACCCAGATGGTGTGGCCTGTGCACCATGGTAGGGGTTGTGGCCTTTCTGTGGGGTGGAAGTCCCTATGAGGGTCCTGAGCAGAGAGGAGTGACGTGATTTGACTTTTGCCAGATCCCTTCCGATGCTGTGTGGGGGACACCATGGGGGAAGCAAGGGCAGGGCAAAGAGATGCGACATGACAGTGGCCTGGATTGGGCAGGTAATGGTGGAGGTGAGGCGACGTCTTCAGCTTCTTGATGTTTTCTGAGGGCGGCTCCAATAGGATTTACAGATAGACTGGAAATGGGGTATGAGAAAGAGATGTGAATCTCTTGTTGGTTGCAATCACCAAGAAATACGACAAGAACAGTGGAGAGGCTGACAGTGAGCCCATAATCCCCCCAAGGACTGGGGGGAACAGGTGCTGGTGCCAGCAACAGGGAGGGGCTGTGTGGGGGGTTGCAGTCCCCTGACAGGGAAGGGAGGGAGAGAACAGTCCAGAAGTACTGGAGCATGGAAGGCCCCTCCCATGTCTCCAGTGGTAGGAGTGGTGTGGGAGCGCCAGGTTTCAGCGAGACCAGGAAGAGAAAGGAAACATTCCTGAGGAGGGTGAGGCTCCAGGCACAGGTCTGGCAACAGTTCGGCAGAGGATACCAGTGGAGAGTGTCACGGTGGGCAGGTTTGGGTTCTTGTCTCCCCCGTTGTCCCAGCACAGTGATCCTTAAGACTCCATTTCATTTTTTAAAAAGTCTCCTGGTAACCCAAAATAACATGGTCACCCTGGTTTTTTCTGGAGATGGCGAGGGGTGATTTGGTGACCCTGGACTTCCTGCAGTGGCTCCTAGAACAAGTGTAGGGGATCCGGTGGGAGAGGAAGGAGGAGGATGGGGTGGTCCAACCCCTCACTGCCCTCTGACTGTCCCCTGCCCACGGCCAGAGAGGAAAAGGCGCAACACAGGGCTGCGATCGAATCCTAGCTCTGACTCACAAGTGCCCTTGGGTGCTCCCCTCTGAAAATGTTCAAACAACAAACGTCCAGGGAACATTAGTTCCCTCCCTGAGCCTTCTTTGCTCAGGTCAGCAGTGGCACTGGGGAAGTCCCACACCCCCTGCGGGTCCCCTCCTGAGATGTCTTCTCTGTGAAAGCCTGCCTGGTCACCTCTCACTCCCACGCCCAGCCCCAGCCCACGGCCTCCAGCGCATGTGGGCCTGACTGCTAGACCATCCTCCACCTGGCCTCTCTCCCTAGATGGAGAACTGCATGAAGGCAGGGGCTTTAGCCTTCCTCCCAGCTACGCCTGGCCAAGGGCCCCCCAGCAGAGTGGGGTGCTGAAGGATCTCCTGCAGTGGGTGACTAGGATGGCTGCTTGCACTTCTGCCCCCTGGGCCCTTACTGGGGTCTGGCTTGAGAAAGAAAACGGGGAGAACTCTCTAGTAAGAGGCTTTTGCATAATAAAACACCCGCTGATCCAAACCAGACAAAGACTGGGGAGAGAAAACAAAGCGTGTGACCTCTCACCCCTCCCCGTCAGCCCCACCCCCGCCAATGCTGGAGAAATAATTTTGCTCCTGCTACCTCTTTATTTTGCCCCGTTCGTCTTTAGTACTTTGGATGTGTGGCGGAAAATGGGATTCGGGATTCAGGTATGTGCCAGCTGTGCGTCTCCCCCCGGAAATCATCCTCTTCTGTTAGGCCCATCCATCACCTCCAACAGCAAATGGTTGTGATGCCTCCCATTAAGGCCTCTTAGAGAGAGGGCCAGGGTGATGAGACAGGAACTGAGCTTCGGGAGAAGGCTCTGGGGCTGCGTGTCAGTGGTATCTCTTACTCACATGTGAATGATACAGTTGCTGCCCCAGGAGAGAGAGAAATGACCATTATGGCATCTAATATCCCCGGAGGCATGGTCTGGAAGCAGGAGTCTTAATGGATTGAGCTAACACTTTGCTCTCCTAATGTCTTCTCAGACCCAGGAGGGAGGGAAGTGGAGAACCAGTCTGATGCTTTGGGGCAGTGATTTGCCAACAGTAAAGCCAGCTTCCTTGAGTTCTTTCTAGGGATGCACAAAGCAGAGGGAACCCACACCTGCATCAATTCCCTTTGCCGAATCACCTGTGCCGAGGCCTCACTTACACATGCCGACGGTACACAGAGCACCCATCCCATGCCCAAGTCTCCTCTGTCACTCCAACTGTGCTAAGAAGCAAACAGAGTCACATCACCCATTCTCTGGAAAGGGGATATCCGACTGGCCCGCAGGCAGTGAATGGCTTGGTGTCCCCTGGAAGAGGGCCTGTCCCACACCTAGCGGGGTGGAACTAACATGTGCTGTGTGCTGCTATGTGCCTGCATTATCTATGTTGTCTCACATGTAACCTTTGCAGTAATCTTACAAGGTAAAGAACACCATCCCCATTTACCCAGGAGGAAACAGGCTATCAGAGAACTGAAGCAACCTGCCCAAGTCTAGGATGTAGAGGAGCCGGAATTCAAATCTCGAAATGTGTGGATAGGAAAAAAAAAAAAAAGGCCCCGGCCACTGGGAGTCGGCTGGTCCTCACAGCAGCATCCTGTTACCTAAGCAACAGGCTACCCTGCCTGGCCCCCCGGTCTCCGGGAAAAACCCCTGCTCTGTGAGTGTTCCAAAACAGGAATGTCTCGTGCTACAGGGGCCTTGGTGGCCAGGACAGATGCGGGTGGACTGGCTGGGGTCACATTCTCTTATGCCAAGTTACCAAATATCACAGCTGGAAGGGTTCTCAGAAATTTATTCCAGCACTGAGGGGGCAGGTGAATGGCCAGGGTCCCAGAGTGAGCCAGCCACAGAGCCAGGCCCAGAACCAGGTCCGACGACCTGGCCTAGTGCTCATCCACTGCCCGGGGAAGCTGCACCCCCAGGCACCTCACCCTCACCCTTTGCCCTTGCTCATTCTTTGTTTCTATGGCAGAGTCCTATTTGGAGCAAATCGTGGTGGTGCCAGCTACCTCTGGTTATTACAGCTGCTGCAGCAGTTTATAAATATTGAACAGAGTCCTCCCAGAGGTCTTGGGAAACAGTTCTCTTTGCTGTATGTGTGTGTGCTCATGCGTGCATGTGTGTATAAGAGGAAAAGAGACTGCAGGATGAGGGCAGAGGGAGAGAAGGATGAGAGGAGAGAGGAAAGAGGCTGAGTTGGTGGAGAGTGAGAAAGATGGCATACACGTCAACTCCTTTCTCTACTTCCCCCACATTTTCAAATGCTCTTATAATAAAGGCTTTGATGGAACTCAGAAACAGGCAGCAATGCTGAACACATAAATATTAAAGCAAACTTTAGACAGCAGGTTTACTATTCAGACATGGAATACAAGCTGTTCTGTTTATGTTGAGAGGGAGAGGGAGGGGCACCGAGGCTGGCGGATGGGGAAAAGTCATCTTCCAGGGCGGAGACCTGGACCAGTATTCACAAGCCTGGTTCAGATCCATGAATCTTAAGCCTTAAACGTTCACCTTTTTAAAAATGCAGGAGGAAGAGGGAAGAGAGAGGAGGAATGCCCAATATTTTCACATTGAAAACTCTTGAAGATGTACATATAACCACAAAATAGAAACCGAGAAAGGAAAATCCTTCAGGTCTAACAAGATTCCTTGACAACAACAATGAACTTGGAAGGCTGAAAGTTGCGCTTCTCCAGGAGTAGAACATTTTGCTAGGCTGCCGGTTCTAATTTCATCAGGGATGTCATTCAAATGAAACCCGCTTACAGAGAAAGACCCTTGCTTACAATGCTAACGGTCAAGTTCTCAGAGTCCCATGGATGTTTTACCCGGTTGGAAAAGCACCCACTGACACCCACCCACCCCTACAAGGCCCCAGGAAGTCGAGCCTGTGTGCTGGTGACTGCCTTTCCCGGTGGCATCTCAGTCCAAGCTGCTGCTAACTCCAGGCGGAAGGATTAGATCAAGGAAGGAAGGAGCTTCCATTCGCTGAGTATGTAGCTTGGTCTCAGGCACCCAACTGCATCTCAACCTTGGAGGCTTCCTGAGAGAAGCAGTATTTATTTTAGGTGTTTTTTGTTTGTGTTTTTTACAGAGGAGGAAACCAAGACTTAAATATGTTACCTACTAACTTGCCCAGAGTTACACAGAGATCCAGAATTTATGCTGGTCTGAGCATGTCTGATCCTGGGTGAGCTTGGACACTAATTATAACAATCAAGACAGCTAACATGTAACAGGCGCTTTCCGGGTGCCAGCCACCATGTGAGCACTATACATACAGCACTTTGTCTCATTCTCACAGCAGCCTTCTGAGACAGGTTCTCCCCATCTTACAGATGCAGGAGCGATGCTTGGAGAGGGGAAGAGCTGCCTGAGGTCAGACACTAGAAAGCGACAGACAGAGCTTGCTTGTGAACCTGGACAACTCACTGCGGGCTCCATGGTCTTAGCACAGTTGGTTCTCCAAGAGTGGTTCTCCCTCCCTCTCCGCATACCACCACCACACTACCCCAGGCAGCGCTCAAGAGAGCCCTCTTGGGTGAACTGGGTGTGAGGCCTGGGGGCAGCAGTCCTAAGGCAAATGTAACATCTTTGCTGAAAAGCTCTCGAGGTGTCCTTAAGATGCCTCTGAGCCCTGTCAAGGCTGCTGGCTACAGGGCGAACATACAGGCCTCTCTCCATGATCCTTTCCTGCCTCCAAATGCCCTGCAGGACACCGTATCCATGACCAGGTACAAGTCACACACACGTCAACATGTCATCAAAAGATAAATCCTATCAGCCTCTGCAGCTTTAAAACCACACAGACAAACTGGGTTACCAAGAGCCCCAAATCAATATGGAAATATGTTTATGAGCTACTAGGAGGAGATTTTAAGCCATAAAGAATACTCGCAAATCAAAGGGCCATGGGCCAAATTCTAAAAGCATTTAAGTTCCTGGCTCATTCTTTTTGCCCAGCAGTGGGAGAGTTTTGAGTCAGTAATCCTCTAAGCTTTCCTCTGCAAACCAGCCGCTGTGCAGTAGCCGTGGCTGCTCCCGGGCATCTGTGTGGTCCTCCAACAACTTTCACCAGGAGACTAAAACAACAGCAAGACCGGCCAGTGGCTTCCACTGCAACCCTTGGCACAAATATTGATATTTCAAAGCATTCTCAAGTCACAGCTCCAACGCCACAGTCAAGGCGATGACTGCTCAATGATGCCCATGCACAGCTGCCTACGGAAACCCTTCCCATGCAGGCAGCTACAGAGACAGAATGCAGAATGGTGGTTGCCAGGGGCTGCGGGGAGGAACGGGGAGTTCCAGTTTTGCAAGATGCAAAAAAAGGCCTGTGGATAGACGGTAGTGATGATAGTAATGGTTAAAATGATAGATTATTATTACAATAATAAAAAATAAAAAAGAAGCCACGCCTTCCGTACAGCCTCCCTGGATCTCTGGGCTCCTTTTCATGTCCAGCCAGATTAACTGTGAGTTAACTGTGCCATCTTCATTCCCCTTGGACCTCTGCATCCCAGCACTGGCTCCATTCTGCTTTGCGCTATGGTCGGTCACCTGACTTGTGAGGGAAGTATGCCTGCGGGGTTCAGAGTCTCCCGGGTGTCTCACTTATCTTAGAAGCCTGCCTAGCACCCTGTGATGGGTGCTCCCTAAAGGTGGGTGCCCTGCATTTTTCTTCTCTCCTAAAAGCCCATAGGAGCATACGGGCCAATCAGCAGTTGGCACATTCCTTACCATTGTGCATAGCTCCTTCTGAGTCTGGATCCAGTTTACATCACCAGAGACCCAGGTACCTCCACTAAGCTCAGTGAGTCTCAGTCTCCTTGTTACCCCACTTTCTAGGCCTGTTGTGAGGACCAGATGTAAGGACACTGTACCCCAAATGTCTGACCCAGGGGAGGTAGGAGCTCGGTAAGTGACCACTCTACCTACCGTGGTCCTGGATTTCTGGAATAGCACAAAGAACCTACAGTACCACCTCAGCACGCACCCCAACTGCAGTAACTGACTCCTCTCTGCCAGTCGGGGCGCCGAGCACCACAGCGATAAATGGCAGGAAGTCTGTTGCTGTCCTCGCGGAGCACACGGCCCATCTGCCCTTCTATTTGTGGTAATCTCAGTCCTCAGACCACGGTTCCCTAGGAGGGCCCACAGTCCTCTGGCCAGAGGTGCTGCTGGTTCGGGGGAAGGCTGGACGTCGGGAGTGCCGAGTAAGCAGTGTGCAGAGAGAGGGGCTTTAATGAGCCATCAATTATTCCCTGCGCTCTTGGCACCCCCAACAGAGGAGGGAGGAAATTGTGAGAGTGGGGGCTGAAAAATAACGGGAAAAGTCCCCCGCTGGGCTTGCCTCATCAGCGTTTTCCTGAGACCTCAAGGGATACATCAGCTGTCATCCTGCCAGCAAAACTTAGGAAATATGTAGGCCATAAAATCAAGGAAAAAAGCCTGCATCTAATTAGTATGGTAAAGAAAAAAAAGGAAGCAACCCAAACTGAAAAACAAAATTAAAATCAAAGAGAACAGACTGATGAGCTGGTTTTCTTTATGAGGCTTTGTTTTCTTGAGTTTTCGATTGAAGGAAGGGTAGGAGGAGGGGAGGTGGTATGAAAAGGAGAACCAGATGGGCTTTTTGGACGGGGGTCCCAGAAGAGCCCAGCCTCCCAACCCTCCCACCTCCATGGGAGCCTCAACCCTGTCAACCTCAGCACCACCCTCTCCACCCAAGTGAGGGCTCCTGAGGGTCCTTGCAGCACCCTGTTCAGGGGTGCTCCCAGAGGCAGGCCACACCACAAAGGCTCCACACCCTGCTGCAGACTGGCTTTCCCTGGCGTGGGTGGGACAGGACAGGGGCATGCCAGTGGCAGGGCTGAGAACCCTTTATGACAACTTTCCATCTACAGAGAACTCTTTTAATTGCCAGCGTGATGTTCGGGGCCTCTTCAACCTGAGCAATGGCGTTCAATTCCCAGAATCTAGGTATCACCTCCACACTGATGACCTCAAATTTCTCAAATGATTCCCCGGGCACTAATGAGAATGTCTACCGTCTGCTGGTCAATCAAGGGATGCAGTCACCCCTTGTACACCAAACTCACTGTGCACCTAGCAGAACTCAGGAGCCCGGCCCAGCCACACCCCACCCAACACTCCAGCCTCCTGCATCTCTGCTTGGCGCCCCCTGACCGGGCTATCGTCCTCCCCAAGGCCACTGCATCCTGCCCTGTCCTCCTCCGGGCCTCTGCTCCCTCTGCCTGGTTTGGGCACCAGTCCTAGTCCTGAGGAGGAGAAGCGGCTCCCTCCCTGCTTCCATAACTGCCTCTGTGACACTCCCTCCCTCAGCACACTGTTCACAACTTGACAAGTGCTTAGCACGTTCTAATTAGTTTTGAGCCTCTTCCCCTAGACTGTGAACGCCTGAAGGATAGGGATCTCGCTTATTCCTTTAGTATCTCTAGGACTGGACACAGAGCCTGGCATCGAGCAGGGCCAGCTGAGTAGTTCCTGGGGCATGCGTTCCACTGGGCTTGGATTATGGTCAGTCATTTATACTCTATGTCCCCGGAAGGCCGTAAACTCCATGAGGGCAGCCGCAGTGTGACACCCCTAGCACAGCACTTGGCACTGTGCCCAGCTAGCCCCGAGGAGAGTCACAGTCAATGTTTGCCACATTGAATTCATACAAGGGTAGGGTTTCATTTCGCAATGTCTGAAATTATTACTGGTTGCCATCATGTGCTTGGCATTGCTCTGGGTGCTGGGGAGACACAGTGAACAAGGCAGACAATGTCCCGTCATGGAGCTTATATTTTAATGTATGAGACAGACAAAAGCAGTAAACAAACACATAAATAAAAACAATCATAGGTTGTGATAAGGGCTCGGATGGAAAGAAACAGGGTGCTATGATGGGAATAACGGATGCAGAGAAGTGGATGGATTCAAGGTTGAGTTCAGAGGCAGAAGAAGTGGGATGGACTAAGAAGCTGGCTATGAAGGGTGATGGGGAGAGAACTGAAGGGCTGAGCCCAGGCCTGGAAGGATGGCTGCGAGGGTCTGCATGGAGGTGGTAGAGGTGAGGGTGGGCAGAAAGCAGTGGGGGAGAAAAGCAGAGGGGTGGGAGTGAAGATGGCGCCTGTCCAGACCCTTCACCGGTTCACTCATCTGCTTGCTTGCCCAGATGCCCACTCAACAACCCTCCACTCACTATCCAGTGTGGGCTCAGCGACTTAAAAGGCACTGGGGAAATAAACAGGATCCAAGGGAGACAGAGACCAGGACTCACAACAATGGAAAACTGCGAATCACTTAGGTTGTGTGTGGCAGGGTTTGAGAAAGAAAAACATCCCACTACTACATGTCAGCACCTATTAAAAATACTTTTCCTTTCTTGGAAGATCACTGTTTTGATTACAAGGACGGAGGTGCAGGGAGAAGGCTCAATGCAGGATAGTAGAACTGAGGGTAATAAGAAGTTTTAATTGAACAAGTGGGCGTTAGAAGTAAATGCCATTTAAAGGCTGGAGTTGCAAATCACCACAGCTACCCCTCAGGGAGGAGGCAAAATGACGCTCTGAGCAGTAATTCACACAAATCTGGCACTGAGGAGGAGCTCCCAGGGTGTCACTCTGGAAGGCATGAGTGGGGCTAAGTGTGTCCACTGGACCCCTTTACTCTCTTTTTCTCTAAGGAGAAAACAACAGATTCCAATGCCTCATACTCTCCATCTACAAAATGGGCGCAATGGATTTACCATTCCCAGATGGGGAGGGCTGAGCAGCCAGAAGATTTCCAGTCCCTATGCCTTCACTCACAGTGCTGTTGCTTTCTGGACTGCCTCTGTCCTAGCCTCTTAGACCAGTTCAATGGCCACTTCTCTCACAAGGCTTCCCACAGGATTTTGGCCATGTCTCACTAAAAATAATGATGGCAATGATCTTCGTGGTATTTTGTAATACTCACACTAACGTTCACTCTTAACTTGTGTCACCTCATTCAATCCCCTTGCCCATTCTAGGCAGTCACAAGAGCAACTGGTATCTTGCCTGAGGTAACAGAGTAAACAACAGAGCCAAGATTCGGATCCAGAAGCCTCTGACCCTAGAGCCCACGCTCTTAACCTTGCTTCGCTTCACTTGTGGACTACATTTATCTTCACATTTCACCTGCACCTGGAATGGGAGCTAGAAGCAACTTAAAGGCAAGCTCTGAGTAAATCTAGCCTAGTCCTTCATCTTCGAAACGGGCAGAATGAGAGCCCGAGGGGAACACTGATTTGTCTGCAGTCACCCAGTCCATCTGGACTCTCCCTGAACTCAGACGTCGTCAGTACTGGAAATTCCCACATGGGCCTCCACTGCCACACGTGCCAGCTGGTGCTCCCCAGTTAGTCCCCAGGTGGCTGAGGGTGGGGCTGCACCCAGAGCTCAGAACAGGGGCCCTGCCTTGTGACTGGGCGCTTGCTCACCGGCCAGAGGCCTCTCCAGCTGAGTCAGGTCCAGTCGAAGATCCAACAGCATTTAGGGAACTCCATGGGGTGGGTGGGGAGGAGGGATACCCACACTGACTGAGCACCCACTGTGTGCCAGGTACAGACTGGATGCTGTAGTACCTCCTGTAACCTTTGCAAAATTTCTCCCAGGTAAATATACAGCTGTATATTTACTCGCAGCTAGGGGAGGCAGCGCTCGCAGCTAGGGGAGGCAGCGCTAGGCCTGGAAGGCAGGCATACTCTTTCCACCACTCCACATTGCCTCAATTCACTGCAGAATTCCAGTTACAGTAGTCCCCTGCATCCTGACAGATGTTCCAAGACCCCTGATGGATGCCTCACCCTGCACACAGTACTGAATCCCATGTACACTGTGTTTCTCCCTATAGATACACACCTATGATAACTACATAACTATGATAAAGGTTGATTTATAAATTAGGCACAGTAAGAGATTAACAACAATAACTAAATAAAATAGAACAATTATAACAATATACTATAAAAAAGTTATATGAATGTGGCCTCTCTCTCTCTCTCTCAAAATATCTTATTGTACTGTACTCATCTATTTCTGGACAGTTGACTGTGTGTAACTGAAAGCAAAACTGTGGATAAGGAAGGACTATTGTATTTCTTGTCATTTCCTTGCTTTTTTCCTTAAGAAAGCAATTTCCTTCCACTATGTGTAGTTTGGAATTGAATTTTTTGCTTTTTTTAAAAAATTAACAACTGTTTCCAGCCCTTGTGCCTCTTGTTTACAGTTGGAAGTTCTGGAACTGGAGGGTCAGAGGCAGAGAACAACGAGGCTAATCTTCAGTATTCTGACAAAGATGACCTGGACACACAGTGAAATGGACAACTTAGGCTTTCAGTGCAGAAAATGCTCCGCACCAAATACCAGCGATACTGACAGAGGCTCAGACCTCTGGAGCCTCAGACATAAGTAGCATCCAACTCACCCTTGATGATATGCCTGACAATTTTGATGGAGCTTCCTCGCATGTTTAGGATCTGATGAACTCTCTGGCGAATCTAATAAGGGAAAAAATGGGTAGAGAAAGAAAGACAACCATTTGTCCTGACACACCAGAATGTATCACCTTGAAATTATTTACCTCACCCCATCGCTGAAAAAGAAGGCTGACATAGAGTAAAGGAATTCAAGGAGAGCACGATCCCCTTCTTTCCCTGAGAGTCTACCTAAGCAGCTGGCGAGGAAGGAGGCAGGGATGGATAGGCCCATGCAAAGGAAGACCCTCCTACCTGGGGGACATTGGCATTGCAGATCTCAGCCATGATGTAGCAGATGTGCTGGAGAACAAAGAGCCCTGCATCTAGGCGCCGGAGGTAGAACTCCTCCTCAATGTCATTTTCTATGATCTCTCCTCGCCGGACCATGTCCTAGAAACAAATGAACATTTAGGAATAAAAGCTGCACAGTGAATGGGAGGAAAGAATGGACTCCTAGTCTGGCCATAATACACACAAAAATAGCAACTACAACAACAGCGAAAGAAAACCACCTCATCTTTTTGATTTGTCTACATCTCCCATTACTCTAAAGTACCTTTCACATTCTTCATTCTTAATGGACTATAGAAGCCCCAGAAGGCGAGCTTAAAGTCTATTTTTTCCTATCTGATGAATCAGGGCCAAAATGATCTCATCCACATATAAAAAAAGCTAAAAAAAAAAAAAAAAAAAAAAGCTGCAGGGACACAAATCTAAGCTATTTATCTGCTTCCACTCATTTTTTTACTCCTTGGTTTGGGCCTCCATAATCTCTCTGTAAGATACAGTTGGCCTCTGACCTACCATGGATCAACTTTATGATGGGGTGAGAGTGACAGGCATGCTGTAGAAACTGTACTTCTCCTGCAAGGCTGGTAGTGGCCTCAGCTCCCAGTCAGCCATGCATTTTCTTTTCTTTTTTTTTTGAGATGCAGTTTCGCTCTCGTACCCCAGGCTGGAGTGCAATGGCGCAATCTCAGCGTGCTGCAACCTCTGCTTCCCTGGTTCATGCAGTTCTCCTGCCTCAGCCTCCTGAGTAGCTGGGATTACAGGCGTGTGCCACCACGCCCAGCTAATTTTTGTAGTTTTGGTAGAGACGAGATTTCTCCATGTTGGTCAGGCTGGTCTCAAACTCCTGACCTCGGCCTCCCAAAGTGCTAGGATTACAGGCGTGAGCCACAACACCCAGCAGCCACACATTTTCAACTCATGATATTTTCAATTTACGGTAGGTTTATCAGGATGCAATGTAATTGTAAGCCGAGGAACATCTGTATATTTAAATCTCCCTTCCAAATCAAGTTAACCACAGCAGAGAAAGGTCCCCTTTCTCCACAACTCTGAAACCAATGGCACAGGCACCCAACTTGCGTACATAAGCCCTCTGGCTTAGGTGTTTTGTCAGAGGCCATGCTGCATTTCACATGTCCAAAACCCCCCAGGCCAAAGCCCTAATTAAGTCACAGGAGTCTCCTTTGTAACCCTAGACCTCTCAGACTTGCTGTCCTCATATCCAGTCCTTCCTAGTAGATTCCTTTAAAAAAAAAAACCCAGCTTTATTGAGATATAATTCACATACAATTAATCCATTGAAAGTGTACAATCTAACAACTTTTATATATGAGCTGTGCAATCAATTTTTAACATCTTTACCATCCTCCAACCCCAATCCTCCCACCCCTCATCCTGTGCGCTGTGAACAATTCTGCCAAGATGGCTCAGAGCCCTACCGCTTTCCCTCCTTGGGATTCTGGGGTATGGTTCAAGCTCACATCACTTTTAAGCTACGTCCATCACAAAGGCTTTCCTGATTTTTATTTAAGGCTAACAACTCTCCTTTTCAAAATTGCTGAGAGCACCTTGACAAACCACTCTGCAACATGACCTCCTCTCCTCCCCATCATCTTCACACTGACTTCAGTCCCCACCAGCTCTCTCTGTCTCCAGCCTTTATTTCGTGGGAGTGGACTGTGAGCTCTGTGAAGGTAGGGCCCTAGCTCAGTACACGTCTATGCAGCCAATGAGACAATGAGAGGAAAAAAGACATCTCCGTTTTTTTGTTTTGTTTGTTTGAGACAGGGTCTTACTCTTGTCCAGTCTGGAGGGCAGTGGCATGATGTCAGCTCACTGCAGCCTCGACTTCCTGGACTCCAGTGATCCTCTCACCTTAGCCTCTCAAATAGCTAGGACTACAGGTGCATGCCACTACATTCAGCTAATTAAAACTTTTTTGTGTGTGTAGAGACAGGGTCTCACTATGTTGCCTGGGCTGGTCTTCGAGCTCCTAGGTTCAAGTGACCCTCCCACCTTGGCCTCCCAAAGTGATGGGATTACAGGTGTAAGCCATTGCATCCAGCCAGACATCCGGTTTGGGCTATGAGCTCTCAGGAGTGAGAACTGGGTGTAGGGACTTGTTCTGCGTGACTAGCACATGGGCCTAAGAAGGCAGGTAGGTACTCAATACATGCTTCTGATGGCAATAATCCATTTCATAATTCTGTCGGTAGCTTTATGGCCATCGTTCCTTCTGACAACTCGGGCTCCTGTCACGGACGGAAGCCCTTGGGATCCTGCTTTCCACTCTTCCACATTCGAAGAACTCACAACTGTGGTCATCAATCTCCACCAAGAATCCTTCAGAGACTATTTAGACACAGATAATGCACTTCTTTATTTACCCGGGGGGCCAGCCAGTAGCAACACAAGGCTACTTTTCATCTTGTTCCTATGAGGCCTCTATCTTTGATGTGGAAATGAGTGAATCTATTTGGGAGGACTGGATATGAGGACAGCAAGTCTGAGAGGTCTAGGGTTACAGAGGAGACTCCTGTGACTTATTAGGGCTTTAGACTGGGGGGTGTTAGACGTGTGAAATGCAGCATGTGCCCCTGACAAAACCTGAATCCTCTTTGGCCTGCAGACTGCTAGGCCCTGTACTGCCTGGCAAATCACTAACACTAATTCCTAGCTTCATTTAGTAGCAAATTCATTGGTAATCTGGTAATAGCATTAATGTTCACGAGGTAGTCATGGAGCACTGGACTGATGTCCAATGAGTTTAAAAATAGAAGGTTCTCTTTAGTTTCTCATTTACTCATAATCATGACTTCCTGCTCCGGAACTCTGAAGTGTTCAGCAGTTACTACCAAATTTTAAAAGGGCAGGAAAGGGATTATTCATCCCATTGTATGAATTAGAAACCAAAGCACACAGAGGTTAAGTTGCTCATAATTACCAGTTGCTAGAAAACGGATTCCCCAGGGATAGGAATCGTGTGGGATTCATCTTTGATGTGGAAACGAGTAACTTGACACAGTGTTGAGACCTCTGGCCCTACTAAGTGCCTAATGGCAAGAACACTACCCTAAGCACTGAATTAAGGCAGTAAAATAAGGAAAATGGAGGTAAGGGAAGCCCTGGTTTTAACCACTGAAGAGGTCGGTGGAAGTCACAAACTTCTAGGAAATGGCCAGAAAGTAAGTATAGTGTGCCCACATGTTAAAATAATTGTGATAGGTGCTGATTAGGGTTGGGTGAAATGCAAGGGCGTCCTGGAAGAAGTGACTTTTGGGTAAGGTTTCAGGGTGCATGATGGGCAGAGACAAAAGAATGGAGCACCTTAGAGTATGTATAGTGTTTGCGTTGTGTGAAGGCCCTACAAGAAAAGACTTGTGTTGGCCATACTTTCTGCTCACTCTCCCTCACCCCAGCCCAGCCCAGACAGGCCTGGGTTCCCTTCCTGGTCTCCTTGCCTTGCTCCTTGTGTTGGTACCGCCCACTCCTCAGTCTCTATCATCATATATTGAAAGTCTACAACGTGATGTGCCTCACAAAATGCTCCCTGAGATCCCCAAGCAGATATGATTTTTCAGTCCCCTTCAGTGGGGATTCAGTACAAATCCCCACACCCTGGATTTGTACCTCTGTTGTGGTACCTCCCACGGTCCCCCTTGAACTAGCCATTCAGATCCATGCCTCTTCCTTGTGTGCGTTCTTTGAAAGTAAGAGCTAGGCCGGGCGCGGTGGCTCAAGCCTGTAATCTCAGCACTTTGGGAGGCCAAGACAGGCGGATCACGAGGTCAGGAGATTGAGACCATCCTGGCTAACACGGTGAAACCCCGTCTCTACTAAAAAAAATACAAAAACTAGCCGGGCGAGGTGGCGGGCGCCTGTAGTCCCAGCTACTCGGGAGGCTGAGGCAGGAGAATGGCGTGAACCCAGGAGGCGGAGCTTGCAGTGAGCTGAGATCTGGCCACTGCACTCCAGCCTGGGCGACAGAGTGAGACACTGTCTCAAAAAAAAAGGAAGTAAGAGCTATACTGTGCTCATCTTTGTACCCTAGGAAGCACCTTGTGCAGCAATTTTTGCTTAGTAGGCTTTTTTTTTTTTTGAGAAGGAGTTTTGCTCTTATCACCCAGGCTGGAGTGCCGGGTTCAAGCAACTCTCCTGCCTCAGCCTCCCAAGTAGCTGGGATTACAGGTGCCCGCCACCAAACTCAGCTAATTTTTGTATTTTTAGTAGAGACATGGTTTCACCATGTTGGCCAGGCTGGTCTCCCCTTCTGACCTCAGGTGATCTACCCACCTCGGCCTCCCAAAGTGCTGGGATTACAGGCGTGAGGAACTGTGCCTGGCCCTTAGTAGGCTCTTGGAAAGCATTTGCCAAACAGTATTGAAAAACAACGAAGGGAGAAGTTCAAAGCTTTTTAATGAGCTGTGTGTGCTGAGACTTGCATGGCTGGGGCAGAAGTGAAAACATCAGGAAATGCGGAAGGACTGTGCCTTGGAGGGCGAGCTGATAGCAGGCATACAGGCTGGCCAGAGAAGTCAGATATGACGGGCTACAGACCGTCAGCCAGCACTGTGCAGGAAGATGTCATGAATCAGAATACGCAAACAGCCAAATGATGGACACATCGGCTTAGAGCATGGAGAGGCAGGTAAGAGTGCACAGCTGGAAGACCAGGGTACCAGCCTAGGTGAGAAGGGGAAGGGAAGAGAAGAGGCCCCGGGAGGTCACAAACAGGGGAACCTGGAGTGGAACTCATTCATTTACCCACTCAACAGAGATGTCTTGAACAGCTAACTGTGCCAGGTGCTGTGCTGGGACAGCAAAGATAAAACAGCCTACATAATCGAGGTGCTTATAATCTCATGAGGTTAATGAATATGAAATTCTTTTTGAAAAATGTAATAATGACTAATATAAAGGACCTTTCAAACTGTACTGAGTGCTGTGGGAATCCAGAAGGCGGCTGGACTAAGTCTGTTTGCGGGGTGGGGTCAGGAGTGCTTAAAGAAAATATAACATCTGAGCTGGATTTTGAAGGAGTTTGATAGGCTGAAAAGGACATTCCAAGCAGAGGAAATAATAGCATGCATAAAGGCACAGAAAAGTCAACTTGGAGAGAACAACAGTGGGACATCAGTATCACTAATGGAAACAGAAAGGGGTAAGGAGAGGTTTTTTTTGTTTTTTGGCTTATTAGATCACAGCTTTCAGTAGATCATATTATTTTTGATTGACTGATAACTACATACTAGACACTGCGTGAGGCAGTCTGGATAATAACTACTGCTGTCATTACCCACCTACCAGAGAGGAGCAGCTCGTGTTACTGGGGGCTTACTGTGTGTCAGGATAGTGCCAAAGGCTTTCTGTATGTTAACTGCTTTACCTCTCAGAAACATTGAGAGGCAGGGGCCAGGTGCTGTGGCTCACATGTGTAATCCTAGCACTTTGGGAGGCTGAGGGGGGCGAATCACTTGAGGCCAGGAGTTTGACAGCAGCCTGGCCAACATGACAAAACCCTGTTTCTACTAAAAATACAAAAATTAACCAGGAGTGGTAGTGCACATCTGTAACCCCAGGTACTCGGGAGGCTGAGGCAGGAGAATCACTTGAACCTGGGAGGCAGAGATTGCAGTGAGCCAAGAATGCACCACTGCACTCGGCCTGGGGGACAGAGCAAAACTCCATCTCAAATAATAATAATAATAATAATAATATTGAGTGGCAGGGATTCTTATCCCCATTTTAGATGAGGAAGCTGGCTCAGGCAGAACAAGCTCCTCAAGGCTAGTGGGTGGCAGAACTGGGACTCAAACCCCAGTCCATGCTCTTTTCATACTACCATGTTTGTGTGGGTATAGATTTCAGAGTTGTCTGGAGAACAAAGGAAGATGTTAAATATTAGCGTGATAAGGAGGCTCATGAATGGAGCTTAGCAAAATTAAATTTCTCTAATTAGGTCAGAAGTACCCCTGGTGATTTTTTCCTTTTTCATACTTTTCTCCATCATCTGATCTTCTTTTAACCAGTCAGGTACACACTGCACCTTCTAGTTTCTCTATATTGTCATGTAGAAAGAACAAACTCAACAGAGCAATGCCAAACTCCATTTTCTTCTCTTTCCTCAGAACATCAAGACTCTGACAATGTTCAATTCGACATTCTACTTTTAGCTGTATGGCCACATGATTTGAAAGTGAAATTTTCAAATGTAGATCTGAGATACGACTATAGCTCATCTCCAAGAAAGGCATCACCATTGCTGCATTGAACATGCACAGAGATGAAACAGAGATTGGCTTCTGAAGACGAAGTTTCTGCCCTGACAGTTTTAGAAGTGCCATAGAAACCAGCGTGCAGTGAAGTTGACTGTTGTCAGGATAGCCCTTATCTAGCCTGTTACAACTCTGTGGCATCGAATATTTACTGCTGAATGGATTCAGGGAAGCCAAACCTAAATGTGTACTCAGTGTTTAAAAGGAAATAAAATAAGCAGAATGATTATGGAAAATAAGAAAGTGAGAAAGTGTGGGCAGTTCTCTATCTTCTCAAGTTTTGGTCTGTTTTAAAAAGAAGATGGCGTCACCTTTATTCTCCACCCATCTTACTCCATATAGACAGGGTCAACTTATAAATGGATTAATACACTTCTGACTCCTTTTCTGGGTCCCCAAGATGCCACATAGCCACATAAAAAGCTGATCTTGAGATAAGGACTCGAGATGATTCCTTGGCTATCTGTGTGTGAGGAGGTAGAGCTGGCCATCTGAAAGAACTTTGAAGGGTGCCTGAAACTCCAAAATGGCTGTTGTAAACTCTACCCATGATCAGCTGGCTAGGAGTCAGTCTCTGGAGAAGCAATGTAAGAGTTCTAGAAAAAAATGATCACCGCAAGCTTCTCCTTGCCTTATACCTTCCCTCATCAAAGGTCCTGGAGGAACTGAAGCTGTCCGATCTATAATACTCTGACGGCTATGCACTAAAGACATACAACTGCGCTTGTTTCTCTAGGGGCAGGAAAAACTGAATTATGCCCAACCGACCAATGAGACATGTTTTAAAAATGGCAAGGAAAAGAACAGACGGAAGTTAGCTGGCTCATGTGGAGATCATACCTGCCTCCCAACCTCCTTAGTACATGGAGACTGAACTAACAGGTTACAAATACCCCATTCTAAAGAAGGCACCCAGCTTCCCCTTGCCTTCTTTCCCTCTCAAGAGACCTTGTGTGAGTGCAGGAAACATTCAAATTAGATACTGGAACTCCACTTAACTATGATAAATATTATAAATTCTACAAATAAGTTCCTCTGCCAAGGTGGAACAGAGACCTAAGAAAATGGGATCAGATCCCAGCTCGAATACTAATTTACTAGTGTCCTTAGGCGAGTCATTTAACTTTTCTTGGCCTCAGCTTCTTTGCTTGGAAACAGGAAGCCTGCACTAGATCAGGGAAGGCAAACAGGGTTCATCCCAAGTGCCAACTCAACCCACTGCAGTGAGTACAGAATATGATACAAAAATCTGCCGTGAAGCTGAGGCGAAGCTCAGTGGAAGCAGCCCTGAAATCATTAGCGATGCCCACCCTGACTGCAGGAGGGGAGAGTGGCAGTGTGCCTCACCCCTGTTTCCCTGATTTGGTGCTCCTGAAAGTTCCTTTTGGCTTTGATAATCTGGGGCATGTCCAGGACCAAAGCACTTTCAATAGCCAGCTGTAACAGATTTCTACCTGCATATTGGTATGTGGATGGATTTAGGATGTTGGCTGATGGCATTCCCAGAGAGAGGAGCCGCTATGAGAAATGTCTCAAGCTGGAGACACACATCACCGCCGCAACAGGACATGATGGCCAACACTGATGATTAGCTCATCCTTTCATCAATAAATTCATCTTCGCTGTGACAAAGACACAACCCCTGGATCTGCTGTGACCTTAGGCCATTTTAAGACAACAGGGGCATGCAAATCACGTACCCTTCAAATGGGAATGTGATGAGCAGAGATTAAAGGGACGTTCCAGGAATCCAGTAACTTCCTTAAGTGTCGTAAATATTTCTCACTTTACAAAACTTCAGAGTGAAAATCTATATGTACGTTGGACTGTATCTGAACCAGACAGGAGAGTTAAGATTTAAAGGGAGTCTTCCACAAATCAATTCACTCAACTCTCACCTTTGAAGAGCCTGAAGGTGAATGTCTTCTTTGTGAAGCAATGACAACTCAGCATCCATGCAGCATTTTTTACTGTGCAAAGCAGGGCTCCTGCATTAACCTTACCTGCTGTACATGCCCTGTGTTGGGTATGTACAACAAATACCATTTTCAGATTTCACAGATGGAAAAAATGAGACAGATGCCAAATGACTACCATTGGGTTTCAGTTGGAGACTTGAGTGGAATGTGATTCCATAGTCCCAGGCCTTTTCTATGAGTCCTTTCACACTGGCAAGAGATGGACAGCAAAAACCGAATCCTAACAATAGGGAAACTTCTCAAGTCCTTACTGAGTGCCAGGCACCGTGCTAAGCACTTTCATGGATTTCTCATTTTTCCTCGCAAGAATTCCAAGAGGTAAAAACTATTACTATTTTTACTTTTCAAATGGGAAATTGAGGCTTAAAGAGATGAATCTCTCCTAAGGTCACAAAGCTCACAGGGAACAGGAAACAGAACAGACACAGGACAGAAACCCACGCGAATTTGGCTCCAAGGCTGTGTTCAATTCACAGTTCGAAAAAGGAAAAAGGCTTGTTTTATGCACTTTTCACAGTATTAGCGTATAAACAAATAGATGGGATATTTTTCTTTATGCCGTATCTGGTGACTAATGCAAACTAGTAGCATTAAAATGTAAGATCACCTAGATTCTTGGCCTATAATTTCCTCATACATTGAAGAAACTTTTTTTTTTTTTTTAAATTTTTTTTTTATTATACTTTAAGTTCTAGGGTACATGTGCATAGCGTGCAGGTTTGTTACATATGTATACTTGTGCCATGTTGGTGTGCTGCACCCATCAACTCGTCAGCACCCATCAATTCATCATTTATATCAGGTATAACTCCCCAATGCAATCCCTCCCCCCTCCCCTCCTCCCCATGATAAGCCCCAGTGTGTGATGTTCCCCTTCCCGAGTCCAAGTGATCTCATTGTTCAGTTCCCACCTATGAGTGAGAACATGCAGTGTTTGGTTTTCTCTTCTTGTGATAGTTTGCTAAGAATGATGGTTTCCAGCTGCATCCATGTCCCTACAAAGGACGCAAACTCATCCTTTTTTATGGCTGCATAGTATTCCATGGTGTATATGTGCCACATTTTCTTAATCCAGTCTGTCACAGATGGACATTTGGGTTGATTCCAAGTCTTTGCTATTGTGAATAGTGCCGCAATAAACATACGTGTGCATGTGTCTTTGTAGTAGAATAATTTATAATCCTTTGGGTATATACCCAGTAGTGGGATGGCTGGGTCATATGGTACATCTAGTTCTAGATCCTTGAGGAATCGCCATACTGTTTTCCATAATGGTTGAACTAGAAGAAACTTTTAAAAGGAAAACAAAAAAATCTACAGCTACACCAGCAAATTCCACATGCAATCTGAAAGAGCTAAAAAAAAAAAAAAAAAGAGACAGAGAGATACTCTGATAGGTTTTGTTTTGTTCATTCCATAAGAGAGGGTTAGAATAAAAACTTAGATGGTAATTCAGTGAATGGCGCATTAAGTAGAACAGATTGCAATTCACAGCAGCATAAGCCTGTTTGGGGGCTGCTAAAATAAACAGATTCATCTCCAAAGATACACAAGGAGGTGGTATGTGCAGCACCAAGGTGCCATTTCTGCAGGGTTGTGTGTGTGTGTGTTTCCCCCTCTTCCAGCCACATACTCACTTTAAATGTTAATCTGTCCTCAGGAGCACTACCAAATCACCATCTTTCCACACGCCTCCATCTCTTTCAGCAGTCAAGTCGCAAGCCCTCCAAATAAGCATGCGGATGTCATTTCTAATCTGCCCCTGACAGGCAGTGAGCTGCCCCTTGCTGATAAAAGGAGACAGTCATAAAAGAGGCTGCTATGAAGCCAATACGAACCTCTCTTGCTTTAATAACATGGGACATGACTCAGAGCTGAAACCTGAGGCCTCCACTCGGTCTCTAGTCATGGGTGGGAATTGCCTCACCATTCAGAAAATGCTGGTTGCCTTTCTTCTTCCAAAGCAACGGGAGAAACTTGAACCATGGGAGAGGGAAATAACTAGAGATGAGAGAAGCATCAACACCAGCAAAACAAATCTTCTTCCAAAAGCTTCTAAAATAGGGCAGACTATTAGAGAAGTATCCTAGAAACTGCAAGTCTTTTAGCTGGAAAACTGAGGCTGGAGAATCAGTAAAAGAAAATTCTTTCAAAAATGCACAGCTAACCGATGGCAGCTTTGGTACGAATCCAAGGCTTTCCGACCACAGCTTTGCCCATAAACAAGAGACTGGCTACATGTTAGTTCTGTCTTAGCACATAAGCATGTGGCAGACTTTTACAAACAATTTCATTAATCTTCAAAATGACCCTATAATAAAGCTATCATGAAAATGAACACACACACACACAGGACAAGGCATTTCAGAGATCACGTGTGGCAAAGCTGGGATTTAATCTTGGGCTTGTATGACGTCATACTCATGTTCCTTCCATATTACCATGATATTGCCATCACAAGTGTCATGCAAATTCTAAATTTACTTAAATTCAGTCAATTTCTAAATTTACATCCCCAATAAAAAAAAAACCCAGACTGCTCATTTGAATTTTGACAACTTATACTCTGGTCTTGAGAGAATCAGTACTTCTGTGATAGCAGATACAATAATACAAGGCTGAAAATGACAACCCTACTGGAGAAACGGAGAAAGTAAATAAGATTAGTCCCTATTTGTGAAGACTTAGAGTTAGTTTAGAGGGAGAGACAGATAAGCATGCAGGCCCAAAATACTTGTAATAATAGCTACCACTTAGGGCATACTTCCCTGTGCCAGGAAATATTCCAAGTGATTTACATATACTACATTTACTTAATCCTCCCCACAATCCTACATGATAGGTACTATTATTCTCACCCTTTTCACTGATGAAGAAACTGAAGCAGAGAGTTTAAGTAACTTGCTTGTAATCACCCAGCTGGTAGCAGTCCGAGCCAGGATTTTTGTCTATACAGTCTGGCTCCAGAGTCCCTGATCTTCAGCCTGAGACTGCAGTGCAAGGGTGCACTTGGGGCATACAGGAGGGGCTCCAGGTGGTCTCAGGGAAGACTTTCTGCGGAAATTGTCAGGGAAACACTAAGCAAAATGCTTAGTACATGACAGACACTCAATACATGTTTATTGACTAATTTGTTTGCCAAAACTCTGAAGGATACAGAGTAATAAATTAGCCAGCTTCATGAAATGGAGGTGGAAAAGATGGCAGAGAGAGGTATTCTGGGCAGAGTTCAGAGCAATGGGCCAATGTCTAGAAGGTTTGAGAAAGCACAAGGTCAGGAAGCGCGAGTGGTACAGAATGGCTTTGGCACATCATGAGGGTGAGGGATGTAGCTAGAGCAGCCGGCAGGGGCCAAACTGGGCGAGGCACCACGAGGCCAGCGCAGGAGGTTAGACTGCATCCCGAGGGTGATGCAAGGCCACTGTTTATTGTGTTTGGGTGGAGAAGTGCATACATGAATTTTCATTTTAGAAAAATCTTGGGTTGTTGTGTAGAAAATGAACTGGAGGGCCCAAACCTACAAATAGGCAGACTAGTTAGTTAGGCAGGTGCTGCACTAATGGAAGAAAACAAATGATGATAGCCTGAATGTAAGTATTGGTAGTAAAGAGAAAGAAAAGCGGATAGGCTGCAGAGATATCAGAGGTAAGCTGACCAGACTACGAGAGGTGGGAGGTGGAGACAGAGGAGTAAACAGATGATGCCTAGGTTTTTGACCTGGTCAAACTGGTAAACTGCCCTAATATGGGGAGGAGGGGAAGAGATTATATAGGGTTAGGGCCACAAGCCTGGTTTTAGACTTGCTAAGTCAGAAGAGCCTATGCGTGATGTCCAGGTGGCAGCTGGCTACATGAGTCTGTAGAGATTGAGGAGGCCCTGGCACCTAGCCCCGATCTCAGCAGACCCTGCAACAAGCCTATGAGCTTGGTAGAGGGAGAGCCTATTAGCACCACTGAATGAGGACAGAGAGGATCAGAAAGGCAAAACAGTGCCCAAGGTCATACTGCAAGGTAAGTGGCAGAGGCATGAGACAAGAATTCAGGTCCTCTGACTTCTCTTCCAAGAGTAAGAAGGATGATTGTGATTGGCAAGGGGGCAGGCAGGGAGGCAGCAGAGGGTGAAGGAGCAAATGGTCGAAACTGGGTGTTAGGTAAAAGCACCACGTCCTCCGCCTCCAGCCCCCTTGTCACTAGCTTTTACTGGCTGTAAGCTGTCTTTTGGCAAATCTATGGACTGAGAAAATTTGGGAACCACAGGTTTAAAGAAGAGCCTAGGCTAGGCGCAGTGGCTCAGGTCTAACTCCAGCACTTTGGGAGGCTGAGGCATGAGGTTTCCTTGAGCACAGGAGTTTAAGTAAACACCCTGGGCAACATAGAAAGACTTCATCTCTACAAAAAAATGCAAATATTAGCCGGGCGTGGTGGCATGCACCTGAGGTCTCAGCTACTCAGGAGGCTTGGGTGGGAGGATTACTTGAGCCCAGGAGTTTGAGGCTGCAGTGAGCTGTGATCACACCATGCCACTGCACTGCACTCCAGCCTGGGTGACAGAATGAGATCCTGTCTAAAAAAAAAAAAAAAGCTGGCAGTGGGAGAGGAGGAGCTGGTAGAAACTCTCAGCAGGATTCTTTTTCAAAGCTTGCCCCAGAATCTTCCAGCAAGTTAGCAGAAAAATCGATGGCAGCCTCACACTTTCACTGTCTACTATCTCACCCAGTGTGTTAGGCGCATGTACCCCACACATTCACTCCTGCACTTCACCCCCTTTCATATAAATCTTTAAATGAGTTTCGAATGCAAAGGACAAAGTCTGTTTAAGACATCAAGTCCTGTGGATACTGTTTCATTATAAGGAGTCCATCTTTTTC
Organism: Colobus angolensis palliatus; assembly: GCF_000951035.1. NCBI lineage: Eukaryota > Metazoa > Chordata > Mammalia > Primates > Cercopithecidae > Colobus > Colobus angolensis. Next base: position 15,941,733 of record NW_012121820.1, read on the forward strand.
TTTTCAGGTAAAGCCTGGAATGATTTAACTGTGACAAAATTAGCATGCAATTTGTAAGTCATTACGGTGTAAAGTATGTGGTAAGAACACTTTATTGAACAAACCTGCTGAGTATAATTTTCCCAGGAACTAAAAAAGAGAAAACCTCTCTCCAAGGCTCTCCTCCCTCTTTTAGAAAAAACCCTGCTAGTACCTATATAATTATGTCTTCCTTCTGATGGTCAAAAGCCAGGCATGCTCTGTACGTTTAGCCAATGGCAACGGGAAGGAATCCACAAGAAGTCAGGATGCCTTCCCAACAACAGGCATCTTAGTATTTTCTAGGCTTCAAGTCATTTGGGGAGTCAGGTGAAATCTGCTGAGACAAGAACCCTGGATATTTCCAGATCACAAGAACTGCTGCTCACTAAATGGGTCTTAAGAATTACACGCCCTTGAAAAGTCCAGGCCAAATCTTGTTCACCAGAAACCACTAGGTTATGTCCAGAGACATTATGGCCCTGGAATCTCAGAGACTTTGAATATAACATAAAAGCAGAAGGCCACTGCCCAGGACATGGAAGTCTTTGCTAGTTACAGATTATTGTAATACGTGATTTGAACTAAATGTGTATACAATTATCTCTCAGTCCTGTTGATTCTTCGAAGTATTTTTCCTTATTAAATATTGCTACAGTTATGCCACAGAATCCACAAAACCTACTTAAATATTTTTGGTGACAGGTCTAATCACAGAGAAAACACAAATCAGGGTGAAAAATTAGTGTTAAGAAATAATGTGGAAAGCCCAGGGTGACTCGCCCTATCTTCCTTAATACTCACAGACAGATACTAATTTCACCTAATGAGCAGTGGTCTTTCATTTACTGAATGTCAGGCACAATGTCCTGGGAAAATGATGAACAAGAGAGATTAGAGTCCCAGAGATAGAGAGTAAACAAATAAATGAAATAATTACAGGTTCTGAAGCAGCTAGGGAGAGAGGGCTCTCTTACATATGGTAATCACTGAAAGCCTCTCTGAGGAGGTGACATTTTACTGAGACCTGATAGCAGAAGGAACAGCACAGAGAGGAGGTTCAGGGCAGAAGGGAGTGGCAAATGTAAAGAAGGAAAGAAAGGCTGTGTGGCAGGAGGGGCCTAGTGGCAGGAGAAGGGGTTGGAGAAGCAGGGAAGAGTCAAGTCATGCATGTAGCAGGGAGTCAGGACAATGGGTGTGTGCATGTGTGTAGGGACGGGGCAGTGGGGACGCAAACAGTCTTTGTAGAGAAAAGAAAGCTAAAGGTTTTCTGACCACCTTCTGTGTGCCAGGCCCTGTGCAAGCAGCTTTCGTGCATAATACATTCACTGACATCATATCCCTACATACATAACTTCTCAAAGTACACAAATTGGGACATACACCTTAAGCACAAACCAAACACCACCAAGGAAGAAAATAAGGATAGGGCAGTTCAATTGTTTGCCCAGTCGGAGAACCAGGAAAAAGCCTGGCTATAAAGCCCACGCTCTTCCTCTCACACCCTCCACTCATGGAAGGTACCCCTCCTCTCCGCCTTCACTTGGCTTCCCACTGCTGCTCCTTTGCTGTTTCACTCCAGACTGGAAATGCCCTAGACATCCTTACCTTTTTAGGTTCAGCACGAATGTTCAGCCACAAAACTAGCCTCCCTAGAGTTTAGGGTGACTCCAGCCTTAGATGACCTCTCCCCACTCCCTGGATCCTCCAGTCCTTGGCTGTAGCACCACCCCTAGGCCCATTCTTTTCTTGGCATTTTTACTTCTCACCCCCAGCCGGTGCCTGCCCTTGCAGGCACCTCATCAACATTTGCCAAATGACTAGATTCTCTCTAGTGACCTGGTCAACTGCAAACCATGGGCACTTGCACTGCGCCCAGAGAAGTCTGAAGTTCACAGGGAAGGTGATGGCTGAGACAATAAAAATACCAGTACTTGAGCCTGTTATCTTAGGTTTTTTGGTTGCAGACTTGGTGAGGTATGTGAGAGATTATTCATTACTGATCTGATAGTCAATGTCATCAAAATGCCCGAAAAATAAGCATTCAGTTCAAGTCAACAAATATTTGCTGAGCTCCCAATTGGTGTAGGACATTCAAATTTAATGGGGGTGAGGAGACAAACTGTCTGCAACTTCAGGGAGAACACGGCATGAGGCAGAGGTGAAAAGGAGGTCGTGTTGTTCTAAGTCACTTTACACCTGTGAGGCGGCTTCATCTGCTAGGATAGCACCTGAGTGCTGGCAGCAAACGCTGCTCACAAACTCATCCCTCACCCCTACCCACCCTGGCTCTCTGCATAACACTGAGGCTGCTGAGCACTAATGGCCTTGGAATGTTTGCCAGTGCCCAGCAAAACGGCCTTGGCATCAAGGAGACAGATGTTTGTCAGGGAATGGCAGGGCCTCGGTGCCCGTGGCACACAGCAGCTCTGTGAATGCTGGGAGAGTGACTGCAGCGATTACTCTCCGTCAGTGCTAATCAATTTCACACTCTCTTCAATGTTGATAATAGATAATCTTTTGGGAAGCAGGCCAAATTTCCTAACAGCTACGAGCAAGCTGCTCCCTGACACCCAGCCACTTATCCGGTCTCCCTCAAAAAAAGTCTAAGCTGCATCTCAAACAAAGCATCTGATGGTGCCAACACTCTGTTCTGCTAGGCGACTCCTTCTGGCAAGGAGGATGCTCTCAGGAAAAGGACTGCCTGCCTTACTAAAAAGTTACACAAGAATTCCAAAGGAAGCTAGGAAATTCTAGTAGCAGCAGCAGCGGTGGCAGCTTCTACTTACTGAGTGAAGTACTTTTTATACTTTATGCTTAGTCTTCATAATAACCTTTAACAGGAGGTGTTTTGTTTTTATTTTTTGAGACAGGTTCTTGCTGTGTCACCCAGACTGAAGTGCAGTGGCACAACCTTGGCTTGCTCCAATCCTCACCTCTAAGGCTCAAGTGACTCCCGGGCCTCAGGCTCCCGAGTAGCTGGGATTACAGGTATGTGCCATCATGCCCAGCTAATTTTTGTATTTTTAGAAGAGATGGGGTTTTGCTTTGTCGACCAGGCTGGTCTCAAATTTCTGACCTCAAGTGATCTGTCCACCTTGGCCTTCCAAAGTTTTAGGCCTACCCTAAAAAGGTAGGCTGTCTGGCCTCCCAAAGTTCAGGGGTGAATCACTGCATCTGGCCCAAAAGGGAGGTGTTTTTATTCTAATTTTACAGATGAGAAAACAAAGCTTAGGAAGGTCACCTCGATTGTCCAAGACCTCAGAGCTAGAAGTGGCAAGATTACCTTTTCTACTAGACTGCACCTCTATCTAGAAGACCAGTCAGTCACTGACCAACCTATCTCTGTGCTTTTAATCCATTCCACTGTCCAAAAATGGCAGAGTTACCAAAGGGTGTTTAACTTAACCTGAGGGAATGAGGGAAAACAGGAAGCTTGAGGTGTTGGATCACCTTGCCCAGTATCAGGTTATAGCCCAGAAACTGAGGCTACATGAGGCAGAGTGACAAGCCATAGCTGGCAGTGATTTAAAGGTGGTGCTTGCTCTTAAATCCTAGGTCCCCTGACTCCCACGTCTTCCTTTTGCCATCCCTCAAAACCTCCCTAGCAGATAACATCAGGGATTCCATCAGGGCTGGAGTTCTAATTGTCTAATGGCTGTTTCTTTACAAAAGTCCAGGGAATTTCAAGTTGTTTCTAATTATCATTCAGATAAAGAGAAGGGGTACATTACTCCCGCAATTTAACAGCCACTGAGTGTCCTTCATGTCCAAGTTACTGTATAGGGAAGAAAAGCTGGAAACGGAAAGTTTAATTAAAGAACAAAGGGGTTGGGGTGAATTGGAATGAAAGAATTGTGGTGGAACATGCTAGTATCTAAAGTCCAGCCTCAGAATTTAGAGTCTTTGCCTTTTATCTTGCAGTAGTATCACCGTATAAAAGAAGAAAGCCCCAGTTAATCAATTCAATCAATCCACAAACTTCTGAGGACTTACTGTTTAGTGATCATAGAGAAATCACAAGAATGAAAAGCACAGCTACCTATCTGCTGGTGTTCATGAATGAAGGTACATTTTATGAAAGGGGAGAGGTGGATAAGAAGTGGCAAAGAGAAACAGGACACAGATAACAAGGTCACTGTCTCCCCACATCTCCCCAGCCCTAGTCTCTCACTCTGGCCTGAGGCATGCCCTGAGGGAAAATGCTGGTATAATTCCCAACGCACAGGAAAGCCTTAGCTGGATGGTCCCAACACAGGGGAGGGGAGGGCTATTCTAAAATTAGTCCTTCCACCAGTGAAGTTCAAAAGCCTCAAGTGTATCTTTAGGACAAGACTGAAAAGAAGGATGGAGTGATGCAGCAAAACAAGATCACAAGGAAAATGAGGTCTCCTGTAGACTTGGAAAAAAGTAAGCCAGGCGTCATTTTATAATGTGACTGAAGACTTGAGAAGTATCTTGTAGGGGAGCCAATATGAATCAGACATTAAACAGTGACAGGAAAACTTACCCTGATTAAGGAACACAGATGGAAAGCTACAGTGGCCAGAGATGGCGGAGAACAAAATGGAAGGAAGTAAAAAACACAGAGGGTGGGGCAACACCATAGTAAGCAGAGCCCCTCAAGAAAAAACGTCTAGCAGGTGTTTCTTCTCTCAGCAGCCATCAACATGAGAAAACAAGAGTCAGCCCTTCAAAACCTGCGGTTTGGCTTGGCTGCAATGCGTCTGAGCTTCCGTTCTCTAGGTCTCCAGCTTTCTGTCTGTAAATGGGGTAACTGGGTTCCAGGACCATTCAGTTTCCTTCCAGCTCCTCTATCCTGTGATCACCCTTCCTCAGCATGCCTCCCTCAGGATTTCAGAAGCCAGCAAGTGTGAGTACTAAGACATGCTCTGCCAACATGGTACCAGGTCAGAGCCCTGTACTTTGGCCAGATTTTCGAAGAGAAGCTCTTGTCAAGGGTGCCTGTGCTGTCCACCCAGACTCCCAGGTCAGACCTGGATGGATACTACACACATGTCTTCCTGAAAGGCTGTCACTGTTGTCAGAAGGACAGTCATAACCACTTGGCAGACCATCATCTGCTCTCCTTTTACAACATGTTAGATGGCACTGCTGCCCTTACCTATCCTGTGGGGAGATAGGAGCAACAAAAGGGAACCAAATGGAAGGCAAGTCAATAGCTGGTAAAAAGAAAGACAGGGATACGTACGTGTTTTTCCCCTTCAATCTTCTTGTCCGCCACCTGCATTGCACCCAGATATTTAAAATGCAACTCCATTAGTCTGTCAACCTGAAAGAGAGAGATTTCACAGGCCTGAGTGAGAAGGAAAGACAACGCACAGCAAGAGAACAGTGGCGCTCCTATTCATCTCACTGTCGCTCCTTACAAAGGGAGGCCTGCTCCGGCACTCCTTACAGCGGACGAGAGAAGCTTTGCTTAGGGACGCATCAGGAATGGATCAAAGGGCTGGGGCAGAACAAAGCAAACACTTAGGATGAATGCAGTTGGAACCAGCCCATTCCCGAAAGGAGGCTATGCATTCTCAGCCCTTCTAGAACTCCCAGGAATGCACGTTGTTAAAAACAAATAAATAAATAAAAATTCAAGTCCCTTCTTGCCAAAAGACGGAGCTTGAAGTTACACACTTGATATTCACTTACAACTTTACAGAAGTTTCTTTTTTCAAACTGAAACCTTTCATGTTCAGATTCTGCCCCAGAGCTGATCTTTCTTTAAAAATGCCTGAGTCAAATCTTTTTAGTTGCTTTTGAGTCAGAAGACAGAGCAAGAAAACCTCCTTCAGCAACTGTAAAAAAGGCCCTGACTTTTGCCTGGCAGTAACTTAAAAATCAGTTTTAAGTTGAGCAAAGTCATGCTTCAAACATGGCTTGAGGAACACTCAGTGAGTTTGAAAAAGTTTTGTTTTTTCCCCCAAGACTCCAAAATGACTGAAGAAACACTGTGAAGCCAGCCCAGACTCCTGACTTATCTTTTTATCAGGTTGGCACCATCACAGCCCTTGGCAACTCTGGCATTCATTTACCCAGGAGCTGATACTGGTTGGTTAATAGGAGATGTTCCGTCAACATGCCATCAGACAGTCTGAGAAGACTGTGGTCACACCTTCTTTAGCCAACACTGATGACCCTAAGACCTTAATGTTTCAGCTTATAAAGTATTTTCATGACCATTATTTCCTTAAACCTTAAAAAACACCTGACAAGGTGTGCAGGGAAGATGGGTAGGAAACCCCATTTTAAAGATGAGGAAACTGAAGCACAGATGTTAAATGATGTCACCAGGGTGACGTGACTACTAAGATGCTCCGTGTCCTAACTTGAAGACCTCTTCATCATGCTATACTCCTGGTGAGGGTAGAAAAAATGGTCAGAGGTAGCTCAAAGAGACAGTCTTAAACCTTTCTTGGGTAAGTTACATAATGTCTCTAAGCTTCAACTGCCTTACCTGTCAATGCAAATAATAACTATATAAGGATTAATAAACCACAGTGTTGTGAGAATATATGCAACGATGAAAGTCATCTGCTCTATTATCCAATCCATAGTAGTCACTCAATAAATGGTAGCTCTTATTACTGTTAAAAATCCTATCATCTGGCATACTAGATAAAGATATAAAATATCCATCTAATCTCATGTAATTGCGTTCCCAGCTTCCATAGCCCAATCCATCTAATCTCATGTCACTGTGTTCCCAGCTTCCATGGCCCGATCCATCTAATCTCATGTCACTGTGTTCCCAGCTTCCATAGCCTGATCCATCTAATCTCATGTAATTGCGGTCCCAGCTTCCATAGCCCATTTAGGGCAGGCTCTACCACTTCCTTATCATTATCTTCATTTTATTACCACCACCTTAGTAAGACCTTATCTAATTCACCTCCCATTGACCCTTCAAGATGAGTATTGTATTGATGTCTCCATGTTGAAGCTGGGGAAACTGAGGTTCAGAGTGGTACACATCTCAAAAGTGGCAAAAACAGGTTCAAATCTCAAGTTTGTATCCAAAGCCAATGCCCTTAATCACTTTGCTATGCTGTGCAACACCCCTCAACAAAAATCCGAGTCTAATCCATGCTCTTTGCGTCTAAAAATCCCCCTCAAGTACTAGTGGTATTATCCTCAGGTGTTAACTACTCCCAGGAGAATGCATTTGGAGAGAAAAGCAGAATAATCAGAAAAGCCTTTGACATGCAAAACAACAGGGCCCAGATGCTAGAAAAGAGAATTTTAGGGTAGGGCCACTCAACCCAGTATCTGTCAGATCACATCAGGTAAAGAGCCTTTCTATCAGTCCTGGTCCCATCTTTACAGTCCAACAGTCACCCACCTTCTCGCTGTCATTTTCAGTGAATTTATTCAGAAGCCGGGTTCGCTGCTGCCCTCTCAGGTTCCGCAGAAGGGAAGCCAGGATCGAACAGACATGCTCTGGGTTGGGAAAGAGAAAAGAGAACATGCTGAGATCAGAGCAGTAATTATTACCTCTCTTCACCTCGTCTGGTTCTATCGAGGGGGGAATAAGTAGGCCTCTCTGACTGCTGCTATTGATTAATAAGACAAGAACCTAAATTGTGTCACTAAAAAACCGAACCAATCTTCACACTGCACAAAAAACATATTCAAAAGGGATGATATCCTCAAGCACAACTTGAGCAAGTAAATCAAAACTAAGTTAGAATTCCTTTTCCATCTGGAATTAATTGATTTTTATTGTCCACAACAGAATCTCAAACTAATCCTGCCTTTACAGAAATAACCTGTGAATAGAATATGAACACCAGCCATGACTTGAACAAATAATGGATGAGACATGTTCTACTGAATTCTCAAATTACCTTATAACTTTCCCAAGTAAACGGCCTGGAATTAAATATGAAATATGACAGGGACCCAGTGCTATCACTTGCATTCTGGGGCAGCTAACACCCCTGCTTCAAGTTTAAAGGTGGCTGGACTGTAAGCACTTCAAAACAGTTAACAGGGCTTTCTGAGTTCAACAACCTAGCAGCTTCTATTATGAAATACTATTCTTCTACTCTTGGAAGAAGAGGGTAATTGAAGGGTATATTACAGGCTTCAGGTGTAAAGAGATTCTTTTCTTTAAAAAGAACTTTCAAAAAATCAAGAATAATGACCTTGAAAAGGAGGTGACAAAAGTCTACTCGTGGAGAAATGGCAGAACAAAGTTTATTTTGAAATAAAATGCTCACAGTGTGAACAACAAACAGTTTATTTGAAAACTGAGGAGCATCTTCCTATGCCAAAGTTACCTTGGGTTCCCAAGAATGTCATCTGACTACTGGGGTCACAAGGAAGCATTCTTACTTCTCTGATTATAGCACGGATGTAATTTTGTGCCAGTGTGTTTTTCTTCACTTAATAAGCATTCCCCATCCCCTCATTTCCCTAATTTCTTAATGTTGGAGTTATTCAGTCCTTAAGGTTTCTATTTTCTATCTATATGCACATCCCTGGTGATCTCATCTTGTCCTATGGCTTTGAAAACCATTTATATGCTGACGACTCACAAATTTGAACCTATAGGTCAGTCCTGTCCTCTGAATGCTGACTGATACATTCAACTGTCTACCTGCCCTCTCCACTTGGCTGCCTAATATTCTATCAACTATCAATCTTTTTTCCTTAACTTTTATTTTGAGACAGGGTCTCATACTGTCACCCAGGCAGTGGCACGATCAGGGCTCACTGCAGCCTCGACCTCCAAGGCTCAATCAATTCTCCTGCCTCAGCCTCCTGAGTAGCTGGGACTACAGGCACACAACACCATGCCTGACTAATTTTGTAATTTCTGCAGAGATGGGGTTTAGCCATGTTACCCAGGCTGGTGCTGAATTCCTGGCCTTAAGCAATCCACCTGTCTTCACCTTCCAAAGTGCTGTGATCACAGGTGTGAGCCACTGTGCTTGGCTGGTTCTTTTAAACGTAACATGCCCAAAAATAAGCTCCTGATCTTCCTCCCTAAACCTGTTTCCCATAGTTGTTTCCATCTAACTAATGGCAACCAGAATCTCCAGTTTCTCTAGCCAAAACCAGTGAAAATGCCCTTGTTTCTCTTCTTTTTCACATGCCCCACGAGAAACCTCATCAGCTTTACCTTCAAATCATATCCAGTATCTCACCTCTTCTGACTACTACCACCACTGCCACTACACTACCCTCGTGCACATCACCATCATTTCTTGCTTGGAATAGTCAGTAGCCTACTAGTGAGTCCGTCTGCTTCCACCCTTGTCTGCTTTGGCCTAATCTCCACAGAGCAGCCAGCACGATTCCTTAGGTTAACACCTAAAGTCAGGTCTGTTTAAAACACTCCAGTGACTCCCCAACTCAGACTAAATGTTGCTTCTAACGTCAGGCTGTTCCTGCCTCGGGGCTTCTGCACTGGCTGTTTCCTCTGCCTGAAATGTTCCTCGGCAGATTATCTGCATGGCTTACTCTTTAAATCTGGTTTTACTCCACTTTCATCCTCTCAGCAAGGCTTCCCTTTGACCACCCTATTGAAAAATGCAATGCCTTAGATGGCTATTCTCAAGTCTTACCTGCTTTGTTTTTCTCTTCGTCATGTGTTACTTTCTAAAATACTCTATCACTTATTTATTTATTTATTTTGTTCACCATCTCCCTTCAATTAGAATACAAATTCTCCGCAGGCAGATAATTTAAGTCTGCTCTGTTCATTGCCATATCCCTGGTTCTAAAACAATGTCTGGCACATGGTAGGTGTTTTGCGAATACTTGCTGAATGAATGGGAAGAAAGCAGGTTATCAACATAAAAGTTTTCAGTGGTGGAGGTGGGCGTGGGGGCAAACAGGCCACTTTTGAATTCTGGATATGTTTCAAATGCCTTCAAGTATCTTTTGCACTTCTATATACAATGCCTATCCCCAATTCAGAGCAATACTACCTTTGCATTGCTAATATGCTTTCAAACTGTTCAGTTACAAAATGGTCCTTAAAGAGTTTTTGTATGTGGGAGTAGGTAAATGGCTTTTTCTGAGGGTGCCATCAATTTCAATAACATATTTCTAATTGGTAGAATCCATTTTTTTTAGGTATTGAAAATATAACATTTTTCTTAAAATATGCTGTGGACAGAGGTATTATACACCTTCTCAAGACCCCAGGCTCCCCCAGTATCTTCCTCTCAACTTTTAGGTAAAGCTGGGATTGAGCTGGTGGAACCTCCATCTGTTGTAGTCACTCACTGGGGTGGGGTGAGGGGAGAAAGTAGTGGAGAGAACGGGCCCTGCCTCCACAGGAAGATAAAAAACCCCATGAACCCAAGGTAAGGACGGTGAGCTAACAGAGCTCAGCTCAGGGTGAGAAAGTAGGGTAAGAAAGGAACATCTGTGAAGACGCACTTCAGGGAAAGTGCTCCAACCTTTGTGTATGCCAAGGAGAGAAGGTTAGGGGCGGGAAGAGTGAGGGACAGGATCAACTATGTAACCTTGTGCCAACCAAGTTGGAAGTAGCTGTGATTTCTTTAGCCGGTGAACAGATATGGGACAGGCCATAACAAATGCAGTGAATTCTGACAAGATCAGTTCTGAAACTTTGGAATTATTTAGTATGACAGCTGGTGATAACATCCTGGTATTATATACATGACAATCTGACAACCACAGAGGAAGAAAAAAAAAAATCAGAGCCAAAGCTCTCATCGATTATTTGAGCCAAATTTCTCATTGTATGATGGAAAACCTGAGGCCCAGAGAGAAATGACTTGTCCACACAGCTAATTGGTGGAAGAAGTAGAACTCAAACTTTGGATTACTCACTCCCTCATTCACTGACCAGTTTACCTCTGTGCCTAGCAAGTGCTGAGTGTTCAGGGCCAAAAACAAACAACACAGCCTCCCTAACCTGAAGGAGCTCTTCATTTGGTGAAGAAAACAAAACAATTACAGCACTGTTACAAGTTCCATTACTGAGGGAGGCAAATAGGATGTGGGAAACATAGAGGAGGTACAACTGACTTCCAAGGATTCCCACGGGACATAACCAACAACTGAAAATCTTAAAAAACAAAGAAGAGCCATAGGCAACAAGACAGAGAAAAGGAGAGAACATTCCAGGCAGAAGGAACAATATATGCAAAGATCAGTTTGAATCAGTTTGAATGGAGTGCCATGTCCATGTGGCAGAGGGGAGGCCAGTGAGGAAGGCAAAGGTTGCCTATGGAGAACAGGGGCAAGGGCCTACCAGTGAATTTTAAGCTGGGGAGAGACAGCATTGGATCTGAGTTTACACCAGTCTCCTCAGCAGCCACAGTCCTTTCAGAGATCAAGATCAAGAAAATGTTTCTCTTTCCTGATACATTTTTTGTATTTCCTTATCAACGTTCCTTCTTTGCCTGGGCTATTAGGAAGCTCAAAGATGAATTTATACTCAACCACAGAAAGCAATTTCTTTTATTCTTTTGTTGTTACTGATTCCCTTCACCCCCTACCAATGGAGTTTAAAATAAAAGCAATGGATGTATGAGGTAAAAATGAAACACATGAAAAGGTACAATGTGTACTTGATATTTATTGAGCATCTATACTATTTCTTTTCCCATATTCCTTCCACGAACCCATTCTTCTCTCCCAAGAAAAACTACAAAGTACCTTGTGTACATTTTCAGGGGGAGAAGTCTGCGTTTCATATATAAAAATATTCCCTAATATATCTTTCCATATCGGCACACATACTTCATTTTTAAAAATGGCTATCTAGAATTCCACTGAGCTTCTTTATCACAATTTTAACTAGCGCCCATTCCTGGGTATTTTAGGTAGTTTCCAGTTTTGTGTTATTTTATTCTTGCTGTTAGAAGCAATGCTGCAGTGAGTATACAAGTCCACATATTTTGGCTTACTTTTGCACAAATATTCTGAAAGCATATTCCTAGTAGTGGAATTAGGGCATCAAAAGAAATTTACATATGAAATGTTGAAAGACACTGACAAACTGTCTTCCAAAACGGTTGTATCAATGACATACCCACTATTAGTATATATATGAGCATCTGTCTTCCCATATCCTCACTCAGATTGCATATCATCCAACTTAGTAATTGTGACAACCCACAAGGTGAAAAATGAGATCTTCTTTTGATTAGCATGTGTTTGTTCTTGTTACGAATGAGGTTAAACATCTTTTCCTATGCGTATTAGGGTTCTCCAGAGAAACAGAATAGGAAATATAAAAATATACAGAAAAAGATTGATTATGAGGGGATGGGCTTGTGCAATTACGGAGGCTGAGAAGGCCCGTGATCTGTCATCTGCAGGCTGAAGGCCCAGGAAAGCCAATGGAGTAGTACCAACCCAAGCCCAAAGGAATAATGTCGTGCCAGTGATTTGGGTATCCCACAGCCCAGTCAACTTAACATAAAATTCACCATCACACTATGTTTAATGGCCACTTGTATTGCTTTTTCTTGAACTGCCTGGCCTTATCCTTTGTTCAATTTTGATTTCTATGAACTCTATATTTATAAATTAAGGATATTACCCTTTTCCATATATGTTGCAAATAGGTTCCCTAATTTAACATTTGTGTTTTGACAAATTCTTATTCAAAGCTAAGATTTAGTGCCACCATATTGTTTTGCTGAAAGCTCCTTCAAATTCCTATTTGAACATAAGTAGGGTATAATAATAACTGTCATCATTTTTATTGGTTATCTATGCCAGTAGGCTTGAGTCTGTACACAATTTTTTCACTGAATCCTCACAACTAAGCTGTGGAAAAGGTACCACATCTCCATTTTATAAATGTGGAACCCAAGGCTCAGCAAGATTAACTGACTTAAGGTCATGTGCTTGAGTAGGTGGCTGGATCTTAGATCTGAATCTAAGTTGCCTGATTCCAAACTGTAAGCTTTTCCTACCATGTTATATTTCCCACATATAAAAGGCAATCATCAATGCTATTAAAGAAGGAAGGTAAATGAGATCATGCAAAGCCTGAAAATATGCCTCATATTTGGGCTCACTGTGCCCAAAAGACAGGCACTATATAAATGTGGATTTAAAAAATTAACAGTTTTAACAAGAATAAAATGAAGTAAAAGGCCATATGGAGTAAGACATGAATAACAACCGTCTTTCTCTATTTTACAGAATTAGTCTTTGCAGAAGCAATTTCTACCACAGTCTAAATAAAGAAGAGACTTTGGGTTTCAGGCAGTTTCACAAAAATACTGAACCAGAACTTCTCAGTAATTTTCTCTTTTAATCTTGCTGATTAAGATGGATGAGAAAGAGTTGCAAAAGAATGTTCTTTATATACGTCAACGAGATGGGGGAGGGAGGGCTGGGTGCTGGTGGTGCAGAGAGGGTATCAGGAGCTGTAATTTTCAAAGAGAAAAATGTAATAAATAGAATAACCAACTTCTTTGGCAGCAGATGACACTTGCATGCATTTCCACGGCTCACCCCAGTCTGGAGCAAGATATACCATGATCAATTGCAATGGTATACTAAGAATAAATGACATTTACCTATTTGTTTGGTATTTAAGGCCAATTGATGCCTATGGCCTTCCACCTCTCTATCTGGATGCTGAGGCATGCCATAGGCTACTGGTGCCTGCCAGATAGGGAAACACTTCAGCCATCCCAAGTTTACACATATATACACACACCAAGTTTCATTAGCTACTAATAAATATAGCTTCCCTAAGAACAGATTTCAGCCCAAGGTGGTGTCAATTTTTCATGCACCAAGGAGATGCGGAGAGCTGCTGGCACAGGGAGCAAGGGAGATAACAGGTTTATCTGCTGGCCAACACTTGCTCAGCTGCTCCGTCATTTCGACAGGATAAAATGGAGGTGAAGGATGGTTATGGAGCTGTCAATGCAGACGGGGTGGATGTGGTAGTTCCCACTGCAGAGAACAGCCTCTAAAGGAGGGCCCAGGAAGTGCAGAAAACACACACGTGTGTACACCCACACACACACACACAAGGAAGCAACACGGCTCCACCAAGGGGAAGGCTAGGCAAATCTACATTTTCAAATCCCTAGGTAGGGAGGTAGGCAGCCTGGCATCTAGGTGGAGCGTTAGAGAGCCAGGATTGAAATTGTGCCAGTGAGAGTCCCTGCCTGCTGGGCTCCCTGCTCAACAGTCAGACAACTGGCTGCCTCAGACAGACACTAATTACTGAAACCGCCTGGAGGGAGGCTCTAGCCTTCCCTTCCCCCAGCTCAGCTCTCTTCAGGGCTTCTCAAGGGTGATTAACAAAGGGTTAGATGGCTGTTTCTATGTGAGAGGGCTAAAAGTTTGATTTTCCAGGGGGCAGTTCAAGTTTCATAATTTTCAGAGCTGGAAGGAGGGTTAGAAATCTCTGATCTGATTCTGGGGTTCTGAGTATGGAAACAATAGCCCTGAGAAGGAATGTGATTTGCCTCAGGTCCAAAGTACCTTTGTGGGCCACTGGAATCTAGATCTGCATTTTTTTCCCTCCAAATCATGACAGACATTTGCGAGACTGATGAACATGGAGGCATGCGTATCCCTCCCAAAACACATACACAAATGTAACATTTTCCATGGAGTTTCAGAGCAGTCACATCTCTTAGTGATGGCTCCTTAGTTAAGAATTCTTGATCTAGTACACCCAAATCAGATGTCTTTCCAGAACAGCACAGACTGTGGCAGTCACTCCAACCAGCCAAAATGGTGTGCACCATTTCTGTGAAGAGTGGGATGGACTGGCATTTCTCATCCTTACTCTTTAAAAAAAAAAAAAAAGTATGGTCCACATTCTAGTAGGTGTTTGGTTAACATTACCCATTCTCTATGAGGAGAGCTATTTATCCACAGACAGGCTGGCTTATAAGTAGGCCTATTATGGTTCCATTGCTGAAAAAGGCACACAGGCATATGGAGAACACTAACTTCTGGGATCTGCTCCAGACTGCCAACAAGTGAATTAATTAATCTTATGTGGGGCTTTAGGATCAGAGAGACATGGATTCAAATCTTGTCTCTGGCACTCACTAGCTGGTTAAGCCATAAGCATGGAGCTTAGCCTCTGAATCTCAGTTTTCTTATTTGTAAGATGAGGCTGTCCCTCCCATCTATTAAATTCATTCTTTCAAATGAGATATGTGTATAGTAGGCACTCAACAGACAGCAGTTTGAGATCTGTTGTACTGAAAAAGAGAACCACAAGGGATTCGTTCACCTATGCACCTGTCATAGATCACCAGGTAACTCCTTCCACACTGCAACCTGATCACATGTCTACCACTGAACATGTTTCAGTCAGCCTGGGTCATCCTAACTAGCTCCTGCTGAGAAAAACAGAAACCTAGATTGCTTGGCTTTCTCAGCTGGTAGGGCTATTTTCTCTAACTCAAGATTTGTTCTAACCCTAAAATGGAGCAAGGCCAACTTCGCTCAGACTCTCTAATCTCACAATAAATTAAAATAAAGTGCTTGTGTGTCATTGGCTATAAAGCCACCAAATAATACAAGATTCTGGGAGACCTGCAGACAGTGCTAAGGCGGGTAGTGACTATTTACTAGTAAGGTGATGGACACAGCACATCTAAGTAGAGATGGTCCTATCTTTTAATAAAAAGAAATGTACTTGGCCATGATAATCATTTGCCTTTTGGTCTTCCTGCAAGAACTGAAAATACAATGTGTGATCTGTAAAGAAATGAAGATTAGCTTCTTCTAGAGTTTTATAATCTTAGGATAATTACAGGGCATGAAGTGGTATATCACCAGCCCTCCCTTTACTCAAAATTCTGAGTACCTACTATGTGCCAGGCAATGTAGCAAGTACTAAGACAATAGCGATGAAACATAGCCCACTCTAGAGAAGCTCATCATTTTATGATTAAGGCTAAGAAATAAACAACTACAATAGAGTATCCTGGCATGCATGGAAAATACTCAGCCCATATGTGAAGAGCCCCTAATTCAGTTGGGGTAGGAAAGAGGAGGGCCTGAAAAGTAGTGGCTACACACTGAAAGTTAAGAGGTCAGAATTGAGACTTGAGGAAAACATTCTCCTCTGAGACTCTGGGAGAGATGCAGGGCTGGATGTATTACACTGGCAGGTGAGTGGCCGTGTGCTAGCAGCTTCACGTTTTCAGTGGTAAAGTTGGTGGACAGAAACCAGGATTTGGGGTTCTACGGGCACACTTAGTTTTTGGAGCCTAGAACTGGGCCACATTCTTGGAGTCAGGGATAAATGGAATACAGATGGTTCCTGATTTACGATGGCTTGACTTATTTTTTGTCTTTACGATGTTGCAAATGCAATATGCATTCAGTAGAAACTGTACATCAAGTACAACCACTTTTTCACTTTCAGTACAATATTCAATAAATTATGTGATACATTCAACACTTTAAAAAAAATAAAATAGGTTTTGTGTTAAATGATTTTGCCCAGCTGTAGGCTAACGTAAGGGTTCTGTGCATGTTTAAGGTAGGCGAGGCTGAGCTATGATGTTTGGCAGGTTATGTGTGTTAAATGCATATCTGACTTACCATATTTTCAACTCACGATGGGGTTTTTTGGGACATAACCCCCTGGTACGTTGAGGAGCATGAGTCCTATGTACACTAACAAGTCTCCCAGGGTGGGAGTGGGAGAATAGAAGGAAAAAAGTGACAAGGTGCACAGTAACAATCCCTAACTTTGACTTTCTCAACCTCTGTGCCAAGAGAGGTGCCTCCAGATTCTAGAGGGGTCCTGCTGGAACCTCTGCTGAAGTTTTAATATGGCGGGGCAGGGGAAGGCTCTGTTCACCAGAAAGGAAGAGGAGGCCCTAGCAAGTGGAGCTGGGTCACAGGAGGAGGCTTTTAGGAATCTTTGGGACAGACTCACTCATTTACTCACAAAATAGGTATAAGAATCCTACAGTGTGTTAAGATTCATGACAGAAAATGCTAGCGAGATGATGGATATGTTAATTTGTTTGATTGTGGTCATCGTTTTATAATATATACTATTCATATATCAAAACAAAAAGTGGTATACCTTAAATATATAAATTTTTCATATGTCAATCTCAATAAAGCTGTTAAAATTAAAAAAAAAATAAAATTACAATCGGGCTCATGCTTGTAATCCCAGCACTTTAGGAGATCAAGGCTGGTTAGACTGCTTGAGGCTAGGAGTTTGAGACCAGCCTGGGCAACACAGTGAAACTCTGCCTCTCAAAATTAGCTGGGCATGGTGGTACACTCCTGTGGTCCCAACTACTTGGGGGACTAAAGTGGGAGGATCACGTGAGCCCAGGAGGTCAAGGCTGCAGTGAGCCATGATTGCACTACTGCTCTCCAGCCTGGGTGACACAGCAAGACCCTATCTCCTAAATAAATACAAAAAATTACATTATAGAAAATGACAGGGGCAGAAACTAATGGTGGATAAAATGCTCTCCCAGCCAGAGGAGCTAAGAACGGTAGGAAAGGTAGCATCAGAGTTAAGACCTGAAGGACAGGTACAGGAAAGCGGGGGAAATGACAGCAAGGATATTCCAAGCAGACAGACCAACATGAAGTAAAGAATTAAATTAGAAAGCACAGGATATGGACAAAGAACTGGAAAGAGATCAATGTCGCAGGAGGGAAGGAAGGATGAAAAGTAATGAGGCTGGAAAGACGGGGTGCAGATCACAGATAAATATGAACGTTGGACTATGAAAAGCAGACCCTCACCATCATCCTGATGGCCTGGCATTTACCTACTGGCCCAGCCTGGTTGGTCGCTCTGCCCACCCAGCTTCAGAGCCTGTACCTGCCTTCCACAGCCCAAATGCTTAAGAAAGACACACATGGGTCAGCCAGAGTTCTATTCTTAGGATGGAAAGGGTCCCTGCACTCCAACCATCAGGCCCACATCTTGGCAAGACCTTGCAGGGCCACCTTAAAATTCAAGGCCATGCTGCAGAGCTGCCTTTGTTTCCATAGAAGATCTAAGGCCATTGGCTCTTTTGTTTTAAGGAAATTAAACAGCAGTGTTCTTCTCTCACTTCCAAAATTACAACCTGTGTCTGTTTTATTGCCGAACCTTGCCACCCACCTGCCCCCTGCCCCTCAGAAGGACAGACGTCCTGGTTTCTGATAAGACTCTAGATGCAAACAGGATGTTTAAAATACCCTAATTAGATCGATCTTGACTTCAGCAGTGGTGTGTTGGAATACAGATTAATCTATTCCATGTCTGGTACTGGCAGCTGAAGTAGCAGGAGGCCCTGTCAAATCAAGCCATAACATTACACTCCTCTGCCTTTATTATTATTTTTTTCCCTTCTTACATTTCATTATAATGGACATCTGCCTAGCAGGGGATGTGGTAACCCAAGAAGAGTCACGCGTGTGTGCTCAGCCACTCTGGCTGAATATTGATGTAAGTCAAATCAAACACCCTTCTCAAGACAGATGGATCTGTGTGAGCATCTATATATAGCCCCTTTTAACACATACACAGTGTACATATATTCCTGTTCTTCACAAACACTGAATATTGCATAAGTGGCAGGCACTGGGCTAGGGGCTGGGAACTTCAAGAGGCCACATCTATTGCAAACCTACTATATGCCTGTGTGTGCTTTACACGTTATCTCATTTAATTCTCACAACAATCCTATGAAATACATTTTATTAGTCTTCCCATTTTGTAGACAAGGAACTAGAGACTGAGTTGGGAAAAGAAATTTGCCTTCCAGGGTCTCACAGCTAGGAAGTGACCTAGTGAGCTTCACCATAATACAACTTGATTGTTTTCCTCAGAAGTTAAAATATACCCAATAGGCATATGAAAAAAAAAAGCATCAACCTCACTAGTAATGAAAGTAAAGTCATGAGATAGTTGCGTGTGGTGAAGCTTTCAAAATACCTAACGCTTGGAAGGATGTGAGAAGATGAGCTCTCATTCTCTGCAACACATGTGAGTGCTTATCGTGGTACTGAAACTACCATGTTACAGGAATCTCAATAGACGGTAAACTCCTCAAAGGCCAGGCCCGCATCTCAGTCGTATCTGTACCTTCAGGGTCTAGTCCTGTGCTATGATTTCAACTAATGCTGAATGTGATATCATAGCAAACCACCATGGTAAGTTAGCTTGAAGAGGTACATATGTACAAAACGGGAGTAACTGGCTCTCTGAGAGGGTCTGGATGAACCAAATCCTGAATAAAGAGTATGGAATTTATCAGGGAAATAAACGGGGAAATGCATTCCAGACCAAACATAAGAGGCTTAGAACATGGCATAGGGTGGGCTGCAGGGGGTGGGCAATAAGATGGAAGGTGAGGCAAGAGAAGCAGGAGGCCTGCACACTCAACTACAGAGTCTGGACTTTCTCTCACAGGCCCTGTAGGATGGATGATGGAGATAAGCTGCATGACCAGGTCTGTGTTCCACAAAGACCATCCTGGAAGGAACAGCTGCAGGGATGTACACTGGAGGAGAAGCAGGGTCAGATCCAGATACTACAGAAGCACAGGCATCAAGCACAATCTACTGCACCCGGGTATATCTAACAGTTAATTCTCCCCAAGCAATAATAGAAATAGTTAATGATCTTCTGGAAAGAATCCGGATTTCCTTCCTTCTCAGGGGAAGAAGGGAAGTCTGCTATAGAGAACACCAGAGTTAGGAGACAAGGCTTTCTAGTCCATACTTTGAGAAAAATCTTCTCTGTAACTTTGAACAGGTCTCTTTTCTACCTATTCTCTGGGTCTCAACATCTTTGTCTATAAAATGAGGTGGCCTGGATGATTTGTAAGGTCCTTTCTCAGTTCAATTATAAGATCTTAGTTATCAAAAGAGATGTGAATAGCTACCCAATGACCTGGCAATTCCGCTCCTAGGTATTTACCCAAGAGATCATGAAAACATATTACCACAATAAAACTTGTACAAAAAATGTTTATAGCAGTTCTGTTCATAATGGCCTGTCAATAGGAAGAGTGGAAAAATAAACCCACACACTGGAATAGTACCCAGCAGTAAAAAGGAACAAATTACCAATGGATGTAACAGCCTATGGTGAATCTCAAAAATGGTATGCTGAGTGAAAGCCTAACCCAAAAAGAACATACACTGTATGAATCCATTGATATGAGGTTCTAGAGGAGGCTAACCTAATCTACGGTAAAAACTCAGAACAGTGCTTACCTCTGCGAGGCACGGGGAGGGATCTGCCCAGGAAGGGGCATGAGAGAATGCTCTGGGGTGGTGGGAATGTTCTGTATCTTGACATAGTTTGTATTTATCATCACTCAAATGGTGTACTCAAGATCTGTGCATTTTACTTTTATTTAAAAATGCGTATTATACATATGAAACTCAGTTAATTTATATGCATGCTAAAGTGTCTAAGGATGAAGCGTAATGCTGTCTGAAACTTACTTTCTGCATCAAAAAAAAAAAAAAACATGGATGGATGACAGAGAAAGACATGGATAAACATGTGGTGAGGCAAATACAGCAAAATGTTAATTGTAGAATCTGGGTGTCAGGTACATGAGTATTTGCTGTATAGCTCATCTAACTTTTCCGTATGTTTGAAAATTATCTTAAGAAAATGTTGAGAAGGAGGCAAGAAAAAGTGTGCACTTGGAATATGAATGATGAGATACCCAAAGGCTATTTTTCCAGAAAGCAGTTTTTATGTCTGTTGTTTGAAATTTTGAATGCCTTTTCCATTGAAATAGGTCCACTGAAACCCATTTAATGTGAAATATTGCCAAAATTAACTCAGTAGTCTCATCTTTCAGTTGTGATGAGGCTCCACAAGCATTGTCTAAGCACCTACTGGATGCAAGGCAATATGATAGGTGTTGCCTTTGGTTAACTCACTTGTTTTCACTGTTCCCAGGGGATTCCATTCTCTTCTTTCAGAATATTTCAGTGCATTAAAGATTTTAAAAGTGTTTAAGTGTTACCTTAACTAATTTACAGTGCCATATCTGTGGGAAAACGTGCCTTGCAGCAAGAAGTGAGTATGTATGCTCAGGAAATGCTTCTCTGTGCTCTATTACTTCTTTCTATGAATGCAGAGTGAACAGACCGGAATGATGTGGCATCTGACATCACCTTTCAGAGCTTGGGTGGAAGGCATGAAGTTTCCTAGGTCAAGCGTTCGTATATTAGGGAAGGCCCATATCTCAGATGGGTTGAAGGAGAGGTCCACGAAGTCTTAAGTGCTTGCGATGTGTGTACACAGCCACTTCCTGAGGAAAAGGAGACTCCAGCCTGTAGTTTCCTATCTCATTTTCTATGGCTCCTACAATGGGTTTGTCAGTGAAACCAACCCCATTGCTACAGTGGCAGCAGTGTGGTCTGAGGGAAAATGCTAATTCTGGGGAGTGCCATGAAGAATGAGCTGGACACCAGTGACTGGAGGAACTCAGAGAAGGTCTGTCTAAACTCTGCTCAAGAGAGATACTCTATACACCAAAGGGCAGCAATCAGACTGGCCGAGACTGCCAGTTGCCTAATATCCATTCTCTTATTTCTTTTTTTTTTTTTTTTTGAGATGGAGTTTTACTCTTGTCACCCAGACTGGAGTGCAATGGCACGATCTCGGCTGCAATCTCCACTTCCTGGGTTCAAGCGATTCTCCTGCCTCAGCCTCCCGAGCAGCTGAGATTACAGGTGCCCGCCACCACGCCCAGCTAATTTTGTATTTTTAGTAGGGACGGGGTTTCACCATGTTGGGCAGGCTTGTCTTGAACTCCTGACCTCAAGTGATTCACCCACCTTGGCCTCCCAAAGTGCTGGGATTATAGGCATGAGCTGCCACGCCCGGCCTCAGTTTCTCTTTTTATTTATTTCTTAATTTTTTGAGACGGAGTCTCACTTTGCTGCCCAGGCTGGAGTACAGCGATGTGATCTCAGCTCACTACAACTTCCACCTCCCAGGTTCAAGTGATTCTCCTGTCTCAGCCTCCCTCGTAGATGGGATTACAGGTGCCTGCCACCATGCCCAACTAATTTTTGTATTTTTAGTAGGGATGGGGTTTCACCATGTTGACCAGGCTGGTCTCTCACTCCTGACCTCAGGTGATCTGCCTGCCTCGGCCTCTAAAAGTTCTGGGATTACAGGCATGAGCCACCACGCCCAGCCCATTCTCTTATTTCTTAGTCATAGAACCCATTTTATTTGGAGGGATACTGTGACCAGCTTAAAAAGCACACACACAACAATTACAACTTCCCTTATAGTTAGTCATGACCATGTGATTAATGTCAGGTCAGAGATTTGGGTTGAACTGGTATTTGGGACTTCCCGGAGGAGACATGTGTCCTTCTGCCCTTCCTTCTCTCCTTTTTGCTTTCCTGCTGTTTGGAATATAGACGTAATAACTGGAGCTCTAGTAGCCATCTGGGACCACGAGGCAATCTTGAAAATAGAAGCCAGGCACTTTTACAGGTGCTTGGGGCACATTAAAAAGCACACAAACATCCCTGGCCCCGTGATAAAAATGGCAGAATAGAGTGACAGTAGGAACCTGGGCTCCCAATGACACCACGAAGCTGCCATTCCAGTCCTGCTGACCTCTGTACTTGTTTTGCCCGAGAGAGAAATAAACCTTTATGTGATCTATTTTGTTTAAATCATTGTTATTTCTAGTCTCTGTTACTAACAATCAGTTGCAACTCCTGATACACTATCCCAGTAGGTTCTTTCCTAGGAAGTCCTAAGTAGGGCCAAAAGAGAGACTGAGAGCCCTGAGAATTCAGGGGTTTACCCCAAGCAAAGTTGAGTGCACAGTCACACTCATTTTTGGAAGCAGCTGCACAATCCAGTGGGGAAGGTCCTAGTGCCAGGCGTAACCATTGGTGAAAAGGTGCATTCCCTTCTTTTCGCCTCACTCTCAAGGGTCTCCTTAGAACTCTTTCCCATCATTACACATGGACTCCGAAGAACCTGGCTGGAAGCAGCGACAGTTTTTTCTTATTAACTCACATCCTTGTAATGGAAGAAATATTAATAAATGCCTGGAGTTTCAGCACCTTTATTTTATCTTTGTATTCCACATTTACTCACCTTAGCAGCACCTACACCTGGCAGTATGCTGAAGAAGTGCTATGTGGCTGGCTTCTGAGCTTTGGCCCGAGTCATCTAATGAAGACAGCTATACGTCAGCGCGGCTGGTTCACTTTCGTTTCCTGCAGCACATCACTTTTAGCAATAGCTCATCTAAAGTAATTTAAACTGACTTTGTGCCCTGGAAGCTCTTTCAGGATTTGAAAAGTGTATTATATAGTTACCACTCCTCTCTCTACCCCCATCCAACTAAACACATAAAACATCTTTAGATCTTAAAATGAGACTTTGGTCTTTTGTAGAGTCCTTTTCAGTGGTTTGCTCATTGTCTTCTCCACTAGCCCTGGACAGCATGCCAGGGCCTAGAGCCACACACCCAAGGCTGAGCATGAAGGCTCAGCTGGGAACTTCCCCACATTCTCCCTCATCAGCAATGTCTTTGTTCTTCCATTTCCCCACTGTCCAAGCATCAACCTACCCTGGTGCAGGAGAGCCGAACACCACAGTCCCAATGCAAAGAAGGTGTTCACACTCCTCCGAAAATCCTCCCTGGATGCCTGCTTTAGACAGAAATTCAGTTGGTGGGGGAGGGGGCCTGTTTCCAGAGCCTTCCAGGAATGATCTAAACCTCTCTCTTCACTGCTTTCATCTTACTCGACAGTCCTGCCTTTCTGCTCTTCAAACAGCTGCTCCCTCCTCCTCCTATTCTTCCCACATTAAGCAGCCAAGTCCTCCTTGAAGCTGCTGCAGCCTCACCAACTGTTGAGCTCCACACACACTCACACTCCCTCCAGGCTCCAGGGCTTCAGCTGATTTCCACAGAAACCAGAAAAGCTTGCTGCAGACCCAAGGCGGCCTTATGTTCATTTTCTTGAAGTCTGACTTCTTGACCCTTCTTCCTTCAGCCAGTCAGGCGGCAGTTAGAGGACAGGAGGAATTTCAGTGCTGCACTAACATAGCTCTTTCTTTCCTAGTCTCAGACTAACAAATGAAACCATCCTATAATCTTTCACGCTCAGAGACTACTGGAAAAACAGGCAGTCATCTCTGTGGTGAAAATGCTTCAGGACCACATTCTAACAGGGATCAGACTCATCACAGAGAGGAGATAAAATAACCCAGTTAATCCTAAAGAACATACTGCATTTGTGAAGAATGAGTCCATGCTGTTTTATTAACCGGGTACAATCAACAATATATATTGGTAAATATATTAAGTACTTTGTTGCCATCATCATTTTCTCCAAAGTTAATCTTTCTATACAACGAGTGCAACCATTTTAGAATTGTACAAATAAAGAACTAAGGGCCTAGAAAATCTGTGTGCCTTTCCAGACAGGTCTTTCTGAGGAGCAAAAAACCATTTATTAGTATTGTGTGCTGGATTCACATGCTGGGTGCTTCATATACTCTTCCTCACTTAATATTCATGACCACCCCTGGACTGAATTATTCTCCCCATTGTACAGATGTGAAAAAATACGGCCCAGAGAGGTTATGCACCTTCCCCAAGTTTTCAGAGATACTGAGAGCCAGAGAGTCTTTGATCTCACTTCAGGAGCCAGCTGTCTCTCTACCACCCTAAATCTGCCTTCCTAGTGGCAAACTAAATTTACTAGCACCTAACTTTCCAGGGCGCTGCTTAGCAGAATGAGTTGTGAGAAATAAGCACAGAGTCCATTTTGAACAAAGCTATAAACTGAAACTCCAATGTCCCTTTGCTTTATATAAAACAGATGGTTTCTGGCAAAAACTAACTTCAAAGTAATTTCTGTGAAACAAATTCTACTTGTCTACCACTATGGAATCCAAGATGCATTTCCAAGGAAGGAGCTCTCCAGCCCGCTTCATCATAAATATTTGGTAAAAGGGAATGATGGGCAGCCTCGGCAGATGCTGGACACGGGTGCAAATCAGCAGCAGTGCGTCCTTGCTGGCAGCAGTATTCCATAACTCCCCTCAGCCTGGCCATGTCGTCTTCTCTGTTCAGGGAAGACACCCGCACCAGGGCCACGGGAATTCTTCCTGCTCCTAGGCAGCCTCTGACATCACCCTGGTAGCCCCAAGAAACCACTTGTGGTAGAGTGAGACACACGCTGGCACAGGAAGCAGAAAACACAGATTTGATTCTCTAGCATGATATTAATAAGCATAGTAATAATCAGAAAGGCACACTTCCTTTCTGGGACTCAGTTCCCCAACTGTCTCTTGAACAGTCCTGAGATCTGGAAGATCTCAACAGCTATAAAATTCTTCCCTATCTCTATGACAGTGGTCCTCAGTGGGAGGTTGTGCAGGGGAGGGTTGGGAGGATTCTAGTGTTTGAGATATTCTGCAATTTTTATGTGTGTGTTTGTGATGACTGACTGGGGGTTGCTACTGGCATCCAGCTGTGGCAAGAGGCCAGGGATGCTGCTGAACACTCTACAGTGCGAAGAAGAGCCCCCTACAACAAAAAATTATCTGGTTCAAAGTGTCAATAGTGCCAAGGGTGAGAAACCCTGATCTAAGTTATTTACGGCATCTAATGGTATACAGCTGAACTATCAATAGATTCTATTGCTAACATACATATTCCAGCTAGGAAAATGCCTAAATCCAAGGCTCTTGCTCATATCAGCCATTGATTGTATAAATTAAAAATTCCACATAAGGTAAAATTACATGATGTCTAAGGTTGCCTTAAAGTATTACAGGAAAAAAAGAGGGGAGGGGAACAAACAAGACTGGCAAAATGTTATTCACTGAAGCTGAGTGATGGGTACGTAAGGATTCAGTATATAATTTTCTCTACCTTTGTATATTTCTGAAATTTTCCCTAATAAAAAGGTTTATTTTTTCCTTTTAAGTATACTTAAAGGGATATAAAGGACAAAAGGGATTCCCCCACGTGTAAGGCATAGTCCTTGCCTAGCGGAGCTCACAACTGAGTGGAAACAAGCAAGCCAACCACCACTGTACAAAATGGATGCTGCCGGGAGCAGAAGAAAGGCAGCAGTCTCAGAACAGAAATGGAAAATCAGGAGAGGCTTCAAGGAGGAAGTAGAATGAGCGAGATTTCAAAGAATAAGTAATCAGTCTTACAGAGACATGGGTAAAAGAGCATCTCAGTGAGGGGACGCATCCAATGTCAAGACGTGGAGGAGAGAAAAGAGTAACACCAGGAGGGGCTTCCCTAGTTTAGACTATAGGTGGAAACAGGGCAGGGGATGAGCAAGCGGGTACCGACAAGAGAAGGCCAAAGGGGCAGGTCTTCTGTGATACAAAAATCTAGATTTTATCCTAGACCTGTATTAAGAAGCCCTGAAAGGATTAAGCAGCAGAATCACGGGATCTTATTCACACTTTACAGCCACCAGAGGCAGTTCATTTGTGTATGAGTTCCCGTTCACACTACTATAAAGATACTACCTAAGACCAGGCAAACTACAAAGAAAGGAGGTTTAATTGACTGACAGTTCTGCCTGGCTGGGGAGGCCTCAGGAAACTTACAATCATGGCAGAAGGTGAAGCAGAAGCAAAAACCTCCTTCACAAGGTGGCAGGAAAGACAGAGAAAGCGCGTGGGGGAAACTGCCACTTTTAAACCATTGGATTTCATGGGAACTCCCTCATTATCACGAGAAGAGATTGGGGGAAACCGGCCCCAAGATCCAATCACCTTCCACCAAGTCCCTTTCTGGATACGTGGGAATTACAATTTGAGATGAGATTTGGATTGGGACACAGAGCCAAACCATATCAATCTGTGGCTTCTGGGATGCTGGAAGGGGCATAGGATAGACTGGAGAGGGGCAAGAATCCCAATAGTAAGCCAGTTATAGAAGAAGGTTATCGTCATCTGAGAGAGGAACTAAGGGGAGCAGGGTTACTGGAGATGGTATGAATTGCAAAGAGATTAAATTCAAGAGGTACTTATGTTATTATGTTATTCCTAACTGATGTCATTAAATGAACTCCAAAGCAGAGACAGAAGGAAATGTTTGCCTTAAGCAAACCAAAACCAGAATCAACACAGAAGAATCTACAAAAGATCTTAAAAGATAAAATGAATTTAGTAGATTTAAAGATGGTACTCAAGGAAGACAATAATATGTGGACTATGATTCCTTCCTGACTCTCCGTTTCTGAAGATTTTAGGCTTATACAAAAGCTATGACACTGTGGCTAGAAGTGTCTGTTCAGGCTGGTGTAGGAGGGAATCCAGTCATAATTCTGCATGTTAAAATCTCAAAAATGTAATTCTGGGAAAAATACTTTCAAAATTCTTAAAAGATACTTATTTACAGTTTAAAAAGGGGTTTATTTGAGAAATATATAAAAACATGACAGAATACTTCATAGGCCACTTTCCACAATAAAATAGGCAATAATTACATGCGTATTTTTGTAAGCATAAACACTCAGGTATACCAATGACAGTGGTATGGGTATGACAGTTGTAAGCAGACAAACCCTATTCATAATGAGGTAGGTAAGAAAAAGGGAAAATGTACAGCTGAATATCACTAGGGTTGGTGATGGTGTGCACCCAGCTTTACAATTTCAGTCATCTGAAATATTGTGATGAATAACCTAAATCTTGATGAGATCAATCAAAAATGATGCTGGGTCACCACTGTACATACGCAGTCACCCAAAGAGCCTAGATCTTGAAAAATTTTACATTGAACAAATGCAGGTACACAAAAAGACATCTCTTCATTTGTGGAGGAAGTGTCAACGTTTTTACATACACACACAATGCTTATACACAAAGGCAATGTTGTGATAATGTACTTTCGTCAAGTCAAATTTGCAAAAAATGCATAAAATGAATTCGAACTCTATAAAAGTCCCTACAAAATTTATACCTGCAGTATTGGAAATGATGCAAAGATGAAATACACAGCAAAGTGAACTGTAAGAAATAAAGTTAACAATTTAAAATAGTGGTGGGGGGAGCCTAAAAAAGGAAATAAAAAAAAACAGAAAGAAAATTTGACATATGAAAAGTATATTACAGAGACAGATTATGGGCAATTACACAAAGCTAGTCCATAAGAGGTGGTCGACTTTCACAATCATTAACTATATTTTCAAGTCTTGTGTCACAATAAATTGTTACTTTTTTCTTTTAGGACATGGCTCTCCTCAGAGAATATATTCACATTCATTTTCTCTGGTGCTGCTCTTTTGGAAGTTTTTCTGATTCCTGTGATTCTGATTTTCAGGATTTTAGAGTTCAGGGATTTCAACATTCAGGATTATGGCATTTGGGATTGTATCTTTCGAGATTATGATCCAACCCATTTAGGAGAAGGTTGTCCTGGTCCAGGTACTCTGCCTGCGTGGTTACCCCTATTAAGTCTTGACAAAGACAGCAGTCTGGCTCACTGAGCTTTTAGGTCAAACCCCAAGAGCGCAAAGCTGAGATACTTGCCTTTCCCAGAGTCCCAACACATTCTCTGTGCCTTTGTATACACTATTCCCTGACCTAAAAGCTCTTCTGTTTCTTGTCCACTTGGGAAATTTCTACCTACTTTCAATCTTTCTAATCTCCTCAGGGAGACTGGAGGATCTCCCAAAGTTGACTGGAAGTCCATTTCCTCCTTCGGTGCTTCCAATGACAACTTCATAACCTCTAATGTATGTATTGTAATCATTATTTGCATGCTGTCTCCCCACAGAAAGGTAAGTGCCTCTAGGGTGGGTCTGAGGTGGGTCACTGTGTCTCCCAGGATCTAAACCTTGCCTGGAATCATTAAGTGTTCAACAGGTATTGTCTGAAGAACTGAAGAATGATGAACTCATGGAAGAAGTCAGTTGAGGTTTCCTTTGAGCCACCTTACAAAGGTTTGCACAGAGACTTCCTAAATGACTCCAGTTCTGGGCTAACTCCTTAAGATGAGCCTCTGAATCAGATGTGGGCTTGTTTCATCTTAAAGCTTAATCCTGAGCTCATTACTTGCCAAATGCTTTCTGTCTTCTGGGACTTTTGACAAAGATAAGACATGCTAGGAATAAATATTTCCAGATCCACTTCTTAAAGGCCATCCCCAAGAGACTCCCAGGTATGTGAGGAGAAGGGAAGAGGACTTACATTTGTTAAGCATCTACTACATGCCACAATAAACTTATGAGGCAGCTATTAATATCCCATTTTATAGATTCTTGATACTTAAAGTGTGGTCAGAGGAACAGCAGCCTTGGCGTTACCTGGGGGCTGGTTGGAAATACACCTTAGGCCTCACCCCAGACCTACTGAAGCACAATCTGCATCTTAACAAGATCTCCAGGTGATTCGTCTGTGATACAAACTTTAAGAAGCACTGTTACAGATGAGGAATCTGGGATCAATGAAGGTAATTAACATGCCAAAGGTTACATAGCTGGTGTGAGCTGGGATTTGAACTCATGTCTGCATTTTCTAAAAGGCTGTGTATTTCCCACCACACTGCTACTGAAATTCATGCCAAGCTTATAGCTTAGAAAAACACATCTAACGTTGTATGAAACATATTTTAAAAACTTTATTACAGCATGGTTCATTATTTCAAAATTGAAGAATAAAGTTATTTTAAAAAGTTCACATCCCACATTACCAAATACAAAAATCCTGGTCATAGAGGTTTCCTGCCTTGGCATGCCAGAATTAAAAATCTTTCTAGTTTATTTTTAAAACAGCTAAAGGTACTGGATTGTTACCTTGGTGATTAAAATTCATGTAACTTCTTAGTTCTCCGATGTCTCGAGAGACTGAAGCCCGGGATCAAGAACACATGCTTTGGGGGGGTCCCAGCAGACATTAAACTGTCTGCACAATTTGAAAAAGTACTTAACTTCTTTGGGGCTGTTTTCTCAGTAATAAAGCAGGCTAATGATAACCCACATGGAGTTGATGTTAGGGATAATGACATCACGTATACACTGGAACACAGCAAATACTCAGTAATGTAAGACACTATCACACTATTGCCATCATCAATATCTACAGCAGCCTCAGACCAGATGACACATCACCGGGAAAATCACCCAGTTAACTAGGCTAGCAAACATTGTTATTCCAGAAGTTTGCCAGCCAGCAGGCATACTTAACGTAGTTATGATTTATTAGTAATCAATATATTTAAGAAAGTTGTAGGCTTTTTTTTTTTTAGTGATTATCAAAGTGACATGCTTAATTTATTTTATGATAACCCTGCAGCTAACAGGGACCAAATTAACCATACTTTTCTTTCTACTTTGGAGCCAGGGACAAGGAAGAAAAGTGTTATTCAGAAAAAGTTTAAGGAATGTAGAAGAGACAGGGGAAAAACAATGAATGTAATACACACCACAACACTACCATG
This sequence comes from Colobus angolensis palliatus, assembly GCF_000951035.1. Taxonomy (NCBI): domain Eukaryota; kingdom Metazoa; phylum Chordata; class Mammalia; order Primates; family Cercopithecidae; genus Colobus; species Colobus angolensis. The sequence goes on from NW_012121820.1 coordinate 15,972,146, forward strand.
TCATATATGTGCATAATTTTATAGTATATAAAGCACTTTCTCGTGTATTATCTTATCCAATTCTCACATACTGTGAAACACTGTCTCCATCTTAAAGGTGAGGAAACTGAGGTTAAGAGAGCAAACGACACTCAAGTCACAGAACCTAAGCACAACAGTCATGGCAGAAACACAAACCCAAGTCTTCTGAACGCAGCCCAGGGCTACTTTCTACTAGACTACCCAAGTGATTTAAATTTACTACTCTCACAAAGAGAGATGTTCAGCGTCAGAAAATCACCCCCAGGACCAGTTCCCAGCAAGTTTCTACAGCCCCATCCGCAGAGGTGACCTACCCAGCCTAACATACACACCCTTTAATAGACTGTTCCTAAAAGACAAAAGGGCTGCTTCTCTTGAACCTGATACTTGAGAATAATTTCTGTTTAGGGATCCTTTGTTTGACTACCTGGAAACAATGTTCAACATCTTTTCAACCTCCTTCTTATGCTAATTACAGCTCATCAGCATCTGGACACCCACAAGCAAAATCAATCTGGCTACAAAAGCAAGCCAACAACATTTTCTTACCATAAAAAAAACAAACAAGTAAGACTGCAAGATGATTAAATACACAGAACATTTCCCCAGCAATCTGCAGGCTGCTGCATATAAAAATCACATCCAATATTACAAGAGTCCAGGAAGGTAGACACTAACAAACATCTCACACACGTAATTGTATTCTTTATGAGCAGTGAAATGTATACAAGTTTATTTTCAGTTTACTCCCTTCCACATTATATCTTCTGTTAGATGCCAACATGTCTAACACATTCAAGTATTCACACATTAAAAAAAAATTCCATTTGAAAGGCATCTTCACTTCCCCTTCTTATGCTATAACCAAATGAACCTGGATGCATTAGCCTTCAGTCTACAGCTCACTGTCTTACTACCCTGAAGTCCCAACACATTCACAACACTTAGAAGAGCCAATGTCGGCCAGGCACGGTGGCTCATGCCTGTAATCCCAGCACTTTGGGAGGCCAAGGGGGCAGATCACCTGAGGTCAGGAGTTTGAGACCAGCCTGACCAACATGGCGAAACCCCGTCTCTACTAAAAATACAAAAATTAGCAGGGCCATGGTGGCGCATGCCTGTAATCCCAGGTACTTGGGAGGCTGAGGCAGGAGAATCACTTGAACTGAGGAGGCGGAGGTTGCAGTGAGCTGAAACGGCGCCATTGTACTCCAGCCTGGACAACGACAGCAAAACTCCATCTCAGAAAAAAAAAAAGAGGAGCCAATGTCACCATCTAAGCCCAGCTCACCTTTCCAAACTGCTATTACCTCCACAAACTAATCATTTAACCTGAAATTTATCCTGCCTTCTAAAAATACAGTCTAGTTCCTAACTGTATTAAAAGGCCTACCCCTGCTAGAAAATGCCCAAGATGCAGTGAATAAAAACAGTATATCCATTGTGATTCCCTTTATACAAAATCACACACACACACACACACACACACACACACACACACACAGTCTCTAACATGGTGTTTGAATGGATGGCGTCCATGATGTTTTCAGTAATTAACTCTGGCTGGTAGGATTGGGGGCGATTTTTACTTTCCCTTCATCTTTTTCCACAATTTAAAAATTTTCTACATGAGTTTATTTTATTCATACTCAGATAAAGCAATAAAGCTGTGTTGAACAAGCCTTCCCCAAAGACCCACCATTCAAAAATCTTCCAGTGGCACAGAGAGAAAGTAAAAGGGGTGCTTACTAAGGCTTGTGCTGTAAGAATTCTGGCCAGTAGCTCTCAACACTAGCTGGGCAACAGAATCCAGAGCCCCTACCTCCTTTTTTTCTTTCATTATTCTCTTTTTATAGAAGGATCTGGAGCTTTTTAAAAATATAGATGCTTGGAGCCCCAGTCCTCAGAATTGTTGGAGGAGGGACATGTATTTTGTCAAAGTTCTTCAGGTGATAACTGATCAGTCAGGGTAGAAACTACATATTTATGTCTCATTCTCAGGAGGGGGACAACAGGGAGAAAGGCCAGAATGCTAAGGGAAGTGTTTACCTAAAGGCACGTAACTTTGCAAGGTAACCAAGCAGGGAATGGTTAGGAGCAGAAACTGAAGGCTGAGCAGTGCTGGGCATCAGGTATGGAAGACCGTGAGAAGAGTGGATACAGTGGGTACATAGACACATCTTAAGGTCTGAAGGCCAAGAAGAGGCACACAAAGTGAGGCAGGGCAAAATGTTTGGGATTGAGAGATGAAGGTTACTTATGCAGTACTGGGGCCAAGACTACTGACAGCTTAAGAGACTGAAGAGAAAAGACACCAAACAGTTTAAATTAGTCCCACTACAGGTTAGCAACCTTAATTTATGATTTAAAAAACCAAAACAAACCCAAAACAGAAGAGCACTGCTTGTGATTCAGTTTTTGGAAGCTGCAGGAAAATCCCAGGTTCAGTTCCTAGGAAGGCCAGGTACTAGCTGTGTGACCTTCAGAAAATGACAAGTTATCTGGGCCTCAGTGTTCTCATCTATAAAGTATGGGTAATAATACACAGCTTATAGGGTTATTGTGAGGATTAGGTGAAATGAGCTAATATATTTAAAAGCCTATTAGCGGACAAAGAACAAAAAAGGCCCCCAAATGGCAACATTAGGAAGCATATCCCAGTAAAGATTAAGTGTTCACTTTTAATAAACCAGATCCCACAGTTAATCACTTCCTAGTTTCTAAGTTATTTCCCCATTTTGGCACCACTTACAAATGCTGGAGAAATAACTAAAGGAGGGAGTCTGGCTATTTCTCTACTTTTGTTTCTACATTGCTGGCATTTGTTTTATCTATAAAAGAGATATACTATACCCCAAACTATTTCTATAAAACTTAATCAAGATCATAAATGAAAACTAACAGAGTCATACTGACACAATAACAGAGCATCAATGGAAAATTCTCCTTCTAAAATAAGAATTCTGGTAACACTGCCCCTAAAAAGCCAAGTTTCTACCAGGCAAAATGAAAAACACAAAAGAAAAACAGGAGTGATAAGTGTTTCTCCTTCATCCTCCCCAACCGAGCCCTCAATATCAAAACTGAATTTGGGCTAATTAGCTGAAACTATCAAAATAACTGAAATTAGTACTATATCTATGACCTGTCAAAACTCTGGGAGAGTCCTCTGTCAGCACAGCGTAGTTAAAATAACTAGCCTAACACCAATGACTACTAACCCCTAATGAACACTTACTAGGTACTAGGGCACCAGTACTGTCCTCAACACTGTCCAGAGATGAACTAAGTCAATCTTTGCAATAGCTCTACAGGTCCTTCCAGGTCTGGCTTCTGCTTACAACTATCTAATCTCCATACTCTCTTCAGCAAGGACTGGTACCAGACTGGTCTCAGAGGATGCTCCTGTGGAACTTGGTAAAAATACAGATTCATTGACTTTATGCAGACTGCTGGAATCAGAAACTCTGAGAAGACGTCCTCAACATTTCCATGAGATTCCTGATGATTCTGATGGTCAGCTAGGTTTAAGGCTCACTGCAGTTTGTCCCTCCCAACTATTTTTTTTTTTTAAATACATGCTGCTTTTTCCATTGACTTTCCTTTACCTGGCTAACTTTTCCCAAAGGTTTGGCTCAGGGGGCCACATTCCTAGGGTAGGGCTGTTTCTAATCACCCACTCTCACTACCCAGGTTGGACGGGGAGCCCCTCCTGTGCTCCCACAGTGCCTCATACTTCCTTCTACATCTTTATCTTGTAACATAAATGCAGGTTTCTCTGTCTGTCTCCCCAGCTGAGCTGTCAGCTCATTCACCTTACATTTTTACCTCATAACAGAAATGCAGGCTTCTATGTCTCCCTAGCTACGCTGTGTGAGCCTGTTTACCTTCTAACTACAGCACCAAGCCTGACACAAAGCAAGGACTAATGGTTTGTTTAATATAAGAATGAATGAAGCCTCACTGACCTACCTTTGGGGTATCTATCCATAGAAATAGATCCTCTGCAAGGGCAGTCTAAAATGGGAGCTTCAAACTGAAACAGAAGAGTCTGGTACCTATTTGAAGACATAATGAATTTGAAAAGGGCTAGCATAACCAGGATGGTAACCGACGGTCCAGGGTATATACCATCATGCAAAACAGTGGCTGTCCTGTTTCCCAAGAAGCCCCTGTTATGACCCAGTCTATCCACACATAAAGTCCTGGGTCACACCTGGGCTTCATACCCACAAAAGGCAAGAGGTTTATATCCTGCATGTAAACATGAAAACTGGAAGAGGTAGGGACCCATTCTATTTCTGAAAGAAGGCAAATGTGCAATAACTATATTACCATATTGAATGCTGACCTGCTAGACACTACACCAGACACTCATGATCATTATTTGTCACAAAACATTCTAAGAAAGGTTTTATCAGGCTTATTTGACTGAGGAGGAATTCAAGGTCCAGAAAGAAGAAATAACTTGCCCAAGGCCGCTAGCTAGCTTGTGGATAGAGCTGGGTATGAAATCAGGCCTATCTGCCTACAAAAGCAATCTGCCTTCTATAACTCTGTGCTGCCTCTGGATTACCAACCAGAAAACCACTGGAGCCACCCTGGTGTTGGAAGATGCTTTAGAAGTAGACCTAGGCTCAAATTTTGCTCTGTCACTAATGTGCTAAATGGTATTTTGGTAACTGACAAACTCTCTGAAACTCACCTGTGAAAAGAAGACAGAAATGCCTAATTCATAAAAGGTACTTATGTGCACCTGTAAAGCCCTGAGGCTTAGTAGACAGATGCCCAATAAATGTGAAGTGACCATTCATCAGTTTTCCCCACTCCCTCGAAAGAGAACAGTTGCTTCCAGAAAGGCAAATTCATCCTGTCTCACTGTCTTCTTCAATGGCAAACAGCTATGCTGTGCTCTACTTGGGAAAGACCTGTGGGTAAATCCTTAATATGACTTGAACCAGTTAACAAACCAGATGTGCACCACTCAAAATCATCCCCTCAAGCCTGATGAAAGGAACCCCAGATCCAAACACATTGTTTATTTCAGCATCCCTACATTTTGTCATCTGAGGTCAGGAATAAGACAAGCAGCTGGAGGGAAAGAAAAGGAATTGATCCAGAAACTATTCAATTATAAGATTTTCATATAGCAACAAAAAACAACAGCAAGACATTTTCATCCTTATTTAACATAAACTGCTGCTAGTACATGGCTTAATGCCATCCTTAAATACTGTTCACTCTTCACTGGCTTATTGTTCTGACCACTATAACCAACTCTGTGATTATCAAGCTTGAAGAATACAAATATGGGCACACGGGTGGTGGGGGCAGCCTCTGAATCCTCTGTTTATAGGTTAGACAGAGGAGAAATAGGGACCTGAGATTCCTTGGTATATCCTCTCAGGGAAGGTTTTTATCTTGTATTCCACATAGAACTGGCAAGTTTACAGCCGGCCTCTAGGACTGGTAGATTCAGGAAGGAAAAGAATTTCTTCTGGCAAGTACTTCTAAAATTACCAACATAGAAGGAGGAGGAATACAAATTAGAAACTCATCCTCATTCCAGCCACTAATACTAATGAAACAGGGTCTATGCTAAGCACTTGATCTGTATTATTTATTTAATCTTCACTTGTCACCCTTATAAGATAGATCCTAAGAATAACTCAATTTTACAACAGAAAAAATTACAGGCTCAGAGAGGTTAAGCAACTTTTCCAAAGTCACACAGCTGGTAAATGACAGAACCAGGACACCAACCTAAGTCCTGTCTTAATCCAAAACCCACGTTCTTCATCATCCATATCACAATAACTAGCTATACATGCCAAGTGCCCACTGTTGCCTCTGCCATTCCTTCCCTGGCATAATAATGAAATACTATTTATCCTTTGAAGAGTACTCAAATGTTATCTCATCTCTTAAGCCTTCCCAGAATCCCTAAGGATACTCCTTTCTCTGGGCTTCTTCAACCACTAGTGGGATATTTATTATAGTGTGATGTCTGGAGTCGGTATTAAAATGATCTAAACCAACATTTATCAACCCAGCTGTTATGGTCTAGATGTGGTTTATCCCCACCAAAACTCATGTTGAAATTTCACTGTCAATGTAATGGTGTTAAGAGGTGGTGAGACCTTTACAAGGCATCTGGCTATGCGAGATCCACCCTCACAAAGGGATTAACATAGTCTGGTGGGAATGAAGCAAGTCTTGCTCTTGCTGGACTAGATTACTTACTGCGAGAAGGTTGTTATAAAGCAAGTCTGTCTCTTGTGCTTGCTCTCTGCACACAATCATTTCCCTTTTTGCCTTCCACCATGAGTTGACATAGCATGAGGCTCTCACCAGATGGGCTGCCTGATCTTGGACTTCCCGGCTTCCAGAATTGTGAGCCAAATGAACTACTTTTTTAAATACATTATGCAGTCTCAGGTATTCTGTTATAGCAACACAAAATGGACTAAGATACCCCCAACATTGTGCTAGATTTGCATCAGTTACTTCAAATAATTCTTACCCAAGAAGGTAGGTATTATTTTGATCTTAAAGATAAACAAATAAACAAACATATATTGAAAACTACTACAGGACAGATACTGAGCAGCCTTATGGTAGAACCATAAATTGGTTAACTCATTAACAACACTCTGACTTTCATAATGCTCTTAATGACTAGCATGTGTCTCATGTTGATTATAACCAGTACATGATACAAAGGTGTTAAATAAATTCATTTATTCATTCACTCAATATTTACTGAGCACCTACCATGCACCAAGCACTATGATAGGCGGTAGAAATGCCAAACAACAATTTCATCAAGTTATTTTGCCATCTGCCCCTGATAACTTCTATAATTTGAAACGGTAAGAGTCCCTACCACTACGATGACTTGTCAAAGCACCAAGGTCTTCTGATCAAGAACTTCTGACTATCAGCAATTCAGAGAAGAGCAGGCTAGTCTGGACCCATGACAACAAATAACAATGGCAATGACTTTGTGAAATGAGTGTGACATTTGTGATCAGGAGCTGAGGAAGGGTCTGACTCCCAGTTTAGCCACTTACCCACTGTATGACCTAAAGCCATGATTTCAGTGAGTCTCACAATGACCCCATCTTCAGAATGAGAAATAACACCAAGCTTGAGGGGCCGTTGTTAGGCTCAAACATGATCAGACGTGTAAAGACACTCTTACAGGTGCTGAATATAGGGAATAACAAATGAACATATTGGCTGAAATTCTAATGCCTTTTGTTTCGGTCTGTACCATAATCTCCCTCCCACCAGAAGTGTCCTCATCTGCAGGCATTTCTGTTCTTGTGTTCCCTCTAACAATGAAACATTCTTGTCGAGTATGTCTTTGTAATTGTAATATAGTTTTGTGGTAAATATCTGTAAAATTGCTTTTTCCCCATGTCTGTTTTCCTCCTTCTTCAAACTGTAACTTTGCTGAGGGTTGGGAGTCTCTCCTACCTGGGTGGTAACTTTGGGAGGACATGAGAATTGGGAGACTAAAGCAGATAGACTTAAGATTGCAGTAAAGTTCAGGAGAGATGATGAGGGCCGAGACAGTGGCAACGAAAAGGACTGGTTAAGAGATTTTCTAAGGTGAATTCATAGGGCTGATGATCAATGACACATGGGGAATATTAGAGTTAAGCATGGCATGTTGATTTCCACAGAGGGTGGTGGGAAGGAGGCTGGTGCCATTTACCAAGCAGAAAAGATGACGGCAGTGAAGGAATGTATATGGTTTTGAACAAGCTGAGTTTGAATATCTGGTGCTGTCTGCTGATTATTAGCTGTGTCAACGAGAGTTTGGGAGTGAGAACTAGATTGAAGATCTGGGAGTCAATGGCAGATAGATGAAGGTTAAAGCTGCAGGAGTAGATGAGATCTCCCAAGGAGAATGCATGGAAGGAAAAAAAGGGAACCAGGGGAAGACACTGCCAATCTATTCAAAAACAAATGCCTGAGGGCCAGGTAGAGGAAAAGGATCTGGAGATGGAATACTAGGAAGAGCAGTCTCCCCCAGGGCAAGCACTGTATTCTGTTCCTTGTCTCCACTGGACCTGTCACATACTAGGTCTCTGTTATATTTTGAACATAGCAGGAGCCCCAGTAAAAGCTGGCCTCAAACAATGCCATGTCATTACAGCCCAGCACGAAGACTTTTAAAAATGTTTCATTTTGTCTATATTGGCTAAACTCCCTTCTTTTCTGACTGCAGGAAAAGTTTTGCCATTTCCTTCTAATCCTAGGAGGCGGTGTGGGAGCTCTGACCCGACTTCCTCTCTATTAGGAAGATACACAAGGCAGCTGTATGCTAGCTGTATGCTACCTGACATGTGGAGTCCACCGGAATCACTTACAATTCTTTGCTGATGACAGAAAAGTATTCTTTAAAGCACTGACCTATTATCAACTGCTGTCACTGCTGAAAAGGTAAAAATGCGTGTATATACCTAGCATGCACACCACACACCTACACGCTGCTCAGTGGCTCACCCCCTTAAAGCTCTTAACAGCCTCCAGGGGAACTATGTTAAAACAGTGCAATTAACTAGAACTGCTACAAACTCAATAACTCACATACCTAATGAAGCAATACGAGGAAAACTGGACTTATTTTAATAAGAATTTTAAAAAGAGACAAGAAGTAAAGGTCAGATGCCATTTCTGGATCCCACCTCTTTTCTTCTTCCACCTCTTCTCTTTTTCCCTCCTATTCTGAAGCAGTTAATACCAAGGGGACAATATATACTGTGCTATTCTTTTAAAACCAAGGAGGCAGCCAATCATGCTAGTGCACCCAAGGGCAAATCATTTCTTTCCAACCCATCCCCCAAGCTTAATGCCTGCCCTGATCTATTTCTGAAGGTTTTATTATGCAAACCTGAACGGATTTCAATTATAATAATTCTTTTTCTTCCCCATCCCAAATCACAAAAGAGGAACTAAATTACTGGCATTCTAGGTTGTAAGGGCGGTTTTGCTTTTACTCCCCTCTTTACAGTCGCCCTAATCTAGAAACTCCCATCTCTCAAACCCTTCCGTTGGTTTGGGAACACAGCTGTTTATATGTCACTCACTACTTAGCATAGCTTGACTCCTCACATTCCCATCAATAATGGATTTGCCCATTTGCCCACAGCTATCATGGAGCAATTAGACCACAGGCCAGTAAAACCGACCTACCCTCTCCTGGTCCTCCCACAGTAGAGGTGTGGGCATTTTCTCTGCCTGGCCATCCCCACGGGTATGTGTGACTAAAGCCAGGGTGGGCAGAGGTGGAGACAGTTTAAGGTCTCTTATGGTGCCTGCTTTATTCTGGGGCCTATGCTAAGCATCTACATGTCATCTCATCTGACTCTTGCAAACACCCTTCATGGTAGATTCTAGCCTCATTATTTTACAGATAGGACAAGTGCAGCCCAGGGAGCTTAGGAACTTGCCCAAGATGGTACAACTGATAAGCAGCAGATCCATCTGTACCACCTCAGGCTGCACTGTGACTTTGGGAGTCAGGGGAAGGCCCTAGGAGGTGACAGGGGCTATGACTGGACCAGGATGGACTTCAAGAGGCAAACCAGGATGTGTGATATTTTGGAGGGACCAAATAGATGCCCCTTTTTCAACTAAGATGGACTCTAAGGTTAAGGGAATAAATGTTACCTACAGGTGGAGGTTTCGGGGCTCAGCTGGCAGAGTAACTCCCTGCATTGCCATGGCTACAAGAAAAAAAACACCCTCTTGTGAAACTCCCTAACAATATCAGGCAAATTATCAGACCTCTCCTAACTCTGACTGGACAGAGGATTGGCTCTGCAAACATTCTTTTCTGATAAGCAACTGCAGACTTCAACAAGCTCAGGGAGACTGTACACCAACTTTGTGTCTTACAGTTCACCTTTTGACATAAAGAGCCAAATGCTACCTCATTTTAATGCTAAAACCCCGCCCCAGAGTGAACGCGGGATGTGTTACATGTTTACCCATTGCGCATGCACTTGACTCCTCTCATAATATGTGTAATTTCCCCCCCAAAACTGCGGAATGTGTATGACTCTATTGTCTAATACAGACCTTGTGAGGCCTAAAACCCAACCAGCCCTTTCGCTTTTTGAAGACAGAGCACTGCTGGTACATGCCACAGACTGTCTCTTCCTAGTTTACAAACTCCTATCATCAATAAACCTCTCCTTTCTGCTAGTTAGCCATCCTGGTGCTCCCGTGGACAACAGCGACAAGCCCCTGAAGCTTCACAAGAAAGAAAGGGAAGAGTGTGGGGTAGCTCTCTAGAGCTTCTCGACTGGCGAGCTGATTCCCAGGCCTCAGTGCTCCACCTAGGAGCTGGGCTACTCCTAGGTGCCTGTCATAGGGTGGCCTTGCCTGTAGGGAAAGTCTGTGTACAGCAAAGCTCTTAAGCGTGTGGCTCTAAAGTGGGGGTTCTGCCATAATCTCCAAGCCAATGTGACAGAGAAAAACTTAGAGCTAACAACCCACTCACTCATTTTAGCTTCCAAACAAGCTGGGGAAACACCATTCACTCTATGTGTATGACTGACTGACAACCATCAATCTGAACTGAAATCAACTGTATTGACTTCAACCTTGTCAGTTTCTGAGGAAAGCCCCAAACCCATGCTTGTCCTCAATGAGCCTTTCAGGGAAATGGCTGTTCATTACACAGTCAAGAAACATTTACTGTGCATCTACCACATGCCAAGCACCATGGGACCAGGCAATGGGATCTAGAGGTGACAAGGCCATTGGTTCCATAATTTCAAGGGCTATGAAGGCAGAGTCCTGAGACCAAGAGTCCACTGAACAGAAGATTCTATCCTAGTCTAGGGGTTCATGACATGCTTCCCTGAGAAACTGACATCAAAACTAAGGACCAAGCTAGGCCCAGTGGTTCATGTCTATAATCTAATCCCAGCACTTTGGGAGGCCAAGGCGGGCGGATCACTTGAGGTCAGGAGTTCAAGACCAGCCTGGCCAATAGGGTGAAATCCCATCTCTAATAAAAACACAAAAAGTAGCTGGGCACGGTGGCGGGCGCCTGTAGTCCCAGCTACTCAGGAGGTTGAGGCAGGAGAATCAGTTGAACCTGGGAGGTGGAGGCTGCAGTGAGCCGAGATCATAGCATTGCACTCCAGCCTGGGCACCAGAGTGAGACTCTGTCTCAAAAATAAAAAAGAAAAAAAGAAAAACTAAGGATCAAGGATAACCAAAAGATAGCCAGGCAGACAGTTCGGAGAAAATCACTGCACATGGAGGGAAGAGCATGGTGGAAGCCCAGGGGCAGGAATGAGCTGGGCACACCCACCAGTGTTCCTGATGCTCTGGGACCACTGTGCTCTAGCTTAGCACACAAATCTGGCTCACTTACGTGAGAAGGGCTGGCACACAGAGGCCAACGAAGAGCACAGTCTTACCCAGAGGATAGGACAAAAAAACCTTGCACAGTGTGTACTGCTCTGCTCTGCCTCCATTCTCACTTGGCCATTCATGGCCGAAGGTTGGTTTGCAGGAGTGGCAGCAGCTGGCAGGGGTGGCAGGAGTGGAGGGCCATGCTTTCTCCTTGGGGTTCACTTCTGCTCTCTGGGTGCTGGTCCACTCAGGATGCAGAGCACATCCTCCCCAGCCATTACAGTCCAAACATGCCATCTAGGAGATGTCTTACCAAGCCATTGCCCTCACTAACATAATGCTATCACATTCCTAATGCAGGTACTCTAAAGCAAATGTACTGTTACCAGCAGGCCACCGGGCACATTTTTTCAGAAGAAAAGTAGCTGCTCACTGAATCTGTCACTTCCTCCTCTTCTCAGTGCCATGCCAACAGACCAGGAACCTGCTAAGGTCTGTTTTCCTTCACACTCTCTTCCAGCACACTCAAGATGCAGCCTCAGGTCTCTCAGTGGAATCCCGCAGGTCAGCCACAGCATTGACCCTGAGGAGTGTCCTGGCTCACAGGCAACCCTGACAACCAGGGCTTGTTCCTGAGAATCTGAAGGTGCGCCTATCAGAGCTTCTAGTTCACTAGTCCACTTCCCTCATCTTATAGACCAGAAAGTAAAATGTAGAGCAGGGAAGTTAAGCCAAGGTTCCAAAGTCACACAGCTAGTTAGCTGCAGAACCCACGGCTCGGTTGCTTTCTCAGTTCACCTCCTCTAAAAAAAAAAAAAAAGATAAGGATGCTACCAATACTTCATAGGTTGTGAGTTTTAAATATGATAGCCAATAGTGCAGCTGGGCCAGGAAACTGGCAGGCTTTCAAAGAATGGTGACTGTCTGAAAAGTTTATCTTCTACATCTCCAAGACCCCCTCCATTCCCTCTCCCAGGGACTCATTTTGCTGAATTTTCAGCGGGGAAAATCTAGCATGGGGTTAACATATTTATAGCTAGCGTTTGGTCAAAACGAGTTAAACTGAAGTCTCTACTTGTTCTCAGGTCTCTAGGCCACAGTATTTGCAAGGCCAGTTCCTCCTTTGCTCCAGCCAGATTTCCTGTTGTCTCTGGAGAGCTGATCTGATAGAGAAGGTATCACTGAAGGTAACCACTGAAGGTAGGTCACACTACCTTCCCTTTAGCCACTCCAAGTTGGGAGAGACTAAGCCAAGTCAATGGGAAAACAGAGAGGTGGGAGTTCTCAAACTTTTGTCTACGAGGGTGAAGAATACAAAAGATCCTGCAGATACCCATGCCAATTCCACCAAGCACTGACCAAAAAAAAAAAGCCTCCTAAACCATGGGACGAACATTGCTTCTGAGAAGACAACCAAATGAGCCAGCCAGCTCAGCTTCTCCTCCTCTCTCAACACACTACCTCCCCACTCCTATCCACCCGCTCCCCACACTTTAAAATAACCATCCAACCATGTAAATTCCCTGGTGCAAGTGTCTGCCAGGCTCCAGCAGAACTGTCAATGCTCATAAATCCCTGGCCTTCCAGATTGCACTGTGGCTATTTACTGGGGAGAGGGCTGCAGCAGGCCACTAGACAACAGCAGGAAGAGACTGGCCTAGCAGTAACTACTCTGGTTACAGCGTCGCAATTCATGGCAGCATTTTGCTGGGAGTGTGCACCATCAGGGAGGAGAAACATAAAAAGGGGAATCTGGGCTATAAATAGTTTATTTCAGCAATTCCTGATGTTGGCTGAATCATACTTTAGTACAGAAATACATGAAAGCACCACTCTGGAGGTGACATGTGTTGCCACCTCATTACTCTTTTCAAAAGGGTCTTCCATCAGAGAGACACCTCACTACAAATGATAGTGAAGAAAACAAAACCCTCACACACAGACTTATTAACAGTCCAGAAGGAAATGGAACCACCAGGATTCAAACAAGCAGAGAACTGGTGAAACAAAGGCTATCAGTCACCTGGGGTCTCGTTTTCATTCATGAAAAATAAGAAAATAGTAAGAAGAAGGTAGCACTCTTCCTCTCTACCCCCCAAACACATCAGAATTTTTCAAAGTAGTTCACATTTCCCTGTTTCTCCTAACGCACCTACATTAGGCTGACTCGTCCAGTGAACCCTACCTTCGTGTTCCTTCTCAGTGGTTCCCACTTTCTTGATCTTCCTGGGAGATTTCATAAAGAGGGGAAAGATGGTTCGTAAGCCAAGAATGTCAACAAACTTATGGCAGTTGTCTGTGCCTTCAGGGCCAATCATGGCATGGTCCAGCACTTTCAGGGCACTGCTCCTGGAGATCTTCTTTTCCCTGTGAACAAAAGAGGTTTCAGATGAGGTATTTCATGGGGAAATTATAGTGCTTAGAAAAAAAAAAAAAGGTATTTGCCACCGTACACATTGTATATCTAAATGGAAATATTACATACTTGTTAACCATTAGGAGAAGACATCTACAATAGGGTGGACAAATTCTTACAGTCAGAATGATAAACACAAAAGGCAATACTCAAAATTCTTTATGAAGCATTACCACAATTACACATGAAAAATGTACATTAAAAATGACTGGAAAGAAAGAGATTAAAATTATAAGAGATTATTTCATGGTGTTGAGATTACAGACATTTCATTATTCTTTTTTCTTTAACAGCTTTATTGAGACAATTCACATACTATACAATTTCTACCATTTGAAATGTACAACTCAATGGGTTTTAGTATATTCACAGATATGTCAGCTACCACCACAATTATAAAACATTTTCATTACCCTGAGAAGAAACCACCTACTCTTATCACCCCCTACCCTCTTCTTCCCATCCCGGCCCTAAGCAACCACTGATGTACATTCTGTCTTACAGATTTGCCTATTCTAGACATTTCATGTAAGTAGATACGATATATTACGTGTTCTCTTATGACTGGCTTCTTTCACTTGGCAATGTTTTCAAGGTTCATCCACGTTGTAGCATGTATCAGTACTTCATCCCTTTTTATTGCCGAATAACACATGCCACAGTTGGTCCATTTATCAGTTGAGGGACATTTGGTTTGTTTCCACCCTTTGGCTATTATGAATAATGCTGCTATCAACATTGTTTCCTTAGTTTCATTTTTGGATTGCTCATTGCAAGTGAATAGAAATAAAACTGGTTTATTTCCTGCAAACTTGCTAAACTTGTTTGTTAGTTCTAATAATCTTCTAGTAGATTCCTTAGGATTTTCTATATATATTATGTTAACTGCAAACACTTTTACTTCTTCCTTTTTAATAAAGATGCCTCTTATTCCATTTTATTGCCTAATTGCCCTGGCTAGAACCTCCAGGACAATGCCCAGTAGCAGTGATGAGGGTGAAAATCCTTGTCCTTGTCTTAGGGGGAAAACATCCACTCTTTCACCATGAAGCAGGATGTTAGCTATGGGTTTTTTGCAGAAGCTCTTTATCAATGGTTAAAGAAGTTCTCTTCTATTCCTAGCTGACCTATTGGTATCAAAGAATGTTGGGTTGTGTCAGATGCTTTTTCTGCATCTAATTTTTCCTTTTCCTGTATCTCAGTTTCTCATTTTTCCATAATGAACATGTAGAATTAAAAAAGATAAACTATTTTCAAGAAAAAAAAAAAGGTGTTTTTCCTCTTGAAGCAAAAGGTCATAGAATAATAGTGCCACTGGCTGCTATTCTTACAGATACTTCCCTAGGGATTATAATTTTTCTACAATCTTAAATTTTTTTAAAAAAATATTCTGAAGTAGAGGGAAGCAAGTCAGTCATTTCCTATCTTGCTACAGCTGGCAAATAAACCAACCAAACCAATATGCAATATTTACTGAGCACCTACTTAGCACTGTGGTAGGCACAAGAGAAAACAGTAAGAAATGGGTTCTGCTTCCAAAAAAGAAGCTAAATCTGGGGAGACCAGAGTAATATGAAAGGATCAGAGAAAAGCATAAATCAGCATATAATTTTTCCCCATGTATTATTCAATCTACAAATATTTACTGGATAACTCTCACATGATTGGGAAAGACTGCGTCCCGGTTCTCAAGCAATTTACATTCTCACGGCAGGAGACAAAGGAGAAATTGAGATACCTGATAATGGTTAGTGTCAAGGAAATAAAACAAGGCCATGTGAAGGAATGACTGGCGTGGATCTCTTAGATTCAGTTATTAAGGAAAGCCTCCTAAGGAGTCACATTGTGTTGAGAACTGAGTGATAAGATGAATCAGTCATGTACATTTTAGGGGCAAAACAGCACTCAAGACAGGAGGAACAGCAAGCACAGAGGTCCTGAAATAGAAATGAGCTATAGATAGGCAACTGGTGTGTTTGAGGAACACCAAGGAGCAGAGTGTTCCTAGATTCGTTCAGGGAGGGAAAGATGGGCTGTATCAAAGGCTGTCACAAGAAGGCATCCAAGTGAAGAAGTGATTCCAGGAGTCACTTCTGGAATGCAATTCAACATGTTGGTTCTGAAATTGTCATGTGTTACATTAAAGTGAGAGGGACAAATTACATGTACTTGGGAGAGTGTGAGGAAAGGATAATCTATATATAAATATTTAAAATAAATGAACACATAACCAGGTAACAAAATAATAAGTTAAGTACAGTGGGCGCACAGCAAGGAATACTTTAGTCAGAGGAAGGAGATAGTTTCTGAAGAGATTCCAGCCTGTCAAAAAAGCAAAAGAAACGGCCACCAGATTCCACCATGAGGAAGCCACTAGCAACCTTCCAGAAAGCAGTGGTAGGGCAGAAGTGGAGCAAAAAGTAAAAGGAGGTGAGAAAGTAAGAGGGGTGAGTGTAGGTTACGCCTTAGTAAAGCCTGGAGGAGGAACCCCATCAGTTTGAGAGGGAAGCCGGGTCGAAATTTTTTTAAACTACTATTTTTAAGAACAGCCAATGGTGATGAGACCAAAGATAAACAAAGGAGAAATAAACAGCTGGAAGGCAGTGACTGGTCTTGCAAGAGAAGGCAGTACTCATCAAAAACGGGGTAATAACCCAGAGCCTTTCATCCAATTTCTCGTGTGAAAGCCAAAGAAAATGAATCAGAAATAATATCCCCTTTGGACAGTCTTTTGTAGACACAACACTATTAAAACACTGCACTATTAAAGTGCTACTGCTCACAAAGAGTGCTATCCTGGGTCAGACTAGCCAGCCAGGACTGGGTCCCAACAGTGGAGGAAAGGAGAGTAGGTACAAAGCTTGCTGACAATGCCCCTTGGAGCTACAGGCCATCCTAGTTTACTTAGGGCTGTCCCACTGAAAGTACCACATCCCAGGACTCCTCAATCCTGGGCAAAGAGAGAGAGCTGGCCATCCTACTTCATGCTAACCTATTCCCATCTTTATTTCCCTTGTGGATCAATCAAAACAATACAAAGATTCACAAATGCCCGTCAATCCAACTATTGAGTTTCAAAGAAAAAAGGCATATACTATTGAGTGTATGTCTTTATGCAGCAGGCATAATACTAGCTGCTAGGAACTATAAGGTCCTTGTCTTTAAGCGATTTAAGAAGAGGTAAATAAAAATACTTTCAAAAGTCTGAAGCAATGGAAATTAAGTCCAAGATGATGAGAAGAGGAGATAATTTGCCTTATCTGGGAGAAGTCAGTCAAGGTGCCAAATGGCAGGTGACTTCTGCACCAAGTCTAAGGAATGAGTATTTGCCAGGCAGAGAAGGAAGAGCGAGGACACTGTTGGGAGTGGCGGGTGTACAGCACGTGCAAAGGTGTGTGCAGCCTGTAGGAGCGTGCCAGCCAGGGAACTAGAGGTAGTGCCGAATGGCCAGTGGTGGAAGATAACTGAGGATAGGCGGCGAGGAACACGGTCATGACAGGCTCCACAGGTGCTGTCGGGGAACCCAGGCTCCATCCTGTAGATGTTGAGAAGCCGTGAGAATTTCAAATAAGGGAGGCCCTGGACAGATACATTGTAGAAGGCTTAATCCGGCAGCAGTGTGAAGAAGGGATGGGAATGACAGCACTTGGGGGTAAGGGAGGACAGTTAGGAGACTCTGGCAACAACAAAAATGAGAAATGTCCAAAGGTTCTGACTATGGCAATGGTATGAAAAAGGCCTATTTCAGAAAAGCATGAAATCTTAAATATAAGAAGCCAGGTAAACAAGGCTCCAAATTCAGTAGGAAGGAATTTTTTGTATTAAGATGAAAATTCCAACAGAAACTTGTTTTCACTGCAGCTGGATTTTAGCATCTTACAAACTTGAATTTATAAAGGTCATGACTAGGGCAGATAACCATGTGAGCAAAATTTAGGAAATTGAGATATAATATCTGTATTGTTTAGTCACTCAGGAAAAGGCCTCTTGAAATGAATGGCGGTCATAAAATAGAGCGCCTTCAGTTACCATTCAGCATACGCTCAAACCATTTCACAAATAACACAGAACTGTTTGAAATACAATTCAAAAGACTCTGGTGCAGCCAAGTCTCTCTCTTTTTTTTTTTCCTGCCTAAGCAAATTCAACAAACAAAAGATTTTAAAAGTAAAATCCTTCTTCAGGTAGGCAGTGTAAGACACGTTTAGAGGGGGCAGTAATTGCATATTGATCACCATTTAGGCAAGCAGCATGGAGGTGAACTTTGGAATATTCATTGGGCTTGAGTTCAGGCTTTTAGCAATCAATAGCTGTTTGGCCTGACTTTCTTGGGTTGACTTTATTTGAAATATTTATTCTACTGGAGGACAAGTAGTTTATCTTAGTCTTGTCTGGGTTCATCAGGCTGTCGATCACGCCAGGACCAATGTGAATGCTAGCCTCTATAAAACTGGGGGGTTGTGGGAAACGGCTGAGAGTCATCCACTGCTCCCTATTCTGCTAACAGTGAGCCTTCTGATGTGGGAGAAAACGTTTTCTGTTGTAGTTTTAATTAGCTTATTCTTCTTTATTATGCAAAAACACTTTTGCTATAAACATAGATTCTGAGTATGATTTTCTTTGTTCATTTGTTCCCTCATCAAGTATTTATGAGGTACCTAGCAGGTGCCAGATATTAAGTCCAGGATGCAGACAAAGCACAGCTCATTGCTCCCAAGGAGTCTGGTCCACAGGGGAGACAGATATGCAGAGAATAGGCAGACTGAGAAAAGCTAAGTCCTATGGTGGAGGTATATACAAAGCAGGGAGTGAATGCGGGAAGGAGGGCTGACCATGTCTGAGTCAGGGAGGACTCACAAAGGAGATGATGCCTGAACCAAGCTTCAGGGGATGTTTTTCTTGGATAGGCAAAGAGAGAGAGGGTATTTCACGCAGAAGGAAACAAGAGCGCATGCAAAGACACGCATAAGCATGGGACATTCAGGAAAGTGGAGCATGGTACTGCTAGAATATAAAGAGTAAGAGGGGCAGCAGCAAAACATAAGACAGGCTGACTTCTGTGTGTAGGAAAGATTATGCTTACCACAGTGTGTTGGACAGTGATGGGGACAGGGGAGCAGAAGGAAGAGAGAAACAATATTAGAGGCAGAAAGACTTGTAAGAAAGGAGGGGGTGCAAAGGGTTGAGCTCTGATTGAACCTGAGATGCCTGTGGAACACGGCAGTGATGTCCAGCTTGAACTTATATGTCTGAAGTCCAGGAATGAAGTTACCAATAGGGACAATTTTGAAAGAGTCATCAAATCTATGTGCAGTAATTAATCCATGGTGTGAATAAGATTACCCTGGGAGGGCACAGAAAATATTCAGAACAGAAGACTAGGACCCTGAAGGAAACTTATTTGAAGGACAAATGAAAGAGGTAAAATCCTCTCCTTTCCCAGATAAGGGAGAATGAATAATTAAAAAAAAAAAAAAAAAGCAACAAGGTGTTCTTTAAAAGATTCTGTGAACCAAAGCTAATCCTGGCAAGAAATCTGGATAATGTCACATGAGATCATATTTTGTTTGCTTTACAATGTGCATGATAAAGTTCACTTACATTACACAGCCTGAAATATAAGATCACTTTACAGGATCCAGGATTTCTATGAATTAGACAGTAAGATTAATAGGACCACAGCCAGAGGGTAGGGGTGGGTGGAAAAAGAAAAACAGAAACAAAAAATAAATAAACAATAAATATGACCACAGGCAATTTCAAGTGACTAATATGATATCACTAAATGCAGTGACAGGAAGAGATGTGCACCATCAGCTCTTATGAACCTATATGAGCCGGCTCCAACACATCACCGCTCGTATCACACCCCTGCCACCACAGACCTCACACTTGGCCACGTGACTGTGTATGACCAATAAACTGTGAATGTAAGTAACGTGCACTTCAGAGGAGAAGTTTTAAGACTTATTGCATTACGTGGTCTCTTCCCTGCACCATGAGATAGGCATGTACCATGAAGCCCTGCTCCTTCAGCCCAAGTCCTGAAATAAAGAAGGTGTAGAGCTGAGCTTCTGATGGCCAGTGATGAATGAACCATGAGTAAAAAATAAACACCTGTCATTGATAGTCTTTGAAATTTTGGGCTTGTTATTCCACAAATAACAATGTTATGACTGATGCCTGATACGTGATAGAGCAAAGTTGCTAAATATAAGATAAATACACAAAAGTTAATTACATTACTATCCACCAGGAATAAAGAATAAGAAAATGTAGTTTAAAAAGTGTCATATAGTGCTGGACTTCCACTCTGGGCCAAAATGGGGTAACAAGGACTGGGTTTACATCCTCCCTAACCCTGAAAGTTTAAAAAAAAAAAAAAAAAGATGAACAAAACAATGCTTTTTAGACACTTTACATCAGGAGGATAACACATGCAATAAGCCCAACTGACTGCCTGGAGAGTTTCCAGGCCTTGGAGAAGGGAGGAGACAGAGCTAGGAGTCCGGGCAGGCCAATGCAGCTAGAGTTCACAGGGCCGAGGACTATAGCAGAGAGCTGCACAGAGGTCTGCAGAGGGCCCCTTCCAGTCTCCAGTACTGACAAGCACAAGCATGTGAGCAAACTAATCACTGCTGCAGAGAGAAGCTGCCTAAGAGAAGTAGGAAAAGACAATCCTAGAGCTCACAGAGGGCCAGGAATAGTTTGTATTCCCACCAGTTACGGTAGAAAAATTTTATTCATTCACAGTGCACCTGGCGGAGTGTTCAGATGGGTAGTGCTTCAGTAGTGAGGCATTATTAGCCATAGACTAATCTGGTCCTGCTTAACAGAGCTTAAAGGTAAGTCTCAAAACGACCAAACTATTTCCAAGTAACTTTATATCTTAGAACAAAGCTCCAGAACATTTACAGAAATACTCCTCCAAAAATAAAAAAAAAAATTCAACATCTGACAAGGTAAAATTCACAATATTTGAATTTCCATTAAAAATTACTAGGGATTCAAAGAAGGAACATATGACCCACAGAGAGGGGGAAAAAATCATCAGTAAAAATAACACAGGTGACAGAATTAGAAGACAAAGAGAGTAAAAGCATAATTATAACTACAACTGATACATAAAATGAAAGGTAGATGGGGGCAGGAAAAATGTTTGAAAACTATAACTGTCCAACCTGGGCAACATGGCAAAACCATATTTCTACCAAAAATATATTTTTTAAATTAGCTGGGCACAGTGGGGCATGCCTGTGTAGTCCCAGCTACTTGAAAGGCTGAGGTGGGAGGATCATTTGAGGCCAAGAGGAGGAGGCAGAGACTTCAGTGAGCTGAGATTGCATCACTGCATGCCAGCCTGGGCAACAGAGTGGGACCTTGTCTCAAAAAAATAATAATAAAATAAAAAATAAATTATATATATATACATACCTATAACTGAGAAATTTCAACCTGTGATTAAAACTATAAACCCAGAGATCCAGAGCTCAACAAAACTCAAACACCAGAGACGTGAAAAAACACCAAGGCACATCATAAACTCAAAACCAATGAGAAAGGGAACATCCTAAAAACAGCCAGAAAAAAGGGACAAATTACATATAGAGTAACACATATATGAATGACGGGAGACTTCTCATCGAAAACCAAGAAAGCCAGAAGCCAGTGGAGCAACTGAAAGTATCGAAAGGAAAACAAAACAAAACAAAAACACCCAGAAAAACCCTATCAACTTAGAAAGCTATACCTGGTGACAATATATTTCAAAGATGAAGGCAGTCAGGCATGGTGGTTCACGCCTGTAATCCCAGCATTTTGGGAGACTGAGGTAGGAAGATCACTTGAGGCCAGGAGGTCAAGACCGCCCTGGGCAACATGGGGAGACCCCATCCCTACTTAAAGTACAACAAAAAAAAAATTAGCCAGGCATGGTAGTGGGTACCTGTAATCCCAGCTACTCAAGAAGCTGAGGCAGAAGAATCGCTTGAACCTGGGAGGTAGAGGTTGTGGCGAGCCAAGATCACACCACTGCACTCCAGCTTGAGTGACAGAGTAAGACTATCTCAAAAAAAAAAACAAAAAGCAAAAACAGTCAGGTGTGGTGGCGTATGCCTGTAATCCCAGCTACTCAGGAGGCTGAGGCCCAGCAATCACTTGAAACCGGGAGGTAGAGGTTGTAGTGAGCTAAGATTGTGCCACTGCACTCCAGCCTGGGTGACAGAGCAAGACTGTGTCTCAAAAGAAAAGAAAAAGATGAAGGCAAATATTTTTTCAGTCATACATAGCTGACAGAAGTCATCACCAGTAGATCAGCACTACCAGAGATGTTAAAGGAAGTCATTTAGGCAGAAGGAAACTGACGCCAGATGGAAATCTGGATCTACACAAAGGAATGAAGAGCAAGTAAAATGACAAATAACTGGGTGAATAAAAAAGACTTTTTCTCTTTATTTTCGAAAATCTCTTTTAAAAAGATAACTAACCATTTGGCCGGGCACGGTGGCTCACGCCTGCAATCCCAGCACTTCGGGAGGCCAAGGCAGGTGGATCATGAAGTCAGGAGTTCAAGACCAGCCTGGCCAACATGGTGAAAACCTGTCTCTACTAAAAATACAAAAATTAGCTGGGCGTGGTGGTGCACACTTGTAGTCCCAGCTACTCGGGAGGCTGAGGCAGGAGAATCGTTTGAACCCTGGAGGCAGAGGTTGCAGTGATCTGAGATCACGCCACTGTACTCCAGCCTGGGTAACAGAGTGAGACTGTGTCTCAAAAAAAAAAAAAAAAAAAAAAAAAAGATAACTGACCACTTGACCACTTAAACAAAAGTTCACTCCTGTAAGGTTTTACCCCACAGGTGTGTGCAAGTACTTCTGGCGCCTCTTCATCTTCTTACAAGGATACCAGTCTTTTTGGATTAAGGTCCCACTCTTACAGCCTCATTTAACCTTAATTACCTTCTTAAAGGCCCTATCTCCAAATTCAACAAATGAATTTTGGTGGGGAGTGGGTCACAGTTTAGTTCATAACAGAAGATAAAAGATACCATGCGTTAGCACTAATTAAGAGAAAGCTGTAGTGGCTATATTAATATAAAACAAAGTAGATTTCAGATCAAAGAACATTACCAGGGATAACCAAAGTTATTTTCATAATAATAAAAGGGTCGATTAAACAAAAGAACATATAATCCTAAAAGTTTAAGCAGCTAAAAGAACTCAAAATACATGAAGCAAAAGCTGATAGAACTGAATGGAAAAATAGATATATCCAGAATTATAGTCAGAGGTTTCAATATTCTTCACACAATAAGTGATAGAATAAGACAGGAAATCTGTAGGAATATAGACAATTTGAACAACACGAAGAGCAACTTAACCTATTTGACATTTGTAAAGCATTCCATCCAACAATAGCGAATGCATATTCAAGTATACAATATTTAGCAACATAAGAATGTATTCTGGGCCAAAAGCAAGTCTTAATAAATTTTGAAAGGTTCAAATCAAAGTATGTTCTCTGACCACAATGAATGGTATAAAAATCGAAATCAGTAACAGAAAGATATTTAGAAAATTTCCAAATACCTGGAAACTAAACAACATACTTCTAAATAACTCATTGGTCAAAGATGAATCAGAAGATAAATTAATACTTTGAACTGAATAAAGATAAAAATACAACATATCAAAATCCATATGACATAGCTAAAGTAGCAATCAGAGGGAAATTCATAGCAGTAAACACCTACAGGTTGAGCATCCCTATCCGAAATGCTTGGAACAAGTAGTGTTTTGCAATATTTTTTTTCCAGTTTTGCAATATTTGCATTATACTGGTTGAGCATCCCTAATCAGATTTCCTAATCAGAAAATCTAAAATTCAAAATGCTTCAATGAGCATTTCCTTTGAAAATCATGTTGATGTTCAAAAAGTTTCAGATTTTGGAGCAGTTGGCAGGAAAAAGAATAGCAAATTAAACACCGAGTAATGTAAAGAAAAGAAATAATGAAGATTAAAAGTCCAGCATCATGGTGCATTCCTATAGTCCCAACTACTTAGGAGGCTGAGGCAGGAGGATCTTTTGAGCCCAAGAGTTAGAGGTCAGCCTGGGCAACATAGCGAGAACCCATCTCAAACACACACACACACGCACGCGCACGCACGCACACACACACACACACACAGAGGGGAAAAAAAATACAGACCAGAGCAGAAATCACTGAACTCAGAAACAGAAAAACAACAAAAACAAAAACTGATAGTTTGAGATCAATAAAACTGATAAACCTCTAGCCACACTGATCAGGAAAAAAGGCACAGATTACCAACATCAAAAATAAGAAAGAGCACATCAAATACAGACTCTAGAGATTTTAAAAGGATAATAAGAGAATATTTATGAACATCTTTTTGCCAACAAGTTTGACAACAGACAAAATGAATAAATGTCTTCAATGACACCAACAGAAAAAGACTACTGGAACAAATAAAAAATTACACTTCATCAAAACTGAAAATTTTCCAAAAGATTGTAATGAAAAGCAAGACATGAACTGGGAGAAAATATCGGTAAAACATGTAGGTCTTACACGATATAAATCAGTGTTCCCCAACCTTTTTGGCACCAGGGACCAGTTTAGTGGAAGACAGTTTTTCCACAAGGACAGGGGATGATTTCAGGATGAAACTGTTCCATCTCAGATCATCAGGCATTAGATTCTCATAAGGGGTGCACAACTTAGATCCCTCGCAGGTGCAGTTCACAATGGGATTTGCACTCTTATGAGAATCTAATGCCACTGCTGACCTTACAGGAGCAGAGGTCAGGCAGTAATGCTCGCTCACCTGCCGCCCAACTTCTGCTGTGCATTCTAGGGGTAAGGGGGGTAACATCTGATATAAATCATATAAAGAACTATTAAAATTCAATAAGACAAATAACCCCTTACCCCCAAAACGGGCAAAAGATTTGAAGAGATACCACCAAAAAAGATATATGGATGGCAAATTTGGACATGAAGGATACCTGACATCATTAGTCATGAGGGAAAAGCAAATTAAAACTACGGTTAAGACAAAAAAGACTGACTATACTGCTCCATGCGGAGCAACTGGAACTCTCACACACTGCTGTGGAATTTTAAAATGCTATAACCATTTTGTAAACAGTATGGCAGTGCCTTAAAAAGTTAACTGTATACCCAACATATGACTCAGCAATTTAACTAAGTATTTACCTAAGAGCAATTTAAAACGTCTGCCCAAAGATGTGCACATGAAAGCTCGCTGCAGAATTATTCATAAGAGCAAAAAACTGAAAACCCAAATATCCTTCAACAAGTGAATAAACAAACTGCAATACATCCATATAATGGAATGCCACTCAGCAGTGAAAAGGGAACTAATTATTGATACACAACATGGACGAATCTCAAAATAATTACAGTGAGTCAAAATAGGTCAGACCAAAAAAAGAACATACTGTATGATTCCATTTACATAAAATTCTAGAAAATGCAAACTAATACGTAATAGACAGAAGGCAAATCAATGGTTGCCTGAAGACACTGAGGCGGGGGAGAGGATTACAAAGGGGCACAAAGAAACATTTGGGTGTGACAAATACATTCACTGTCATGCTTGCAGTGGGGGTATGATAGGTCTATACACATTGCAAAACTCACCAAATTGTATACTTTAAATACGTACAATTTAAACTACACTGGAATGACGAATAGCTATAAGGTCTGATGGCAGGGCTTAAACAGGCCTTACACCACTTCCTGCCAGGTAATCTTGATTCAGTTTATCTACCTTCTTTGCCACAGCACTTTCCCATTTATTAAAAGGTAATGCCAGCCTGGAGGACTGTTGGAAGGATTACTTTGTGTTTTGGAGTATTTTTCTGGTTCCTAGAGAACAGGTGCAAACTACTACTATCCATCTAAGGGAGAATGGTAATTTTAAGCTTGAAGAGGAAAGAGAATGCTCCTTGTTAGACGAACCAGCAAGATCTGTGTGTGCAGCTCGTAACACAACCTGGATACGGCCCCATCAAGAAGCACAGCTGACTTCTAAAAGATTTCCATTATTATTTTGCTTTTGCACTTGAATCCTGGCAGACTAGAGGTTAGAAGAAAAGACTCTAGCTCTTGAAAAACTGTAAAGGATGACAAGAATAAAATGCAACATAGTTTGGACCTTCAGATGTTCATTAGGAACAAAAGCAAAGTAGAGTAAGGAAAAGAACAAGGGAATAAAAATCCAAAGCTCCCCAGGCAGGCCTATCTATATGCTTTGCCACAAGCTCACAGTCCAGAATTGGGCCTGCAAAAACTTACCCTGCACCTATTATACCATTGCCATTTTACTTGTTTTCTTTCTCAGAGACATTTTTCTTTAGGTTAAGGAAAATCTTATTGAAAACCTTAGAACAACAACAACAAAAAAAAACTGGTGGTTCCTGGAACAGATGTGGCTGTGTATCCTCCTTTTTCTCTTTTTGCCTTTACAGTTAATAACCAAGATCGGTTCACTGTATTTATTCTACATAACCCAAAGCTGCATTTGTACACATCCCCTGGGATCACAGTGGTCTCTTCTCTTTCTAACCAGAACAGGGTTTTACAGCAGAAGTAATAAGCTTCATGTCAACATTTTCAAGGAAACTGACAATATAATTCTTTTGTCTCCCACTGGCTCTGTTGCTCTTTACAGAACACTGAAGTATTCTGATACAAGGACATACTGTTAAAAAGTGCTTTGTGGTGGCAACAAGCAAATGATTTAGAGTGCAGGCTATAATTAAACCTGATATATTGGAATCTTCTATTTGTAGCAACCATCTTACCAAAGAGAGGTATCTGTAACGAAGAAACGGAAATGGCAAACCAGTCTCCCTCCGGGGACAATGAGGGTACTGTTATAGTTCCATCCTCATTTCCTGACTAATTCTAAAATGGCCACCCCAAGTAAGTATAATTTTGTCTTATTTTTGTGGATTGGAACCTCTGAAGCTGATGAATCTGATCACTTTATTAAACAGCACAATAAATTGTGACTTTCCTTAATTTTATTTTACTCTCAAACATCCCAGACTATAAAACTACCACTTGGTTCATGTTCATATGTTAATTCTTATGCTGCTTGCCAAAGACCATCCAAACATCCTTACTGTAACCTAACTCTTGACTATCAAACTGGTCCTCTCTGCCTTTCAGTACACGGTTCTCCCCTGCTTGAGAGGTTCTGTGTCTTCTACCCTTACTTCATCTTTTCTTTTCATTTATCAAAACACTAACGTGACCAAATGAGAAATTCCTTTTCTTCTTTTTGGTTCCTGTACTCTAGGATGGCTACCCACTGCTTTCTTCACAGCACTAGTCCCATTTTTAAACATTATCTAAACAATCTTTTCTTCTTTTCCAAGATGTCTTCATCTGTCCTTTGGCAAAGACAGAAAAACAAGAAAGCTTTTCTTCTTATTGATTCTGTCAAGTACTGTGAAATCTAGACAGTCTGAACACAGGAATGGAGAAAAGTCATCTGTGTGACAGGGAAACTAGAGGAGAGAGGGCTGTGAGGTAAGGGCGAGTAGGTATGATGCTTCATAAACAGTTCCTGGAAACGAAAGCTCAGAGACTACAAATCTGCATGAAGAACTTCTTTGAACCTCGAGAAGAAAGGTAATAAGAACTGAAAACCCAATATAACCCTAAATACCTGGGAGCATAATGGAAGAAGAGAGTTGAGAGGCAAAGGGGAATAAGCTCATTTGTGGAGCTTGTGCAGCTTCTGTTCGGAAGCCCAGCATGGGCACAGGCCAAACAGGGCAGCAAGCCCCGGACTCGAGTGGACTCCTAGCCTCCCCTGAGCCTCAAGATCAGGATTACAACCATACTATGGCCCTGTTTTGTGCTCTCCATGCACTGAAAAATTTGACAGGGAAAACAGAACTAAATATGTTCAGGCAAGAGACTGAGTTCTCGGCAACAGGCTTTTTACTCCTCCTTCTTTGGGTCTATGAACAGGGTTTGCCAGAAATTCCTTGGGCCAATGATTCTAAACAGCAAAATGTTTCTCATTAATTTAGAAAATGTCCACAGAAAACCAAATGTGTATCTTTTGCTAGGTACTGGAGATACAAAAAGGAAGAAGAATCTGTCTCTGCTCTGAAAAGTATTACAGTACAATTGAAGACACAGCTGTGCAACTTACCATGCATGGTGCGGAAAGTGCTCCGACAGAGGAAGCAAAGGACGCTAGCATCCAACCTTCAAAACTTAGGGGTGGGGATGTGAGGACAAACATGGGGGAAGTGACATGGAAGAAAATGGCTGCTTAAAGAAGTTTAAGCCTAAACATCAAAGGAGATTCATCAAAATAATAATAACAACAAAATGTGTCAAGGGATCTAAAATAGTTTGGTTTAGAGAGTGGAATGTAAATGTGCAGAAAGGAGAGAATGAGAGAGACGGCAGCAGGAGGATGAGGCAGAGGCCAGATCCTGAAGCGACTAGAAACAATTTCAAATGTTCATAGACAAAGAAATAAAGCCACATTTCTAAAAAACTAAAGGTAATCACTAATAGAAAGAATAGTATTTTCCATCTCCAAAGGAGGAGGAAAATAATGGAAGTGAAAAAAGATAAGACAAAACACAATAAAACCACCAAGGAAACCATAAAACAAAATAAACAGGAAAAGGGCTAAACATAATAGTAATTACAATAAAATCAAATAGTTAAATTCATCTACTGAAAGACAAACTTTCACACTGGATTAAAAAACACAGTTATGTGTCCTTAACAAGAGTTACATGTAACACAAAATGACATAAAAAGCTAAAGGTGTGTGGCAGCAGGTGCCTATCGTCTCAGCTACTTGGAAGGATCATCATATTCCAAGACTTCGAGGTTGTAGTGCATGTGATTGCCTCCTGTGAACAGCCACTGCACTCCAGCCTGGGCAACATAGTGGAATCCTGTCTCTTTAAAAAAAAAAAAATGCTCAAGATATGGGAAGGATCAGAAGAAACAGAAAAAAAAAAAAAAAAAATCCACAACCATGGTTAGAGACTAAACAAATTAGGGGATAAAAAGGACAGAAAAGAACGGAATATATTTACAAAGTTGATTTATGATATAATTATAGTACTTTATACCCTAGAAACACAAATTCTATTCAAATGTTCATGGAATATTTATAAAAACTACCCATATATAAGGCCACAAACAAAATCTCAAATTCAGAAAAGTATTTTACAGCCTCTATTTTCTGTTAATGTAATAATAAAATAAGACTTAATCACTTGGGAATAGAGAATAAAACTAAGCAATATTGACAAGAAATTTTTCACCTGAAATGTTTTTATTTTTAAATAAGAGAATTATTTTTTAAAGCATTAAGCGTTTAACTCAGAAACTTGGAAAAAGGGCAACAAAATAAATAAAAAAGTAAAAAAGAAGAATTAAAGGCAGGGGAAAAGGTATACAAATATACAAAATGCTATAAGCATTGTAGACCACATATATATGCATATTTATATCACACATATATGCATATATGTATATGTAAACACACACACATATATATGCATATTTACATCAAAATCAAGAGTTGGTTCTCTAAAAAAAGATGCCCTCCAATAAAACAAATTCAATTGGTGCCAGCCCAGCCGCAATAGAATAAAGCATCAGGTAGATTTCTAGGGTTCCCAACTCCAGGCTCTGGCTCTCAGGTGGCATCTCGTGAGCTGCCTGGGGCTGGGGGGAACTTGCTGTCCTAAAGGGAAGGACACAAGCCTGGCTGGACTTGCTACCCGTTAACTGTAGAGCCTTTGGGCCACGAATGAACAGAGGCAGTAGTCAGGCAGTGGTCAATGTGAGCCTTGGGTGAAACCAAGTGCTGTGCTGGCTTCAGGAATGACCCAGCACAGTCCCAGTGGTGGCCACAGTGGTGCTTGCTTGTGTCACCCCTCCCCTAGCACCAGGCAGCTCAGCACAGAGAGAGAGAGAGACTCCATGTGTTTGGGGAAAAGTCAGGGAAGAGAACAAGAGTTTCTGCCTAGTAATCCAGGGAATTCTCTTTGATTTTACCCAGTGTTGGTACCTCTGCAAGTCTACAAGAGCCAGAGCTCTGAGCTTGGGGTGCCCCCTAATGCAGACACAGCTGTAGTAACCAAAGACTTAGATCACAACACCCAAGACTCTCTAAATACCTGGAAAGCCTTCCCAAGAAGGATGAATACAAACAAGCCCTGACTGCAAAGACTACAATAAATACCTAACTCTTCAATGCCCAGACACTGACAAAGATCCACAAGCATCAAGACCATCCAAGAAAACATGACCTCACCAAATGAACTAAATAAGACACCAGTGAACAATGCCAGCAAGACAGAGATACGTGAGCTTTCAGATAAAAAACTCAAAACAGCTGTTTTGAGGAAGCTTTATGAAATTTGAGATAACACAAAAGGAATGAAGAATCCTATTTAATTTTACGGATACTGAAATAGTTAAAAAGAATCAAGCAGAAAAATGCAACATACTGAAGAATGCATCAGATCTCTTAACAGCAGAATTGATAAAGGAGAAGAAAGAATTAGTAAGCTTGAAGACAGGCTATTTGAAAATACACAGTCAAAGAAAAAGAAAAAAAGAGTAAGAAAGAATGAAGCATACCTACAAGATCTAGACAACAGCCTCAAAAGGGCAAATCAAATAGTTACTGGCCTTAAAGAGGAGATAGAGATATTGGGGTAGAAAGTCTATTCCAAGGGATAATCACAGAGAACTTCCCAAACTTAGAGAAAGATATCAATATTCAAGTACAAAAGGTTACAGAAACCCACCAAACAGATTTAACCCAAAGAAGACTACCTCAAGGCATTTCATAACCAAACTCCCAAATGTCAAGGATAAACAAAGGATCCTAAAAGCAGCAAGAGAAAATAAATAATACATGCAATGGAGTTCCAATATGTCTGGCAGCAGACTTCTCAGTGGAAACCTTTCAGGCCAGGGAAGAGTGGCACGACATATTTAAAGTGCTGAAGGAACTATCTTTCACCCTAGAATAGTATATCCAGTGAAAATATCCTTCAAACATGAGGGAGAAATAAAGACTTTCCCAGACAAACAAAAGCTGAGGGATTTCATCAACACCAGACCCATCCTACAAGACATGCTAAAGGTAGTTCTTCAATCTGAAAGAAAAGGATGCCAATGAGCAGTAAGAAATCATCTGAAGGGACAAAACTCACTGGTAACCACAAGTACACAGAAAAACACAGAATATTATAATACTGTAATTGTGGTGTATAAACTACTCATACTTTGAGTAGAAAGACTAAGATGAACCTATTAAAATAACCACAACAACTTTTCAAGACATAGACCATATAATAAGATATAAATAGAAACACAAAAAAGTTAAAAAGTAAAGGGGTAGAGTTAAAGTGTAGAGTTTTTATTAGTTTTCTCTTTGCTTGTCAGTTTGTTTCTGCAGTCAGTGTGAAGCCTGTCATCAGTTTAAAATAATGGGTCATTAAATAGTATTTGTAAATCTCATGGTAATATCAAGTCAAGAGACATGGAACAGATACACAAAACAAAATGCAAGAAATTAAAACATACCATATGAGAAAATCACCTTCACGAAGAGAAGGAAATACCACAAAACAACCAGAAAACAAATAACAAAATGGCAGGAGTAAGTCCTTACATAAAATATTGAATATAAATGGACTAAACTCTCTAATCACAAGATATAGAGTAGCTGAATGGATTTAAAAAAATGGGACTTAACACTCCATTGCCTACAAGAAACACACTTCACCTATAAAGACACATATAGGCTGAAAATAAAAGGATGGAAAAAGATATTCTACGCAAATGAAAACCAAAAAGGAGCAAGAGGAACTAGACTTAAATCAGACAAAATAGACAGCGAGACAAAAATTAGACAAAGAGACAAAGAAGGTCATTATATAACGGTAAAGGGGCCCATTCAGCAAGAGAATATAGCAATTGTAAATACATATGCACCCAACACTGGAGCACCCAGATAGATAAAGCAAATATTATTAGCGCTAAAGAGAGAGACAGATCCCAGTAAAAGCTGGAGACTTCAACACCCCACTTTCAGCACTGGACCAAACATCCAGACAGAATATCAACAAACATCAAACTTCATCTGTACTATAGACTAAATGGACCTAATAGATATTGACAAACCATATCATCCAAAAGTTGCAGAATACACATTCTTCTCCTTAGCACACGGGTCATTCTCAAGAATAGTTCATATGTTAGGCCACAAAACAATTCTTTAAAAATTCAAGAAAACTGAAATCTATCAAGTATCTTCTCTGACCACAATGGAATAAAACTAGAAATCAATAACAAGAGGAATTCTAGAAACTATTCAACATAGAAATCAAAAAATATGCTCTTGAATAACCGGTGGGTCAATGAAGAAATTAAGAAAGAAATTAAAACAGTCTGAAGCAAATGAAAATGGAAACACAACATACCAAAATTTATTGGATACAGCAAAAGCAGTATTAAGAGGAAAATTTACAGCAATAAGCACCTACAACAAAAAAGTAGAAAAACTTCAAATAAACAACCTAACATCTTAAAGAATTAGAAAAGCAAGAGCAAACCAAACCCATAACGAGTAGACGAAGAGAAATAATAAAGACCAGAGCAGAAATAAATGAAACAAACAAACAAACAAACAAAGATACAAAAGATCAACAAAATGAAAGGTTTCAAAAGATAAACAAAATCAACAAACCTTTAGCCACACTAAGAAAAAAAGAGAGAAGATCAAATAAATAAAAAACAGAAATGAAAAAGGAGGCATTTGGCTAGGTGCAATGACTCACACATGTAATTTCAGCACTTTGGGAGGCCAAGACAGGCAGATAGCTTGAGCTCAGGAGTTCAAGATCAGACTGGGCAACATGGTGAAATCCCATCTTTGCCAAAAATATCTTTAAAAAATTAGCCGGGCCTGGTGGCATGCAAGGGAACTTTTGGGAGTGATAAAAAGGATCTGTAGATACATCATCCTATATGGTAGCCACTGTGTAGCTACTGAGCATCTGAAATGTGGCTATTGTAACTGAGAAACTAAATTTTAAATACCATTTAAATAAATTTAAGTTTAAAATTTAAAAATTGATACCGGACTTATTGGAAAACATTTAAGTTTCTTTGGACAAACTTAAGTATGAGAATCTGTTTTCAACTCTAAATTTTATGAAATCTGAATACAAATCAAGTATTCTGATGAAAATTTAGCATCTGAATTGGGATGTAAATGTAAAATGTTCACTGGATTTTGAAAACTTAGTCTCAAAAAAATGAATGTGAAATGGCTGACTAATAATTTTGTTATACTGATCACATGTTGAAATAATTTTTGACTGTGTTAAATAAAATACATTATTAAAATTATTTTTGTTTCTTTTAACCCTTTAAATGTGGTAGCTACTAAAAATGTAAAATTACCTATCTCACATTACATTTCGACTTGATAGTGCTGTTCTGCGTCTTCACTGTGGTGGTGGAAACATCTGTCAAAACTGTACACTTAAAATGCACACATTTTGTTGTATAAAAATTATGCCTCAATAAAGTAGATAAAAATATTAAATTGGTAGCGAGTATATGCTTGTGTGTGTGTGCACATATGTGTGGAAAGGAGGGCATATGTGGGAAGGAGGGAGTATGTATCAATGAGTATCTTGTCTGTGATCTTTCCTTATCAATAATCAGAAAGGAAAAAAATTCACGGAGTACATACATGCAAAAGTAACTGTTCTTCTGAAGAGTCACCATATTAAATTATATTATAGTTATTTAATGTGTGCATCCCTCACTAGACTTTGAGTTTCTTGGAGGCAGGAACCCTGTTTTGTGCATCTCTGTATAAACCTAGCACTTAACATAGAAAGTTAACATAGTACCTTAGCAGTGTTTTGCAACTGTAGAATTCTCCCAGATACTTCATATAGTTTAATTCTGTCAAAATCCCTGTAAATATGGTATTATTAGTGCCAGTTTTCAGATGAAAAACTGAGAATGAGAAGGTCACAAAGGTTAAAGTAACTTGCCAAATATCCAGAGCTAATAAGTGAAACAGCATGTTCCAAACCCACACTTACAAGTCCCAGGCCCATTCTTCCACCCTCCTCCATATTGCCACCTCTCCACATAGGCATTTCACAACTGTCTGATGAAAGACTGAGTCAAAGTAAAGATTTGTATTTAGGGGCAATGGAACCACAGACAGTTTCCTGAACCTCTAGTGTTACAGCTTCTTAGTCTTGAATAGGCTCTCTCTAGACAAAGAGCCACCTGGCAGCTCTTACTAGAAGATGAGAAAGGGTGACTATAGTATGGAAAAAAATATTCCATCCCAATTAAACTTT
Source organism: Colobus angolensis palliatus (assembly GCF_000951035.1). Taxonomy (NCBI): domain Eukaryota; kingdom Metazoa; phylum Chordata; class Mammalia; order Primates; family Cercopithecidae; genus Colobus; species Colobus angolensis. Next base: position 16,006,417 of record NW_012121820.1, read on the forward strand.
CCATTTGGGAGTCTGAAGAAGAAAAATAACACAGAACAAAGAGTATGGGAAAGAGAAAAAAGGAAATGCTGAATCTGCTAATATAGCTAATTAATGCAAAAGAATGAATATAACAGCAACTTCAGCATTCAAAAATGAAAAGTTAGGAGATCTAGAGAGGTACAGTTTCTAAGTCTTTTGGAGCTCTCCTTTAATTAGCCTCCCTGAATCTCAGCATTCCTGTTTGAATAATCCATATTTCTGGTTATTTATTCAGCTCCCCACTGCTATGCAATACCAAGCCATATGCTACAGAAATATATCACTTCATATTTGCACTCAACCATCCAAAGACACTGGCAATTCAGACCTTTAAGAAGCTTAAGGAAAAGTCTCTTCAGACCACTGTGTTAAGGTTAGAAGACTCAAGAAGCCAAATGCATCTTCTATTTATGTTATTTACTTGAGAGAAGGCGGGTCATTTCAACAAAAGGACAAGCAATTAGAAGGGTAAGGGAGATAAACAAAAGACTCAAGAGAGTAAAGCTAGCAAAAATCAGCTAAACACAAAAGGCCTCTGAGTAATTTCTCATGCCCCGCTCTGCACTTTAAAAAAAAAAAATTGTTTTTGAAAGCAATTCCTCAAAGGAAAACTTTTGGTCAATGCAAGGTCTGGTACGCACTGGACAAATGAAGAGGTCTACTATGCCTCCAGCCCTTCAGAAGCCTTTTAAGATGTTTTAGAAATATACACAATAAGTCATCACTTAACATCACAGATAGACTTGGAAATGGCAACTTTAAGTAAAACGGGATATAGCAGGTCAGATCCTCAAATAATACCGTTGTAACAATGATCAGAAAAATTGGTTTCATTATACATCATTTCGCTTAAAGTTGTGGTTTCCAAGAATGTTATTGATGATGTTAAGTGAGGACTTACTGTACCTGGATAATCCTAACATCATTTTAAACACAAAAATGGTCACTGTAGAATTTGTTATAATGGTAAAACATTGGAAATATCCTCAATGCCAACAACAGAAGAATACCAACTAAGCTACAGTCCCCTGGAGGCCATGATGCAGTTACTGAAAACTCCCATGAAGATTATTCACAGCACGGGAAACAGCATGCTATGTTTGAAATGTCGCAATATAGAAAATCGTATGTGTGGCAGGCTTAAAAAGTTGTTAAAAATTATAGAAGAAAAGACTAGAAGAAAATATACACCCAAAGACAGGCTGTGTTTAGGTCACAGAACTGTTTTTCTAACTTTGTGGAGACAGAAATTCTGTCTTAGGTATTTCTGTGTATGCCCAGCACTTAACATAGTACCTTGTCAATGTTTTAATAGCAGTTTTGTATGCTAGTATTCTAAATTCTATTTAACAAATAGATATCACATTTCTGAAAAATCTTTCCAAAGAAATATCTTAGTTCAACAGAGCTTTCAGTATACTTGAAGTTTTAAGACAGCAGACTCTGGCTCCATTTCTTTCTTTCTTGTTTTTTCTTTAAATCTCAACTTGCTCTTTCTGTAGGGCACAATTTCATAATGACTAGAATTTTCCAACCACATAAACACGCTCATTTTTTTTTTAAAGTCCCTTGACCCTATGGCACACTCTGGTTATCCTCTCAGCCTTTCCCCACACACTTCTCTACTCCCCTTCCTAGACAGGGTCTCAAGAATTATCAGTATAAGCTTCCTCTTCCCTTTTTGCTTCTAACTTTAGGATTCTACAAAATAACTGTGAAACTAATATAAGATCCAATTTCAGGAATTAGAGTATAAATAATAAGACATACAAGGAAAGTACTATAAATAAAAGTTTCTGGAACTATCTTGTACATTTTCATATTTCCTAAGCTAGGCATATAGCACATGTACAACTCATTACTGAATGAGGAGTGAAAAACACAAATAATATACTGCTTTCAATAAAAATACAGAAAAACATATGGCATAGATAGGTCTATGTGATATATACAGAAAATTAGTCCAAGTTTAGAAGTAATGACTAGATTTCCCCAAAACTAACACACTATGGGAAGGAGAGGAAAAACACCAACGTCCTTCAATGGAGTGGACATATTAGCAACCACCACAATAGGGCACAAACAGAACACAATATACTTTTTATTCATCTACTCTAACTTTGGGAAGACCACATACCTACACAAACACATCCTCATGCTTGAAGGCTTTACTCTTCAGGGTAAAGTCTAGGAAACCCAACAGAATAAATGACCATAGCTACATGCGCTTGAATTCAAGCTAACAGTGAAAAGTCAGGCAAAAAAGGTGGGAAAACTAGGACTTTCGAAACATACCTGAGCATGAGATTCATCAGCTGAAGACCCTCGCCCTTCAGGAAGCGCTCACGGTTAGAACTAAGCATTAGACAGGAGCAGAGGGAATCAAACAGATTCTCCATCATCTCCTGCTCCTCAGCCGTGCTGGGATTGTGTCTTTTAAACACCTGTCAAGCAAAAACAGCACAAAGCACAGAACTGTAAGAGAATGTTTTTTCATGAGCCTCCATCCAACAATTTCTAAAACCTGTGGGTCATAACTCTACGGCTGAAGAAACAGAAGCTCACCAAACAAAATTCTCATCAGTTTCCATTTTAGAGAAACTAAATAATTTGCATATATTAAATAAATGCAAAAAACAAACAAAAGCCAAAACACTCAACTGACCACTGGGTCCATCAGTAATTGACAGTTCCAGGCAAGCAGATTTTTTTTAAAAACCAAAACCCAAATAAAAACCAAAACCTTTTTATTGTGAAATATAACACAGATACAGAACAACTCCATAAAGGACATATAAAACTAAATGAATGAAGTGAACACCCCTGAAATCATTATCCAGGATGAGAAACAACTTTGCCAACTACTCTCAAAGCCTTCCACTTGCCCAACCCAACTATATCTCATTTCTTCCCCTTCTAAAAGTAACCACAATCCAGGGGGGTGAATCATGGTTCAATATAAGGAAGCGTTTCCTGACAATCAAGGCCACTGAATTCCCTCACAGGGGAGCTGGGGCTTTAATTCATGGGAAGGGCTTACAGCAGAAGCCTTCTTTTTGCCAGAGATGTAAGGCATGTTAAGAGAAGCCTTTAAACAGTATATGCATACCCATACAGTCTACTACGAGAAGATCAATAGTCTCACAGGAAAAGGACTAAGCACCTTCCCAGAACTGGAAACAGATTCACATTTCAAAGCTCTATTTTTGGGGTGGAGGCCAAGCCACTCAGGCTGCTGGCACCAAGATGGAAGCTGTATGCAAACTGACATCTCAGACTCTCCCAACACTCTCAAGATTTTATCCAAATGATCTATTTTCAGTCCTGTTTTTAGAATAACACAGATGAAACTTATAAGAGGAAATCTTAACAGTATTTTCAGAATGCTAGCAGAATAACATTTCAACTGGATTTACATTTCTTACAGTGAGAAAATGGCAGTTTCCAAGTTCTCACTCCAGCCTTCAGCACCACATCCTCCCCATCCTCCCCTTGATCCCCACCCCACTGCAGTGGAACTTGGACTCCTTGAGCTTATTCAGATCCTAAATGAACATACTCCATTTTCACAGCAGACTGAAAGGAAGGTTGGTGAACAATCTTGGGAGTGGGTCAAATGAAAATAATTTGGTATGCCTGGCCCAAAACATACACACTTAAGCAGGAGGCACATCTTTTTTGAGTTGACAATATCATATCAGAAGACGAAGAAAATTCATATCTGACACACAGTGATGTCTGGTCATAAAGAGCAAATGACTAAGAAAAGGAGGCAAACCATGTCCCTCCATATAACCCTCAAACCTGCCAACATACTCCATATGGCTTGCAGCACATGGCTCATTCCTTCCCACAATTTCCAGCTCCACCTCCCATTCAAGGCAGGCCATGTATCTTACAGCAGAGAGGAAGCATAAGAATTACTCACAGATAACTGCTGAAGAAGCACATCGATTCCATCCAGCTCCCCAAGCAATTCCCTGTTTTCTAAAAGGGGGAAAAAATAGAGGAAGAAAAAAAAATGAACCTAACTGTCAGATTTTACAGCCGTCTAACACTGATACATCAGCAAACAAAATCAATACAGCTTGACAGAGTACAAAAGCAGCACAGGGAGCGAGAGGGAGAGCAAGGGGATGCCAAAGGCAAGAGAGCTTGCTGTCATGATCTGAAACAAGCCTGGCTCCTATCCTAACAGAATATCAATACTGAGAGGGCGCCTCACCATCATTGTCCTGGAGCAATATGGCCAGCACTTCACTGCAATACAGTTTGTTGGCGTCGAAAGGCATCTTTGCCTATGGGGAAATAGGAGAAATGAGAAAAATATTAAGGGGTCTTGCTTCCTTCCCCAGGACAAATTTTTCATGAGTACTACGATCTGAGTCAGGGAGAAGGAGAAGTTAGAAAGGGAAAAGGCAGTTACGGGGGAAAACGTTGGCCTCTGCTCTCAAGAGACCAGAACCAAGTAAAGTGACAGACTGAAACAATGGTTCTCACATTCTTAATGCCCAGGTATTAAGGCTACCTCCTCGGTAAAGACTTCCAAGATTTCCCATTTTGAGTCCAGAGATTATATATGTCTAGCCCATAGTACTCAAATGTGAACTAGAAGAATGAGAGTTTTGAACTTTTAAGACTAAAACTCACCATGAAGCTTAATTCACAAGCTACAATCATGAAATTAGGCTATAAATTAGTTAATATATGAGCAGAGAAGTTGAAAAGAAAGCAATTCTTGATTAACTGAATGTATTTATCACTAAGTAGTTCCTTCTGGATTTTTTTAATGCTTAAAATTTAATTTGAAATCATAAACCTATCTGCTAGCATGCCATAATCTGCCTACTATTTAAAAAGGAAACCACATTAAATATGCAAAAATGTGTTAATATTTTAACACCCAAATTACTACCCACAATTCTTTCCCTGCTGCATGCTCTGCTACTTGGGAGTTTCAGAGGGGACACATCTACTGCACAGACTATCTTTCATGGCTGTCCTCACTGTTGCTTCGGTAGTGAGACTTAAATATCTCACCATTATCACTGCCCCTTGGATGAAGGTGCACAGAGAGAAGCGAGTCTCAGTGATGTGTTTTTATTTATGGTGTCCATGATCCTTAAAATGCAGGCACGTAAACAATGACTATTAATCAGCAGCAACCTTTGCTACCTATCTGTGTTTTTGAAATGACAAAGAATTTCTGTACTTGGAAAAGACAAGGGAAGTATTTATTTTGGAACTAACACTTCCATCACCTTACCACCATTCACAGATCTGTTTAGATATTGGTTTTGTACTTAAAGAGGAAGAGTTGCACCTAATCAAGCAATATTCGGCATCATTTCAGTTTTCTGTGCACGTCTCCCTCATCAAGCTAAGTGCAGCCTACAGGGTTTCAGGAGGTCGACCAAGTATGACCATCTTAGGTTAAAAGATCTATAAATGCAAGGTCTTACATGTGCTAAATGTAAGATATGCTCCCGGGGCAAGCGTGAAGCCTTGTTTCAAGAAATTCAGCATAAAAGTCAGGGCTCTATGCAATCTGTGGTATGTTTCACTTTAAGAAAAATGGTTTCATATTAACAAAAATCAAAACATGAAGGTGAAAAGCCAAGGAGTAAGCATCCCTATCAAAATCAAGGATTCACGAATAAAATTTCCCAAATTATATAAGTGCCAAGTATTGCTATTATATTTTAAAAGATTTAAGCCGCACCAACTTAAACGTTAGCTTTGCAAGGGCCATGGTTCTTGTTTAAAACAAGATACTTAACTGAAAGAAGCCAAAAGACAGTAGGTCATTAGAGCCATGGCCTTTCTGTGGATCTAATGCCTCTTGTCCTTTATTCAATTTTGTAAGCTCCTATTTTCAAGCTGGAGGCAGTTTTTATTCCTTCCAATAAATACTTACTAGGCACCTGCTATAGGGAAGACACAGAATTAAGCAAGAGAACAAACGGGGTGCCTGAGATCTGAGCCCTGTCCACGGGTGTGCCATTTAAAACCTTACCTTGAATTAAAATCAATTCTGTAGAAATGTCAAGTTTCAAAAAAGAAAAAAAACACACAGATCTGGCATTAGACACACTTAAGGCTGACTCATGAGCACGCCACTGCCTATGTGAGCAAGTCTGCAGTTCTCTAACTATGTGCTGTGGCAACTGGGGTGCCACACTGAACTCACCACAGGATATTTTAAAATTTCACGGAGAACACAATGAAATGTGACATCTGTTGGGCACTGCATTAACTAGGAGCTCAAGGTACATTTCTTCTGGTGACATCATATCTTTGTGGAGCTGTGTTTGGATAGCTGCTCTGACAAAAATAACTGTGAAAACGGATGTGAAATCAGAATGACGGCGGTGGTGTTCAATCTGATCCTAAGGTTGGAGGATCTGAGCCGTACCCAAAAGGCACACATACCATTAGGAAGTAACTATGGTATTTAAAAATGAAATAAAAATATTTTTTCTTTCAATTTGTGTGTATTATCTTCTCAAATGGCTAACAAATTGTAAGGACATAAATACATATTAAACGGTTTGGACATAACTACTTAATAAATGAGACTATTAGGTACTTTTTGGCATAGCGGTGCTGTAAAAACAAAACTACTGAGACACTAAGAACACCGTAAATTGACAACGGGAATTCATGACCCAAGGAACGTTCTTGATCTCAGTTTCCTCATCTGTAAAATGAAAATAAAAAATAGCACTTTTTAAATTAAGGGCACTGACATGAAAAAAAGAAAGAAGAAATAGAAAAAAAAACCCACTTATTTGGAGAGTTACTATGAGAATTTAAAAACATAATATGAAAGTACCTAACACACAGTAGGTACCACAAGTTTTTCTGACAACTATAACCAGAAATATCTGCATTAGAATCTCAGCTCTAACAGTTACCAGCTATGTGACTGGCCAAATTAATATCTTCCTCATGAAGTGGCTGTACTAAGGGAACTGGTATATACGTAACAGGCACTGACCAGCTGAGTTTCTTGCTATTGAGAATTCCTGGTTCCGCAGAAAATCTCCACCTTCTGCTGTAAGACACTACACTAAGAGTTTCCAATCTACCCAAAGTAAGTTTTCAAAAACCAGACTGATAACTTCCTCATTTTTTAATTAAAACATAAGTTCTGATTGAGAAACTGGCATGAAGGAAGAATCTAATCAGGAAACCAAAATGATGAGGCCCGATAACTCCCCAACGCTGAGCTCTGCAATGCTTCAGAACCTAAAAGCAGTACCAGCTGGGAAGCAGCTTGGCGAGAGGAGGTGGCTTCAGAGATGCCAAGGCCCAATGCTCACAGGCTCTCCCACGTGGTTCCCATGTGGTTTGAGCAACACCATTTCCTCTCTCTGGGATTCTTTCTTTATCTGTAAACTGGGGATAGCTGCTCCCTCTTGGCAGGGTTTTGAGGATTAGAAATAATGTATGTGGCCAGGCCCAGTGGCTCACACCTGTAATCCCAGCACTTTGGAAAGCTGAGGCGGGAGGATCACTTGAGCCCAGGAGTTCAAGACCAGCCTGGGCAACATAGTGAGACCCCATCTCTTAAAAAAAAATACAAACATTAGACAGGTGTGGTGGTGTGTACCTGAAGTTCCAGCTACTTGGGAGGCTGAGGTTGGAAAATCACTTGGGCCTGATAGGTAGAGGCTGCAGTGAGCAGTGATGGTACCAATGCACTCCAGCATGGCCAACAGTGTGAGACCCTGCCTAAAAAAAAAAAAAAGAGAGAGAGAGACAGAAAGAAAGGAAAAGAAGAAAAAAAAAGGAAGGAAAGAAGGTTCTAGAAAAACACTTTAGTATGTAGTGAGCAGTCAATACATGAAACTCATATCAGATGGTGAAAACTTAGTGATGATGATGATGATGACGACAACCAGATGTTTTAATCTGGTAGAAAAGAAATAGAAGAAATTAGGCCAGGTGGGAAGAAAGGAAAGTAATCTTTCCTGTCTAGCCAAAGACAAAACTTACAAAGGATATTTTATTTCTGTTTAAATCTCAACCAGAGATTGCACAATACCAAACTGCCAAATTTCAAAGACATTTAATCAAAATCAGGAGAAAGGAGATTTTACTTAGCAGGTATAGTCTCTTGGATTTTGCAAAGTTAATCAGCGGGACTTGGAACTTGTAGGGCTCTCTTCTATCCAGGAGCCTGGCTCTCTTAAATCTTTCAGCTGTCAGAGTAATTATAGAGTCATGCATAGGTTTGTACTCAGCATGTACTAGCCTTGAATAAAATTAAACTTCACCTTTTTGGGAGCTGCTGCTTTTCTGGAAAGTACAAAACAATTATGCTACCACCCACAGCCAGAAGCTGCAGGTTATATCTGTAGCTCACCTGTGGTACCTGGAACACATGGGGCAGGTTCAGACATATCTACAGCACCGTACAATTGTCAAAGCAGATTGTGCCCTACAAAATCCCAACCTCTGGTCATACAGGCTAAGAACTTTAGCATCAACCAGTTGTACATAAAATACAATTTAACTGAATGCTGCAACTGTTTCTGAAGCATTGGTTTAACTGGGTAACAAGAGGTAATCTTAATTTTGTTTCTTTAGAAAAGAAAAATAACACTTGGTTTTGCTGTTATTTTCAATAGTATGTACTATCCTAATAAGCTTGTATTCCCCATTAAAAACATTAATTGTGATGCAGCATCTCTCACACTACTGTTATCTACTTACCTGTTAATCCATTTAATGCAATCATCTGCAGTGGTTTTTATCCTCATTAGAATAAATTAGTGAGGTTTGATTCGTTGGATGAAGAGATCCATGAATATCTCTATATACTGCTAGGCTACCAGTACAAAAAGGAGAAATCCAACACTACAATGCTGTCACCAATGTGTCACTCACTTAAGAATTACTCAAGGATTACTGAATAAATATGGGATGATCAGTCAAATTGCAAGGTTTTATCAAGTAATCTAGACATAAGTACTCCAGGACCTTGGTTCTCAGACTTTAGCTTACATCAGAATCACCTTGAGGGCTTATTAAAACATAGACTGGCCCCGGTGCGGTGGCTCACACCTGTAACCCCAGCACTTTGGGAGGCCAAGGAGGGTGGATCAAGAGGTCAGGAGATCAAGATCATCCTGGCTAACACGGTGAAACTCCATCTCTACTAAAAACACAAAAAAATAGCTGGGTATGGTGGCAGGCGCCTCTAGTCCCAGCTACTCAGGTGGCTGAGGCAGGAGAATGGCGTGAACCCAGGAGGCGGAACTTGCAGTGACCCAAGATTGCACCGCTGCACCCCAGCCTGGGTGACAGAGCGAGACTCCGTCTCAAAAAACAACAACAACAACAAAAACACAGATTACCAGGCTCTACTCCAACTTTGCAGATTCAGTGGGTCTGGGTGGACCCAAGAATTTGCATTTCTAACAAGGTGCTAGGTGATGCTGATGCTCCTGGTTGGGAAACATAGTTTGAGAACAGCTGGGAGGAGATACAGATATGACATAGACACAGTCCTTGTAATTATAAAATTTAGAGATATTTGGAGAAAGAAAATCAGCACACATAAGAATATTCAAGTTGGCCAGGTGATGGAGTCATCTCCACTTTACAGATGGAGAGAAGATGCTCCAAGAGTGTCACACAGTTGCGGGTAGATGCTAGAACCCAGATAGGCTAACTCTCACAAGAGAACCCACTGGAAAAAGATGAAGGGGTTGATTTTTTTATAAAAGAAAGTGGGCAGTACAGGCTGGAGGCAAAGTACTATGGAAAGGGGGCATAAGGAAAATTCTGGAGGCTTGGGTCTTAATCCTAGTTCTATCTCTAACTAGCTACAGGGGTTTGGGCAAGGCACTTAATATCGACAGGTCTCAATTTTAAATTTTTTATCTACAGCAGAACTTACAGATTTCCTTTTAGTTCTAAAAGTGAAGATTAGGGATTTAAGCTGTTTCATGAAGGGTGTGTAAAATTTAGAAATACGAATGGAAGAGAGGAGCCAGTCATTCCTGATAGAGTCAGGAGCAGGAACAAAGCCAGACACAGAGGTCAAGATAATTTTGACCTTTGCAGAGCAGGGGATAGATTTTAAAAAAAAAGAAAAAAAAAAAAGGTATCTAAAAGGTAACAAAGGCCAATGTTTCAAAACTGAAAAATGAAAAGGTCAAACTGGGTCAGGGTAAGAGGCAGAGAAGCTGGGATCTGATGTAGAAGGCACAGCATCACTCCAGATAAGTTTCTGAATGGGGAATGGCATAGTGAAAACAGAGTTTTAAATTAGTCTCCAGAGTAAAATCGTTAACAAGAAGGTCCACATTTCCAGAGACAAGTGGATCTTAGTGAGAGTTGTACATTAGAATCACATGTGTTTGAAACATTTCTAAAATATACCAAAGACAGAGACTGAGACAGTAGGTCTAGGGTACAGTGTGGGAATCTATTTTTTCAGTTCCACTGGTGATCTTAATACAAACCCCCAGCTGAAACCCACTGCTATAACATCTTTACAATTTAAAAGCATTCTCATATTTGATTTCACAATAACCTTGTGAGATTGGAAGGGCAGGGAGTATGATCCCCATTTTTCAAAGGAGAAAACAGGCCAGAAAAGTTAAGAGGCCGTTACCCACAGTTACACAGTTAATAAGTGAAAGTCAGGATCTGGGTCCAGGACTCACTAAGAGTCACTATGATGTTGAAGAGCGTGAAGATTATAACAAGTACTTCCCTCGATTATGAGAAATAAGAGCAAGGCATTGCTGTGAAGGACATGCCCTCTTGCTGGCCTCACTCTTAAGCAGGACTTTATTTCATTAACTAATTAATGAAAGAATTAATTAAGCCTGGGCAGTACAGTTTTCTTCTAAAAGCACTTGCTTACCAGTAAAAAACCCAAATAGCATTTTGATGTTTAAATATCCCTAAAAGCTTGAAAACTGTTTCAGAGACAGCAACATGGTTGTTTATGCCCTGAGGATCACACCAATGCAGTGCCTATGTGGCAAGAGTCAAAAATAGTTTGCTAAACTACCAAATGGGCCCCTTCATTATGATCATAAGGGTAATGGCATCCAAGTCAAACACTCAAAAGTCAATTTCCCTTCCAATGTTACCAATTTAAAAAAAAAAAAAAGACTCTGGGAAGTTTCAACAACTTTCAAAAGGCAGAAGGTCTGACATTCTAGTTTAATGAAGATCCCTGAATGAGTATTAAGTCTCAAGTAACTTGGAAAAATCTGTCCTGACATAACAGAGACACACACACACAAAAAAGGATTGAATTATTTTGTATATTTTAAGGTTGCGTCCCTAACCTGTGGTTACTCCCCCAACAACTCAGGTCCCTGACATCTACGCCACCCCTTCAAAACTCAGTGCTCTACTTTCCTCTCCTCCACTTGTTGCTCCCAAAACATCTCAAGGTTTTGGAGGATAAAAACGTGTGGAATACTGAGGAAAGAAGAAACTGAGTTTAGAGAGATGTAAAGGAAATTAAATGAGAAACAAGTCTAGTTCTAAAACCAAAGGATATTTAGACTCAAGAGAGGAGGTCAAAAGGAAGTTGCAAATGACAATGCACGAATTAACTACTTGCTGGATGCAAGACTCAAAGGCAAGAGGGATGGGGGTTGGAGGGAGTTACAGTTTACTGACCTCTGCTAGGCAAATGTGCCCATACCCACTAATGGTAGCAGCTGGGCTAGCTGAGCATCCTTGAGCCAATATGTTATGTAAATCAAAGTTACAGATTTAATGGGAACAAATGGTTGAATAAACACGATTGGAAAAGACTAGAGTGTCAAAAATGGAGAAAACCAAGGAGCATATGATATCTTAGGCAGAACCTTCTCCTTTAGCCCTGCCAAGACAGTGCAGGACAAATCTGACCTGATACAGCCCAGACTTTCTGGATGTTTATGACACTCTGAAGCAGAGCAAAGCCATTAATTAGAGCATGACTTTAGCTACAAACAAGTGCCTCCTTCTCACCAAAAAGTTGGGATCCTTGCCTGCCTGAGGACCATTTCAGTAGCATATAAGCAGTTTCAAACTGCCTCCCATCGCACCTTTGGTTAAAACTGTTCTGAGAGGAGCTCTTGCCTCTTCTTTCCCCCATTTACTCTATTAGACAGTACTAACTGTTAAAAAGACAATCACAAGGACTATGCTAAGAAGGAAAGATAATGAACAATCCAATAGAAATATGGACAAAGAATATAAATATGAAGCTAAAAGACATGAATACAAATGGCTAATCAACAACAAGAAGCCAACACACTTCACTTGATTTTAAAATTACAAATTAAAATAACACCAGTTTTCACCATCAGATTAGCTAGAAGCAGAGGGAAACAGATAACTCTCAATCAGTGGGGCAGCTGATCTATCAGTGGGATGTGATAAATCAGTGGGAATAATTTTGCAATACTACAAAAAATGTTAATGTGCATAGCCTTTGGCCTATCAATTCTACTTCTATGAATTTATTATACAGATAAACTGAGACAAATGTGTATTTTAAAAAGTTTGTATCCAGTAGTCCCCCCCTTATCTGTGGGGGATAGGATCCAAGGCCCCCAGTGGATACCTGAAACTACAGATAAATTCTATATTTACTATGTTTTTTCCTATATATGTACCTATAATAAAGTTTAATTTATAGGCCAGGCACGGTGTTTCACACCCGTAATCCCAGTACTCTGGGAGACCGAGGCGGGTGGATCACTTGAGATCAGAAGTTTGAGATCAGCCTGGCCAACATGGTGAAACCCCATCTCTACTAAAAATACAAAAATCAGCCAGGCGTGGTGACGCACACCTGTAATCCCAGCTACTTGGGAGGCTGAGGCAGGGGAATCACCTTAACCCAGGAGGCAGAGGTTGCAGTGAGCTGAGATCACACCACTGCACTCCACCCTGGGCAACAGAGTGAGTGAGACTTAGTTTCAAAAAAAAAAAAAAGTTTAATTTATAAATTAGGCACAGTAAGAGATTAACAACAATAATAAAATAGAACTATTATAACAACATACTGTAATAAAAGTTTTGTGAATGTGGTCTCTCTCTCTCAAAATACCTTTTAGTATATACTATACTTACCTGTTTTCAGACCATGGTTAACTGTGAGTAACTAAAACACGTAACATAAAACCACAGATAAGAGGGGACTACTGTATTCACAGCTGCACTGTTGGTAACAGTACAAACTTACCAGTGGGAATGATGAGATTAATTTTGGTACATCTGTGTGGTGGAATACTAACTAGGCAACAATTAGTTCAGTGAGAAAATCAACTTGCATAAGAAAATATTATATAATTCTGTTTGTGAAACACACACTCTCTTACATACACAGAAAATTTCTGGGAAAATGGATATGATATTATTAACAGTGACTGCCTCTGGGAAGTGGAACTACAAGGGATCAGCAGAGGGGATCTTTTCACTTTTATACCTTCTGTATCACATGGATTTGTATTTATAACATGTTTGTATTTTCAGAGGTACTAAGACTATTTTTAAAGCTTCTTGTTTTAAAACAAACAAAAATGGAGAAGAAAGAAGCAAGAAGTACCAGAAGCTTCCCAAACTAGATCATATGGCCCAGAATAACAGTCTATGCCAATAACCCAGCATCAATCACGCCCAGAGCAAAGACAGGTGTGAGCTGCAGTTCCCCACAGCCAAACTCACCTTCAGCCTCTTCAACAGCCACTGTAGAAGACCCTGCTGGGCACCCTCTGTACACATCTCAGGCCGGAACTCGGCCATGTTTTCCACAATAGCTGAAGGGAGACAGACACCAGTCATTTGGGAGGACAACTTTGTTTCTGTCTGCAACAAGCTTGCTTCCCATGACAGGCATGTTATTCCTCTCCCCACTTCCCTGCATTCCTCCCAGCCAGATGCTGGGCTGTCATTTTCAGATTAACCAGGGAGTTGCTGTGGTTTTCTTCTTCCAGTTATGCTATAAGTAAAACTCATAACTGAAAATGGTGGAACACATAAAAGGGCTAAGTGATAGATTTTCTATGCTAATAGGGAACACTAGAGCAGAACACACAAAAGGGTGGATATCTGCCTGAGAAGTTCCACCCAGTCCCGAAAGAGTCCCAGAAACCCATAACCAAAGAGACAGGGAGCTAGGCAAAAGCCTCAGGGAAAAATCAGGGGCTGCTGAACTCCGAGTCTCTTCCCTGATTCATCCATTTGCAGTTCTACTTCCCTGCATCAGGTGGAAGCAAGAATACTGCAAAGCAGGCAAGTATGGTCTTTTTAATTGAACAAAATAACATGCACAGAGGGGAAAGGTCATGCTGGCAGAGGTAACTCCCAGGTACTAGGAAGCAAATATATATGGTCCTGCTATCTCCTACAATAGCCAAAGTGTTGCTTAATAGAAAAATTAAAAATTAGGAGGAAAAAAAAGTTATTGCATGACTATGATACTAAAAAGGAGAACTTTTTTTTTAATCACCTGGAGTCCTTAATATCAAACGGTTTCATTTCTTTCAGCCCCTCTTCCACTCCATATCCTGGAATATGTTACTATCATGAAACAGCTATACTTCTGTGTTCCCTACGCACAATACCCAGAACACACTGGGTTTGAATTTTGAAGAAGAAAGGGCTGAAGAAATCACCACACCTCCTATCTTCTTTCTCACTCCTTTGCCCACATCAGCCTCCACAGTGGCAAGTTAAAGGATGGCCAGGCAGGGGAAGCACGAAGCTGTGGGAGCAGAGGAGCAATGAAACCCTGAGAGATGAAGAGCACTACAACACCCTGAATTACTTTCTGCCATTTCCTACAAAAATCAACTCATTCGTTTTAATCTTCCATGCCTTTATCCTATTCTTCTGCTTCTATTTTAGATGGTTTCCTATTGCTCACTTGAACAAAATCCAAGCTTCCTGCCATGGTTTACAAGGTCTTCCATTATCTGGACAAACTTACTCCTCCAGTTCCATCTCCCACCTCTGACTGTCACAGGCCATTTCCAGTCTTTCCTCAAATCCCAGCCCCATTCATGACTTTGCAAATGATACTCCCCTGCCTGAAGGCCCTTCTCCCACTCCTCCACCTGTCAAAATGCACCTGTCTTCATATTCAGCCACAGTCACGCACAGGAGCTAGCTGCTCCTATCCAGCAATTTGGAGGCTCTTCTTCATTCCCACAGTGCTTTTCACTGACTCCTATGATACCATCTGTCACCCAGCATTGTCTTTCCTTTCTTTTCAAGACTCACCTATTTGTCTGCCCTGTCAGGAGCAGAACCATGCCTACTTTACCATAATCTACCCTAGGACCTAGCACAGTGCCTGACAAACACCAGGCACTCAATAAGCAAGAGAGAGGCAAGAATCTCCTGAGCTGTTAGTAGCTGGCCGAGCTGCAAAAAGATCTCTGTAGACTGGCAGGCTGGTACTTTTTATTAACAGACAGTCAGTAGTCAGTTAACAGACTTTTGATACCGCAAAATCCAGCATTCTGCTAACAAATAGCAATGCCAAATTCTGGCTCTAGACTACAGCCAACCCAAATTACAGAGTGTTGTGTTCCTCCTCTTCCCCCCAGGTGCCCATCTTTCCCCTTCTTTATGATAATCCTCAAGGAAAAGAGTCCAGAACTACAATAGAAATACGTGGTACACAAAGGAGCTAAAAATAAAAATCTAATCTCATCAAATTTTCTGCTTCCACTGGGCCTCGTTCATTTCTCAAGCTCTGCTTACAGATATGTCATCTCTGGTTTTATAAGACAGTGACCAGTAATAAAGAGGGCTACCCCCAAAACACAATTTTAAATAGGATATTGGTTCAATAACTTTACAAAAGGAAAGACTGGGGAGATTCAAGGAGGAGAAGGAAGAGGAGAAATACTACAGAGGAATCATTTTAAACGAAAATCTGATGTAGGGACAGTCAAGTAGTAGCAATATATTTCAACTCACAGTTTACATGGTAGTCTATACCTAAGAAGAGAAAGAAACACTAACTCTTTTTCAAATAAAATGTCCTACAAAGGTACACAGTGGTCCAAAAGTTTGCAGTTCCATTGAAGGAAAGTGATAAGAAAAACCAACCTAAAATGATTTAAAATGTTTAAATATACACATTCCAAAGGAAACAAAATTAACCAGCATAGACTTCATCCTAACTTTTGGAGGCAAAGGCCTGCTAACCAGAGCCAGCGGTTTTTGACTAGGAAGGTTACCTACTTAGTGGATTTCTGCTTTTATTACCTACAAGCCAAACCAAAGCTGCAGTTATATGAAATTTACACAAAGGTCTTCACTTCTGAGAAGGCAGTTTGGGAGCAGAAGGAAGGAAAACACTCCTGCTATTGACTCTATTATGAAGAAGGAAGGGAAATGAGCACAAAGTCCCAAAACAAACACAAAGCAACTCAGGCAATGGCAAGCATCCTTCCTCTCACCCAGAGTGTTGTGGACGCCATCTGCCTCCTCTTTCACAGACTCATCCAGGCGCTCCAGATTCTGTACCAGCAGTGCTACCACCTGCCCATCCACCTGCAAGAACAGTGAAGCAAAAGGAGAGAGGGATGTTACAAAATGGTCCCCAAAATGTTCCTGTTCCCATACTTACTTCTCCACTATTTGAATGAACAAAGTAAGTAAAAAAGCAGCAATCTATGGTTTACAAGGTGCTCTCCTATCCCATTATCTCTTTTAAGTCTTAAAGTGACCCTGAGGTAAGTAAAAGGCAGGCATCATTATCTCTAACTTCAGATGAGTCAACTGGAGCTCAAGGAGACAAAGTAAAATTCAAGGTTAAAAGGTTGGTGAGTGACAGTGTTAGCACTTGAACACAGACTATCTGAAACCAAGCCCTGTGCTCTTTCTCCTTCTCTGTGGTACTCAGACAACTCACAAGAATGCCATCTTAAGTCAGGTCAGCGGTTCATTCAAGCCAAAACACAGTTCTAGGCCAATGCACCAAAAGATGTTTCGCTGGAATGTTCACCAGTCACATTTTATGTTGACCTCAAAACATTCCTGTTTCTTTGCTAAGCTTTTATGAAACTACTACTTATAAAGAATTTATAGTTCCCTCTTAAAAGGAATAATCAACACAATAAAATATCTTCTATTTGTATGACATAGGATGCACAGAAAGCTACTGCATTTCCCTTAATGGAGTCAGACATGTTGAGACAGATAGGAAACTTTTAGTAGCCACACCATATAGCTGATGTTCAAGACGTTAGTGACTCAGCCAAGACCACGCAGCTATGAAGCAGTGGAGGCAAAGGCAAAAACCAGGCTTCCTTCTCCTTAGGTGAAATGATGCTTTTACTACTTCATGCTACCTCCTGTGCACAATCTGTGTCCTAGGCAGACTGCCCTTAGGTAGCCGTGAGGCACACCAAGGAAGATAAATAAGGAAACACCTAGTTTTCTGTCATCAAGAAGGGATGATCCATCTGGTAACGGATTCTTAAGCACAGCCAATAAGTAAAGCCACATCTGAAGACACGGTCTGCTGCATATTTGTGTCATCCTCCCTCTCAGTGTTTCGGTTTCCTCACTTATGAAATGGGGATAAGTTCTAAAGAGTAAATGAAAATATGTGACAGGCCTTACCCTAGGTCTAGTTCATGGCAACTGCTCAAAGAATCAAGTAGAAGCTTTGAATCTAGCCCTTTACCCTGTTGATACCTGATTATTCACTGTTCCTCTCTTCCACTGGCTAAGAAAAAGCCAAGTTCCTGAAAGGCAGGCACCTTGCTTCATTCATCTTTCTATATCCTAAGTCTACTACAATGCTATATACAGCAGATACTCAGTAAATCTTGCTAAATTTAAATAAACTGATGGAACACATAGTTTGTGCACTGTAATTGCTCCATTTATCCTCATGTAATTCTCACATCTTTCACAGGCGAGAAAGTAAAGGCTCTGAGAGGTTAATTAGTCTGATTGAAGTCACAAAGCTGGTGGCAGAAGTGCCCAACTCCAACTCTACTTTTTCCCATAATCCCCCATTATTTCAAAGAGGGGAGAGAATGAGGGAGAAAAAAAGAAGGAAACGATCTCATCCAACCAAATACTTCCAGAGCCCTTGAATGTAAAGTATTCTATAGACACAATTCAAACCGAGCTTGAGGAGGCAAGCAATGGCAGGTGGCATAGATCTTGAAACATGGACTCTTTACTCTGTCTGGGTGAGATGTAAGGGAAATATGTGGACAACGGAAACGTGAAATTATTGACTAATTTGTGATACCTGAATCACAAATGAATTAGATTTTTCTAGGCTCTCCTTTATGCCCTGGTATAAGGAACAAGGAGGGGATACTATTTGAAAAAACACTGATGCCAGATTTGGGAGCCTGTAAGCACAGGAAAGCGCTGTTTTCCCATCTTGTGCCAAGAGCTATACAATCTTGCTCTCAAATCTCACAGCCAGCAAAAGCTGCACTAAAGAAATCCACTACAATGTTTTCCTTAATTAACTGGACAATTTGAGTATGTAAGAGAAAACAGAAAAACATCTGGGGGAAAAATATGAACCATGTCACAGTATGTTTTTCCTTAAATCACCCTGATTGACTTATAATCTCCCTGAATCCTAAAGCAGCAGACACCACTACTCCACTGGGTATCACACTGCTTGCCAGTTCTGCAAACTGCTTCACCAATTTCAATTGCTTATTGCCGCTTTATCTGCATTATTTTTCCCCCTTTCTTTGATTCTTAGTTATGTTTCCCACCTCTGCTGTTTAGAATGTGGTGGGGACACTGTCAGTGAGCAATGTGTTTAAGTCCTAGAGCTGAATGGTTATGGATAACAGGCCTCCGGCTAGAGGAAAATCTTTTTTCTTGCTACGGAAATCCAACCCCTTTTTAAGCTTGCAAACTGTGAAACTTTATGTTTAGTTGGGTTAAATGCAATTTGATCTGATTGCAGGAAGGCCAAAAGCAGTCAAAATACATTTAGCTCAGAAAAATCTTCGAAAAATATTTATATTATGTATAGCTCTGGATATCGCTGAGTAAAAGTACAAATCAGCATTCTGTTCTATTCCTTCTAGCCCCTTGGGCCTACCTTCAATTTTCTGGACCTGTGACAAAGTCTGAAACTAAAAACAAATCCTGCTTAGGGATTAAAGCATCAGCCGGAGAACCCTTGCCTTAGAATTCAGGACTGTCTTGGGTGTGATGTTTTCTGATAAGTCACTCGTTAATTCTGATTGTTAGCAGGCCTCCCAAACAATATTCTGGGAGGTCGTACTGAGATAAAGTTCAAGGGCACGATCAGACATCATCTTCCACTTGACCAAAGAGGATGGATATAAGAGAAGAGGAGGAAATAAAAAAGAGACAGATGAGAGGGTTTGAAGGATTCTTTTTCTATCTGGTACAATCTGCCAATAAGCTTTCTCAAGAGTTAGACTGGGGTTTTTCTGCCTACTAGGAGTTTCAGAAATTTCATATTTAAAAAACAGCAATAACAATAAAACCCATACCCACTGAATCTTGATCAAACAAGTTTTGAGAATAATACAGTAACATGGTCATAATGCAAAACTCAGGCCTTTTGTATCTGAGCTGTAACTCTTCAGCTTCCACTCTTGCCCCTCCAGTCCATTATCCACACAGCAGCTAGATGCCTTGTTTAAAATGCTGGTCAGGCTACGACACCACTCCCCTGCTTACATCCTCCAATTACTTCCCTTCACCCTGGCAATGCCACCCAACCTCTTCACCAAGGCCCACAGAGCCCAGTGTGGTCTGGCCCTGACTCTGTGTTCTCCCTTCACCCCAGCTGTACATTCACAAGACTGGCCCCTTCTCTGTTCCTTGAATATGTCAAACTCAGTCTTGCCTTATGTCTTTTGTCCTTTTCCCATCTTGCTCTTGAACATTCTGAATGGCTGGTTTCTTTCAGAACTCAGGCCTCACCCGATTATTTAATCCAACCTGACTTCCCAGCCACTCTATCTCACATCACTCTATTTTAATTCTCTTAAACAGAGAACCACTCTCTGACAGTTTTCTTGTTTATGTATCTACTATTTCTCCCTACACTCATACCATGTGAGCTCCACAAAAACAGAGGCTTTGTCAGGCTTGCTCACAGCTGTACACCTGGTTCCCAGAATCAGGAACACATCAAGTGCTCGATAAACATTTAGTGAACAAATGAATTTTACTTTGGAACAAATACAGATGAAGGTGAGAACATGAATGGAAATGGGAAGGAATAAGATCCAGGAATTTTCATAGTAAGTACCCTTACAGCAACATAAACCTGGCCAACCTCAGTCTCACCTGGGCAGCACAAATCCATCGCCAACCAAGACCAAGGCAAACCGAGATGGGGCTTCAAAGTTTAACATTTCAGTAGGGTTAACTGAGTGCAGGAATGGGTATGGAGGGTAGTCTCCTGGTAGTCCACATCAAAGCCACTTTTGTGGAACTCTATAAAGAGTTTCTGTAAAGCAAATGCTGGCTCCTAGACACTGGCCAGCTATACCACCCAGCCGCACTTCCATCTCCACAGGCTGGGACACCTCCATATGCTCTCATATGAAAGGCCCCCTTCAGAGGCCATTGCTGATACCTGCAGCTCTGCAGCCCTTCCTGATTATTCCATCAGAAGCGAGCACTCCCTCCTCTTCGTGTCCACAGAAGCGTGCCTCTCTCATAGCTGTTTTCAATGTTCTGCCTTGTATTATCATTACTTATTTCTTCCTTTTTTAAAAAAAAAAAAAAAAGCTAAAGCTCTATCCTCTCATGTCTTATTTAGGCCCATCCCATCTAAATGTGGTTTTATTGAGTGTTTGTTCAAAATGTTTTTGAAATATTTTTTAAACTGAAAAAAATGTCTGTTGAACTCAATATTCACAGACATCTTACTGTGTGGCAGATGATACATACAATTTTAACCTGACATTTGCTAAGTGCTTAATATCTGCCAGGCGTAGTACCTTTATAATGATAATGGTCAACATTTCTCAGGTGTTTACTCTGTGCCAGACTGTTCTAAAGACTTATTAAATATCTCACTTGTTCCTCACTTTGGTACTGTATGATAGGCACTACTGTTATCTCCATTTTACAGAAAAAGAAACAGTATGGAGAGGTTAGTAACTTTCCCAAGGACACAGAATTGGTAAGTGACAAAGCCACTGCTCTGACCACTCCCCTGATGGGGATCACCCCTCAGGAAGGACAAACTTATAAACAGACGTCTATAATCCAATGTGAAAAGTGCCAGGATGTAGAAAGTGCTAGAACAACACATCCTGCTGAGGTGATGAGTCTGGAAAAAACTCAAAAGGAAAGAGATAAAGTTGAAGTCAGGCCTCACAGGATGAGAGGCAGTACTCCAGGTAGCCCCAGAGAAGCAAGGCTGGGCAAGCGGAAGGCGAAGCATGAGTGAAGGCATGGGACTACCTAGCACACGGCAAGTTTCGGGACTGGCAAGTAGAAAAATGACTGTAATTTAATCATCACTCTCAAGAAGTCCAAAGTCATCTGTGGAGAGGTAAGCCAGAGAATTGCCATCAAAGCAATACACCCTCTTGTTTACCACTCTTCAGAAAAGAGTCCATTTTACAGGCTACCAGATCAACTTGTTACAAAGCACAAATATTTGCCTTTTGCCTGAGTAACAACAGTGGATCTGAACCAAATTTTAAAACCCTGAAGATCCCTGAGAATGCCAGGACAGCATTCTTTCCCCACAAATGTGCTATCCTATTGCTTAGGACTTCCAACTGGGAAAAAGACCAAAGCAATAACTGCAAACTGCACACCACAATAAATTCTGCCACATGCCCTCTAGCCTCTGCTCATGCAATTCTAGGCCTCAGATATTGGCCCCAAATTAAAACTACAAAGACAACTCAACCCTTGTAATATGAGAGTACTTATCAAATTTCTTCCCGAATGCAGCACAAGAGTAAAAAAAGTAAATGGAAGACCACCGCCAGTGCTGTTCTCTGATATTTACTGATGACTTCTGACTGGTTGCAGACAAGCAAATAATCTACTGGAGTCCAGGAATGTTCAGTGCTTGTGATTCCTACCAGCCCCACCAGGATAAACCTGGAAGAGTCAAAATCTTAAACTAATATAATAATAATAAAAACTAAACTAAACAAACAGAACATCCTGCATAGCAGTTACCTAATGGCTCCCCAGACTGAGGGTGAACTGTTTCTTTCCAAACAAACAATAAAATCTGCCAAGATGCAGCTTTTGTCGGTGGGCTTGGCAACATGGAAAAAACAAAGGGGACTTTTGTGTGAATTGCTGTTTCTGGGTACGTTTTACATGCAACAGCCAGACTAGCTGTTCCTCTCTCGTCTTCCCTATTCAGACAGGCAAAGGATGGTAATTAAAATCAGCCCAGGGACCAGGCAGGAAGGCTCATTCAGGGCCATGTAATTAACCTCTAGAAGGTAAGACTGCACAAACGACACTGCGGGGACACAGAGTAGGAGCAAGTGCCACAGTCTTTCCTCAGATGCCCCTCAAAACAAAAGGACTTCCCAACATCATCCTTTTCTTTCTGCACAGTGGTTCAAAGGAAAAATAAAGGCCCTGAATTCTATAAAAGTAGCAGTTTGCTCTCTAAAGGAGCCTGAAAGAAAAATGGCCATAGAAATTTTCATTATACTCAGTCATAAATGGCCCTGCTGGACTCCAGCCTCACTCCCTGTAAGAGCCAGTTCTTCATAACCAGTGGGTTCACAACCCCTTCATTCACACCAAATGCCAGCAGCGAGCACGGCACATGGGAAATTTCTAGTGTTGAGAACATTATGAGAAAGAGTGAGGAGGGGGTGGGCAGTGTAGCAGTGGGTTTTGAGATCATCTGGGACCCCAGGCCCAGCCATTCTGATTCAGTGGGTCTTGGGTAGGACTAGAAAGTAGCCAAACAAGCACCCCAGGTGCTTCTAATACAAGTGGCTGTAGTGATCTTTGATAAACTGCTAATTGAATCAAAACCAATACCAACATCCTTACCAGAGAGAAAAGACAAGAGAAGACAACAGAAGGAAGAACAATCCACAGAGCCTTGAGGAAGGATACAGCTCTGCAGGTGGCCAGAGCTCCACAGGTGGTATCAGGGTAGGGGCTGGACTGGATGCACTTCTGCCACTGGCCAGCTGGGGTGCCTTTTCAGCTTTGTGGCCCTCTCTGATCACCAGTGAACTAGGATATCTAGGGCGGTAGAAACAGATTGTGGTGGGGATCAGAACATGCAGGCTCTTTTATCAGCTGTCACAGGACTGGCTGAGCAACCCAGTGGGAGTCTTCACTTCTGCAGCTGGGTTTCCTCGCATGTAAGGCAGTTTGACTAGCTGGCACCTGGCCACAGCTGCACCTCACAGACCAACTCCTCTGGGTTGGCTGCTGCGGGAATCAATAGCTGAGGAATATTCTGAGGCCTAGCCTAAGGCTCCTCAAAAGACTGCAGACATCGACTGCCCTGTCTTCTACAGGCAGGGAAAGACATTCTGGCCTCAATGAGCTATAAGGTTTATTCTCATTTTTAACATTCTCCAATTCCTCTCTGATGACCTATTTGTAAAATAAGTAATAATACCTGTTCTCACTGGCACTTGGGATTAGAAAGTCCAGATGAGAAAAACATTTGTGAAAGCTCTTTGTAAAAAGGTCAGTAGCAACAAAAGAGAGGAGGAAAGAAAGGGGCAGAAAATATAGAGTCTAGGAGACCACAGGTTCAAACCCTGGCTGTGTGACCACGGGCCATTTGTTTGGCCTCTCTAAGCCACAGCTTCATGGCTGTATATGGGAATAGCAGCAATAATGCCAATGTGAAAGGATGTGGTGAGAAGAATGAGAAATGGCCCTGCCCACAGCAGAGACTTAATGAGGGCGAGGCCTCTGCCTGACACAGTTCCAAAGCATAAAGCACTGCCCCAGTCATATCTCTACTTTTTCACTCTCCTTATTCACTCCGGTCTCACCAGTCCAGCCTCACTATGGAGTTCCACCTGGTACCCACTCTCAGAGACGATGGTGGTGGTAATGCCAACAACTTATATAAACCTGCAAAACCCCAGAGGATATGCAACTTACCAGAGCATCGATAAGTACTTCTGCTCCCTCTTCACTCTCATGGAGGGTGTCTATATCTGTTAATTCCTGAAGCAAATCGACCACGGCTATGGACACATGTGAAAAATGTTAAGGGTATAACACACACACTGAAACGGTACCGATATTTTTCTTCCCTTCTGTTTCCTCCTCAATTGCTTTATCACCATTTACCTTTAATAGACTCCGGTTTTATTAACATCTCTTCAACAGGGTTCTACCCACAGTGGGTGTTCATTAAATGTTAACTGACTCACTCGGTCTCTTTCCTTATGCTGCCTTCCTGGCTGCTTAGTCCATAGGTTCACTGAATTTTCACGGATTTCAAAATTTTAAATAGATCACCTGGGAAGTCACTTTTCCAGTGAGAAATAGGCCAACACCCTCAACCTCATCTCATAATTTAAATTCTTGAAACTCAGTATAATCTTAACTACCTTGTACAGTTCACCTTCGAAGGCAGTAATCATTTCTAAGAGGTGGCTGATGTTCACCAAGGAGTCTTCAGAGATCAGGACATGACATAATTGGTTGAAAACAAAGGGAAAAATTTATATGGAATTGGGCTAGTCCCCATCAACCTCTGTCCCCTCAAATGTCACACTGCTATGAATATAAAAGGAAGAATAGAGAATTTAAAACTGTGCAAAAATAGGAAAAGGAAAGGGAAGTACAGGGCCAGGCACAGTGGTTCATGCCTGTAATAACACCCAGCACTTTGGGAGGTCAAGGCAGGAGGACTGCTCGAGCTCAGGAGTTTGAAACCAGCCTGGGCAACACAGTGACACCTTGTCTCTACTAAACATTTAGGAAAAAAAAAAAAAATCAGCCAAGAGTGGTGGCACATGCCTGAAGTCCCAGCTACTTGGGAGGCTAAGGCAGGAGGCCTGCTTGAGTTCAGGAGATCAAGGCTGCAGTGAGCTATGATCACGTCACTGCATTCCAGTCTGGGAAACAGAGTGAGACCCTGTCTCAAAGGAAAAAAAAAAAAAAAAAAGAGAGAGAGAGAAAAGAAAAGAAAGGGAAGTATAAAGAAAGGGAAACACGAAGGAGAGAGTTATATTTGGAAACTGGGTGGCAGAACTAAACTTTTAACTAAGCTTCCTTTCCCTCACCTGAAAACTCTCTTATCTCTCTCTCTTTCTCTCTCTCTCTCTCTCTCTCACACACACACACACACACACACACACACACACACACACGGGTGCACACACACACAACAGGGGAGAGAGAGAGAGAGAGAAACAGATACCTTGCTCCAGCAAACTGCATTTATTGAATGCCCATGATGACTAAAACACTGAACATGATAAAGGCCAATCCATTCTTCATTCTGGGCCTCAGTTTCCTCATCTGTAAAATGAGAAGGATAGATAATCTAAAACAATTTTAAAAACCATACACCACAGGCAATAACCAACATGTAACAAATGAAGAATACACACGGACAATATGAACCACACGCGTCCTGAAAAGGAGCAATCAGATGGAGCTGGAGAATTAGTAATGACTTGCTAGAAGAAGACGGCTCAGAAAACAGGCAACTAAAAATATGAGGACAGGCAGACTAGAAGGCAAAACCACAGGAATAAAAGCAGAGAGACTGGAATGTACAAAGGCATTTGAAGAGAAGAAAGGATTGGAGGAGAGGGGAGGGAAATGGAAAGGGGAGAGAAAATTGTAACTAGCTGAAGAAAATAACATTTTGAAAGAATAAGCTAAAAGCTGTGTGCAGGATGCATTAAAGCACGGTAAGCATGAGGGATGGGGGTGGCACACAGGAGCCACCATGTGGACAGCATGTGTGGGTAGTTGTGGGAGCCAGGCCTGAAGGAGAAAGGCCTATTCCAAAGCTACCATATACAACAGAATCCAGAAGATTTAACAAAGGTCAGAATCAGGGCAGTTTTACTAAAAAGAAAAATAAAAGATGCAGAACATATGAACAAAAATGACAGGACTTGCTAGCTGACGACTGATGTTCTGGGTATTATATGCAGGTCTTTTGCTGAAAGAAAAATTACTTGAAGGTTTGCTTTATTCATTTCTAACTGACCAGCTGACCATCATGAATAAGTAATTAAGCTTTCTGTGTCTTACTCCTTCACTCTTAAAGGTGATATTTACCCAAAACTTAATACGAGCAAAGAGCTTGAAGGTCTTTGGACATCCTTCATGCTTAACATCTTCATCTAAAAAATAATCAGAAAGCTGTTGACAAGAGTCAACATATGTGCCTGATATAGAGTAAACTGAAACACACAAATTATTTGAACCAATTATAATAAAAAACAGCAAAAATAACCAGGCTACCAAATTAACCCCTAGAAACCCTAGAGCTACCTTTGACTAGTAGGAATTAGTAGTTCTCCCTCTCTAAAATTAAAATAGTTATCATCATAATAGCCGCCATTTTTAAAAGTCACAGCACCATGTCTGGTGCTATGCTACTGGAATTCTTTCAGCAGCATTATAAGATTCGGTGTAAGCGCTATTTAACAGATAAGAAAGGTAAAGCTAGTAGTTGTTAAGTTCTCTGGCCTGTGGTGGCTCACGCCTATAATTCCAGCACTTTGGGAGGCCAAGGTGGGCAGATCACTTGAGGTCAGAAGTTCAAGACCAGTCTGGCCAATATGGTGAAACCCTGTCTCTACTAAAAATACAAAAATTAGCCAGGTTTGGTGGCACATGCCTGTAATCCCAGCTACTCGAGAGGCTGAGACAGGAGAATTGTTTGAACCCAGGAGGTGGAGGCTACA
This sequence comes from Colobus angolensis palliatus, assembly GCF_000951035.1. NCBI lineage: Eukaryota > Metazoa > Chordata > Mammalia > Primates > Cercopithecidae > Colobus > Colobus angolensis. The sequence goes on from NW_012121820.1 coordinate 16,033,305, forward strand.
ATGAGCTGAGATTGTGCCACTGCCCTCCAGCCTGGGTGACAGAGCGAGACCCTGTCTCAAAAAAAAAAAAAAGTTATCTAAAGGTCACTGCAATAGTAAGGGAGAAATGTTAGGTCCACCTGATTTCAATAACAATGCTATTGCCAACTATATTTCATATTAATGCACAAGGGGATATACACTCAGTTTAAATATGGCTACATTCAGGTAAATTCTAGCTACTGACCCTGCTGTAACCACAGAGAAAAGAACTATCATTTAATTCCACCATAAATTAGTAAAAGACTCAAGGAAAAGAATAAAATGTTAACACCTCCCCACTCTTCCAAGAAACTCCCATATTTATTCTCTTGAAAAGTTCATAATCCATTCAAAAGCTTATTTAATATGTATGGCAACATTCACCTAAATCCATCCATCCATCCATCCATCCATCCATCCATCCATCCATCCATCTATCCATCCATCCATCCATCCCCTCACTGTGGAGTCAGATGTCTATAGGACAACTGAGCTGGGCAAGGTGGCTTATGCCTATAATCCCAGAACTTTGGGAGGCCAAGGTGGGAGGATTGCCTGAGTCCAGGAGTTTGAAACCAGCCTGGGCAACATAGTGAGACCCTGTCTCTACTTAAAAAAAAAAAAAGCAAATAAATAAATGTCTATAGAACAAGGATCTAAATCAGGCGTGCAATAATGCAATAAGTAGTGTTATCTTTACATCTCTTGAATAACACCATGAATGATTAAATACTTATTAACTTGAATATGATGATTATTAAGCAATAGCCTCAAAAGACAAGTGGAGTATATCTGAAAGACCAACAGATGAAGAGTCAAAGCAGGCTTGAGGACAAGGGTCATGTCATATTCATCTTTGCCTCACGTCTTTAATGATCTGAATGGTCCCAAAATTATCACCAGCCATGTAATCTTGTGCAAGCCCCTTTATTTCCTTAGAGCTTAATTTCCTCATCTGTAAAACTGGGGTAATAGTCTCTGCCCAGCCTCTTCCACTGAGTTGCTATAAGGAATAAATGAGATCAGGTATGTCAAAGGCCAAGGAAGTTAAAATACTCAAGAAATGTAAAAGCACTATAATATAGATTGTTAGTCAAGTCTTCCCACAGAATGCCCAAAGCCCTCACTATTGTCTTCATTTTTCCAAAAGCCTCTAAAATCTAAAGTTTAAGCTAACAACAGCATGGTCCCCCCTTTCTGGGTCACAATGGGTTGGAAGATTTAATTTTATATTTCAGCTATGCCATAGAGATTCAGATTGATCAAGTCCTTTTTCAGCCTCTCAGATCTTGTGGGCAAGATATCGTATTTTTCTTTGATTATTCTTACACCATGCTCACAAATGTGTCACATGAAACCTAGAAACTTAAAAAATAAGAAACATTTTAGACAAAGGTGATTTTATAGAAAAGCATAAATGGCTTTTCCAGGAAAACTTGTTTCTTATCATGTTTCAATGGATATCTACTTGCCTACTTTCCTGCCTCAGTTGAGAAGTCAAACAAGAAATCAGCTACCCACCAGGCCTGGTAAACATCTCATCAATCCTACCACTAACGGATTTTATATAAATTCCCAACTTTCACAAAACAGCATTTCAGCAAGGCAGCAATAAGTCTGTAATTGCCATCATCAACTCCTGGGTAATATAATATGACCCAGAAGACAGAGGTCATTTGAAGACCAGAAAGAGGAATGAGAATCAAAACTAAAGACAGACAAACTCTCAATCTTGATGAGAAAATTCAGCATGGTTGGCCATCCCTCCAGCATTTCTTCACAAGCAGACCCTGGGCATGGGTGATAGGTTTTTCCACTGTAGTTACAATTTCATTTCACAAAGTAAAAGGCTCTTCTGTCCAAGTATAATAGGAAAAGAGAGAGCCTGTCTCCCTGCGAATTACTAAAACACAGTTTTTGATAGCCTATTTTGTCATGTCGAGTAGAAAGGCCACCCACACATTCCCTCTGTACCTGTCCACTACTGGGGCAATAAGTTAGTGTAATAATAGGTAAAGCAGAAAAGACCAGCTGGGCACAAAATGGTCCATAACACAATGGCTCTTGGAAAAAAAGAGTGGTGTTTACTTCTGTTTTTTGGCTCTGGATATTTGTTTTGGGGTCATATCCCACTTAAAGTCTTGGTACAGAAACTAAGCATTAGTCTCATTAATCTCCAATGAGATGAGTCCACAAGGAACAAAGTTATTAAAAAAACAACAACAAAGAAAGAGAAATAAGATTAAGCAGATGGCTTTTTAAAAGTCATTTCAAAAAAGCTTTCTTAAGACAAATAAACCAGTATAGATTCAGAGAATATAACTGTTTTGTTTTTTTTTTTTTTTTGAGACGGAGTCTCGCTCTGTCGACCAGGCTGGAGTGCAGTGGCCGGATCTCAGCTCACTGCAAGCTCCGCCTCCCGGGTTTATGCCATTCTCCTGCCTCAGCCTCCCCAGTAGCTGGGACTACAGGCGCCCGCCACCTCGCCCGGCTGGTTTTTTTTGTATTTTTTAGTAGAGATGGGGTTTCGCCGTGTTAGCCAGGATGGTCTCGATCTCCTGACCTTGTGATCCACCCGTCTCGGCCTCCCAAAGTGCTAGGATTACAGGCTTGAGCCACCGCACCTGGCCGAATATAACTGTCAATGCAATAAATGTGAGCTTTTTAAAAAATTCTCTTTTCTTTAAGTTCTAGACTAGGACAGTAATTAGATATAGCTCAATTAATGCAGATGAATTTCACAACAGACAAAATGGTCTTTTTCTCCTTTAAAAGCAGCTGGCACAAAGCTACCTAGAATGAAACTGGACACTTATTCCAATCCTAGATCAAACTAATATGAAGGAGAAAATGTACTCATTCAACATTTATTAAGTCCTTATTAAATGCCAGTGGGGAGTAATATGCCACAGGGGAAATGTCCAAAGCAGGCTACAACCACCCTAATCTTTCGGGGACATAGATTTCACCTAAAACAAGACCAAAAGTTGCATTAATCCGGTACCAGGTTTTGTTTGTTTGTTTGTTTCAAGTTACATTAAAAGATCCTTCTTCTACATTGCCATTTTGGCACTTTTAACCTAAGGTGTTTATCTTCAGAGCACATTTAATTGGCTCCAAAAAAATAAGTGGTTTATCAATACATATCAAGGAAGTCAGATGACAGATGAGAAAAAGAAGTAAATTCTTCTAAATGTAATTTTAATTCTGGAAATATCAAGACAAAATAGCTCCTAGAAAAATAACAGCTCAAAATACGTTAGCCTTCTTAGACAGTGCTGGCGGGAAAGCAATGGAGCAAATACCAACTCCCTCCCAGTCCAATTAGAAGAAAGCCCCTTAGGAGGCTCAAACCCTTCCCAGCCCTATTCTTGCTCATTAGCACTGGGTCTGCAACACAAGTCACCCTTGACTATTGTACACAACCTCTGGGACAACATGGTGAGTCTCGGTCAGTTTGTTCCACTTTAGTATTCTCAGACCCAGACTACTCAAGTTCAGATGATCCCTGTTCATCTAAAACACTGATCTCCTTATTTTCCAAATTCCCACAGTAATTCTTCACAAAACTCACTTGACAACTCTGTAAGTTCTCCTGGTTTTCTAGAATCAGAAGAAAACTAAACAGTCATTTGGAAAAGAGCAGTGCTAATGACCACTCCCTAAAATTATTCCACACCAAAAAGAGCCGTCCCATCAGCACAATGATCTACTCTGCCACTTACAAATTTTTCCCTGCTTAAATATTAGCATTCAACCCAATGTATTGGTATCTTAAGTTAACATTACAGTGAAACCTCATTTTTCTGTCTCACAAAGGGGTGGAGAGAAAGAGGACTTTGAATAAATTAGGTTCAGATTACTGGATTTTTTTTTATTTTAATTAAAGAATAAGGCATTTAGCTGGGAAGCAGTAGTCATTGTTTTTTTGTTTGTTTGTTTTTAATTAAGCCATGGACCTGATACCTTGATAAATTTGTAGTGACTACATGAGCAGCCAGCAAGACCACATCAGCTTCCATCCGAAGTACGAGGAATGGCAATTTCCATCGCAAAGGGAGAGGCTACAAAAATAAACCTGAAATGCATGCTAATCTCCACGTCTGTCAAAAGCTTACCCATCTCCACTCCCCACACCCCCAAGCCAGAGATGACACACACCTTCTCAGGGCTCCAGTCAGTGGTATTTCCTGAGCATACTGCTCCAAAGGCACTCTCCACACACACCATGGGGGTGGGGGGTGGGGGTAATTAGAGGGTTTTTGCTTTAAACTGGAGTTATTATTTTTTATTAGCATCCAACACACTTATCATACAAAGGAGGAACCCAGTAAATAACAGTGATCTACCAAAAAGACTTTAGAAGGGACTCCACTGACCACTCAAATTGAGAACATGGCAAGCGACATACAAAAACAGAGTATTTATCCATTTGGCGCCATGTGATTGTTGTTGTGGTTTGTTTGTTTTTTTCCCTTTTATTCCTCCTTGTTCCTTTGGGCCAGTAGAGTAAATCTGGCTTAAAGCAGTCCACAAAAATGGATTTTTTAGCAATACTTTAATATCTTTAAATGTACTTTTGGTTTTATTTTTCCATAGAAACACTCTAAAAGGTTCACAAGAAAGGAGCTCTAAACATGTTTAATGATTTACTTGAAAGGAAAAAGTGTTTAAAAAGCATTATTTTGAAAAGGCAGCAGCTGCTGGGTTCCACCTTCTGCTCCCTCCGACTGGATTTAGAGTAACCCTCCAAAACCATGTGAAGTGTGTGCTCCCCACCCCCAAGATATGCTCTCCACAGATCAGAATCCATTCTGCAGCCAACCGATGGCTGGGCTCCAGCCTCTCAAGGGGGCAGATGAGGCACAGAAGCGCTGACAAGCCCTCACCAGCAGCAGTGATGCAGAGCGCCAGAATAAACTCTGAAGCTGCTTCTCACGGTTGAAAGGATGAGGCACAAGCTGTTTTCTCACATCCTCTGCCTCTTAAGGTTACAACAAATCAGCCTCTGATCCAATTAAAATCCCTACAGTTTATATTTTCGCAGAGGAGGACAAAGCAAAGATGACCGGTGCTTGCTGGGAACATAACCAGCCATGTATGGTCTTGGTTGATAAATGAAGAGTTAAAAAAGATTAAAAATTTAAGTCATGACTGCCATGAAATTGTTTATTCATGGTAAGGTGTTTTGGGCAGTTACAGCTGTACAACAGTAAATTGTTAACAACCGTTTCCTGAAGAAAGATTTCCATTATAGATCACAGATAAGACAAGCAGCAGGGTGCAATGTTGCAGGGAGAGCAACGTTCCAACCAACAGAGGATATGGTAGATGCAAGTCAAGAGGACCTACCCTTTCCTGAAATCACTTTCAAGAAAAATCATACTTTGAGGAGGATGACATTTACCCTAATTGCTGCCTCTAATTAAAATTAAGGTAATTAAAAAAATTTCAAATGCACTTTAAATTTGATGTAAGACATAATTAGAAATCAGATTTTAAAAAATATCATTAGGGCAGTTGGGTGCAGGTTGGCATACAAGAGGAAAAAAAAAACAGTTTAGCTCTCAGAAAACAGGAGGGAAATGGCAATCTGTCAAAGTTATTATAGGGGGATGTGTTTTTTCCCTTTTTAAAGACCAGGACTTAACAACTTAGAACATCTGTGCCCTTGCCTTTCCCAAATATGCCAACGTCGAGCAGCATTTTTTTGTGTGTCAGTCTTCTCCCCAGCAGGAGCCAGGCTGGTGAATCAGCAAAATGTCAGTATCTTCCAAAAGCTGTTACTATTATTTTGAGTTAGCAGGAATAGAAAAAAGAATGAGTGGTGTTTCCAGAAAGAAAATAAATCATTTCTGTACTAATACATAGGGTAACAGGTGACCATGCGACTCTGTCAGCAATGTTGTAAATCCCACAGGAAGACTCGAGGTGCACTGGAGGAACACTGGACTGAAAATCACAGACCTGGAGTGCCCGTCTTAACCTCAAGTTAGCTGTCCAACATCTGGACCTCACACTTGTCACTAAGTAAAAAGAAACAAGATGCTCAGCTAAGTCCTCTCTAAGGTCTGATCAGATTCTGAAATCTATCCTTCTGTAGGTGAACTGAAATGTGAAGTAACAACTAGAACTCGTAGTCTCTGCATCTGTGAGGATCATTAGTGCCCTGAATAGAGCTAGGCGTATGGCAGTTACCCGCCAAAGAAGGAATGTTTATATCCCCCCACAGATTCATATGTTGAAGCCTATCCCCAATGTGATGGTACCTGGAGGTGGGGCCTTCGGGATTAGTGTCCTTCTAAAAAGAGACCCAGCGAGTTCCCTCACTCCTTCCACCATGTGAGGACACAGTGAGAAAACAGCTATCTAAGAACCTGGAAGTAGACCCTCATCAGACACCAAAACTGCTGGTGCCTTGGTCTTGAACTTCCCAGCCTCTAGAACTGTAAGAAATAAATTTTTGTTGTTTATGAGCCACCCAAGTTCATGGTATTTTGTTATAGCAGCCCAAACAGACCAAGATAATACCCAATATATATTTACTGACTGATGCTACTTGAGCAACCAGCACAGCTTATGGTCCCCAAGGGCCTAGCACAGTGCCTGGTACATCATGAGCACTCACAGCAGGTCTACTGAGTGAAATTTCATGAGACCATATACTGAGCTCGCTCAGCAACAAGTTAACTAACTAGGGTCCATATACAACCTAGAACCCCACAGCGAACCCTGGTGAACGAAGTCATAAATCTGGGAGCTAACAGATCAATTCTTGATACTATCTAACATTACATGAAGCATCAGAAATGTCTTAAGACAGTCCTTCAAGAAGCCTGCATTAAAATTATTCACTGATTTATTTCTATGAGAATTATCAGCCAGGCAAGAACTCAGTCAGACACGCTCTCAGGAGAGAGATTACCAGAAAGATGAAAATAACATGAAGCAGCAGCAGATTCCCTGTGAATATCACTCAAGCAGACTAACTTCATTTGTCTCTTACCTTTGGAAATCTGGATTTAAACAGAACAACTACTAGAAGAGAATTTGGTTTAATGAACATAACCCTGTCCACAGACACATCAAAAGCCTTTGCAATAAAGCTACTGCACATCTGATAGCCAAGATAAAGTATAAAATGGTTTTGGAAGTCACGATTCAGATTCAGTGACAAGTAACATTTACTAAGTGCCTACTACGTATGTATAAATACTGTGCTCAGCATTTATACACTCCTTTGATCCTCTCAGTAACACGGAAAGCTACTCCAGAGGCTGAGGCAAAATCACTTGAGGCCAGGAGTTTGAGTCCAGCCTGGGGAACATTGCAAGACACATCTCCAAAAAATTAAATAAAAAAAAAAAAATTAGCTAGGCATGGTGGCACGCACCTGTAGTCCCTTCTCAGGAGGCTAAGGAGTAGGATCACTTAAGCCTAGGAGTTTGAGGCTGTAGCAAGTTATGATTATGCCACTGCACTTCAGTCAGGGTGACAAAGCAAGACCCTGTCTCTAAAAACAAATAAAAATAAAAATAACACTGAAAGACAAAAATTATTAACTCTACCTGTGCAAAGAATACAAGCTGTGGAGGGGCACCATCTTTCACACAAATATGAGGCTGAAAGTCAAACCCAGATTGTCTGTTTAGGTCTAACATGCAATCAACAAATATTAAATGTTATTTATTATGTGTTGTACCCAGTCCTTTTTTTTTTTTTTTGAGATGGAGTCTCACTCACTCTGCTGCCCAGGGTAGAGTACAGCGGCATGATTTCGGCTCACTGCAACCTCTGCCTCCTAGGTTCAAGAGATTTTCCTGCCTCAGCCTCCCGAGTAGCTGGAACTACCAGCGTGCACCACCACGTCCTGCTAATTTTTATTTTTATATTTTTAGAGATGGGATTTCGCCATGTTGGCCAGGGTGGTCTCAAACTCCTGACCTTAAGTAATCCAACCACCTTGGCCTACCAAAGTGTTGGGATTACAGGCACAAGCCACCACAGCCAGCATCGCTTTTAGGAACTGGAAATATAGGAATGAACAAAACAGAATAGCTCCCCTGTCCTCCTGGACATCCAAATGTGCTTTCTACCACGGTTCACTACCTTCTCTAGTCTCAACTCCACTGGACCATCAGTTAGCAGAAAGATGCCTAAATTAACAGATTCGAATCTGTGTGGCTTTGCCCCCATAAGGGGCCTTCCAATCCACATCCTAAAAAGTAAAGTTGTGAATGTATGAACAGATATATCACGATGAATTCTAGTACTAATAAGAGCAAATAGGACAATTAAGGATTGCCCAAGATTTGCAAGATTTGTTAATAGAGAAAAAACAGATTTTCAAATGAGTAAAAAGCACTGTGTGTTTCAAGATAGAAGATAATTAGAATGGAAACAGAACCAGATTTTACAGCACACATCTACAAAGAGAGACAGGAGAGAGAGTAAACAGCACTTCCCCACCATGTCAGCTTTCCTACTGAGGTCAGATCTGAAAGGATATCTGTATTATCATGTCCAAGCAAGCCGAGAAGCGACTGTACGGCATTCAGCTCCACCAGAAGGTGGTACAGGTCTGGCATGGTGGCCACCACGTGCATCTCCTGAATGATGTCATTTAGGTCCAGCTCGGATTCCATGAACCTAGGAGGGAAAACAAGACATCATTAGAAGTAAAGGAGCACTATCAGCAATGAGGAGCAAACAGCAACAATCTAGACAACAAGACAATCTGTCAAAGTGTCTGCAACAGACCAACCAAGAAGTACACTCATCCAAACATCATACTGTCACACAATTTCCTTGGGAAATCGATTTCCTCATTACAAAAATCAATCTTGGATTCAGATCTCATTACAGGGTTCCCTTACTCTTGCAGTCACAAGCTGCCTTTCAGAGGCTCCCAAAGCATTTTGCAGCACTAAACGATCTGCCCACCAGTTCTATAGATTAGCTACCATTACCCCTTGGTGTGGCAATTCACTCTGTTGCCCTGAACACAGTTATCCTACTACCCATCCAAAAAGGGTTCCTCTTACTTCCCACTTCAGATCAAGGGCCAGTTATTCCCCTTACCCAAAGGAAGATAAGATTTTCTGTATCTAAAAATATCCTCCCTCTCCCTCCTCTTTGGAGCTGATTCAGAGGCAGATACCAAAGAAAAGCAGACCTAGTCTCTGGCATTCTACAGTCACCACCAACTTTACACAGCATGATACTTTACTCACATTTCTACACCTGAACCTTTCAACAAACCTATGCCCAGGCGCTAAGAACAGAACTACTTTGCATTCACGCTGCATGCCCTCCCCCGGTGTTTGACATATAAGAAATGCCGATTAAGCCTTGGATGAACAAGACAGGAGAGTTTGTTCTGAGATGGAAATGAGCTAATCTGGCATAAGGCAATTGAACAATACCCGACTGAGAGTGACTGAGAGGAAGCAGTTTTTAAACTGACTCTGGAGTCAGACTATCTGGGTATGAACCTGGCTTAGCCACCTACTTAGCCTCTCTATGCCTCAGTTTCTTCTGTAAATAGGGACAATAATGTTACCTGTCTCACAGGGCCGCTGTAAGGAGTAAATGACTAAGGACATATAAAGCACTGAGAACAATGTCTAGCATAAAAAAGCACTATGTAAGTATTTGTTCTCTTTACTATTGCCGCTACTATTACTGTAATATGTCTATCTTCTCTTCTAGAAAGTAAACTTCTTAAAGACAGGAACTATATCTTTGTCTCTTATATCCACAGATGCCTACTGAATTAAATCGAGGGCGCAAAGAAAAGCAACACAAGCAGGGACTCTTGAAGTCACATAGGACTCATCAACTTCCAGATACTGTGGATCTGGGTAGATACAGCTTCTCCAAAAATCTGCAGTCAGTAAGGAACAAAATCTAGAGACTTAGAATTCTTTAAAACATGCCCACATTTTAGACAACATCTATTATTGTTTTTCTCCATTAGTATTTTTAATTATATGCCTATATATTTTTTCCCAATTATAATATACTTCTAGTAGAAAACCAGGGAAAGAAAAGCAAGCCCTCAAAAACGTAAACAAATCATCCATAAGCCTACTAACCAAAAATAACCATTGATAATACTCTGTATGTTTAAGCCTTTTTCTCAACTCACAGACTTGTAAATTCTATTTTAGTGTATGATATAAGGCAAAGATCTAACTTTATTTTCTGTGAATGTTTGACCAACTGCTTTAATACCATGTATGTTTGCCTGTATGTTTAAGTCATTTTTCTCAACTCACAGACTTTACCCCACAAAAGTAAGCCTATATAGTATATAGCTCTATATTCAATTTTTGCTGTTGTTAATATAGGCTAAATAATTGCCCTTATCATTATTCTACTACAATAGGATAAGCCAATACCTGACAAACTGCTATAGGTCCTTCTCCTTCTACATGGCAAAATCCCTCACTCACCACAGCACTCTTCCCTGCTGAGCTGACATGGCTGGCCTCAGAATCCTTTTCAACACAGTGTTCCAAGAACAGACTATGAATCATTCGCAGGCTGGGTGTGGCAGATTAAGCTTATCTACAATCCCTGTTCTAAATCATAGATTAATGGCCATGTAGTATTCCCTCGAGTAGATATACTGTGATTTAACTAACCAATCCCCCTTTGTCAGGCATTCAGATAATTTCCAATTTTTTTCCCTTTAACAAATGACACTAAGATGTATATGCATTCCTAATTATTTTGTGAGGATAAATTCCCAGGAAGGAAAGGGCCAAGTCAAAGAGTATGAATGACTTAAAATAGATTTTGATACATTTTGCCAGAAAAGTACCAATAGCACATGAAGTGCCTGTTTCCCCTTACCCTCTTCACAAAGAGTATTTCCTCCAATTTGAGATAGAAAAGAAAACTCATTTTGTATTTTGCATTGCTGATAGTAAGATGGTTAACATTCTTGTAATGTTTACTATTTGTATTTATTCTTTGTCCATTCCTATTAGGAGGCTCATTTTGTTTATAGATTTATAAACACTGTATATTAAGGAAATTAATCTCTATTCTATGTTGCAAAAAAATAAAGTGCCTTTAATTTGTACATTGTGCTTTTTGACATAAAGGTTTTTTTTTCCTTTTGACATAAAGGTTTTAAAAAGTTCAAGTAGCAAAATCTTTGCCTTTATGAACTCTATTTTACATGTATCCTTAGCAAAATATTTTCTATGCTAAAAGAAGATATATTTTATGGTGTACTTTTATGTTTATATATTTAAATATTTAATCCATCTGAAATTTATTTTAGTGTATTGACATAGGGCACGGATCTAACTTTATTTTCTGCAAATATTTGGCCAAGTGCTCCAATACCATAATCTATCCTTTCCCCACAGATTTAAAAAAATGTCATCTATCATACACTAAATTTTAATGTGTACTTTAATCTGTTTCTGGGCTCTTCCCTCCATTTCATTGATTCATCTGTGAATTCCTGAATCAGGACCACACTTTCACATTGTTATAGCTTTATAGTATGTTTTATGTCTGTTGCTGCAAAACACTCCCTTGTTGTTTTTATCTTTTAGTGTTTCCTTGCCTGTTCTCACTGATTATTCCAAGTAAATTTCATAATTATTTTAACAAGATTTTCCCCCAATACCTTTTTTTTAAAAGGCTCCCTTCTCTGCTTGCAAATAGGTTATTTTTTTTAGATCACTTGAAGTGTGGAAGCTAATCAGAATCATGACTCAGTAAGGCTGGTGCAGAAGGATTCAAATATTCCATGGGCCAGGAGATCTATATAATCCTTGAACCCAAAGACCTCAACAAACCTCTAAGGCTTATTTGCCTTATGTGAATGTGTGTATACAAGATTTCTGGAGAACAACCTGACAAAAGGTTTTTCCAGTTCACTTGGAAGAACCGGCAAGGGAGACTGGGCACTAAACAGAAAAAACAAAATTGTGCTGAGTGCAGGATAAGATCTGGTGATTTGGGTGATCAACAGCGAACGTGATGGCTCATGCCTGTAATCCCAGCACTCTGGGAGGCCAAGGTGGGCGGGTCACCCGAGGTCGGGAGTTTGAGTCCTGCCTGGCCAACACAGTGAAACCCCATCACTACTAAAAACACAAAAATTAGCCAGGTGTGGTGGTGCACACTCGTAATCTCAGCTACTTGAGAAGCTGAGGCAGGAGAATTGCTTGAACCTGGGAGGTGGAGGTTGCAGTGAGCTAACATCGTGCCACTGCACTCCAGCCTGGGCGATGCAGCGAGACTCTGTCTCAAAAAAAAAAAAAGTGAAAGACTGTCAGTCACCTGGAGGGGTCTGTGCTTAGGCCTGTTTAGATCAAGTATTTGATTATTATTTTTTAATCAATAACATGAGCAAAGATATATAAAAGGCAAAACGAAAAAATGTTATATGACACAAAGCTTAAAGGGACAGTAAACACAGCAGCTGACAGAATCAATTCAAAAGTTCCTGACAGGCAATAATGATATGCCAAATCTAACCAAAGGAAAATTACCTGGGATCCACACAGAAAACCGCAGTGAACCAAAAAGTCAAGTACAAATGTGAAGGCTGGAAGAGATATAGTTTCATAAGGGCACATGTGTTTCTTTCTGAACTTGATGGCTTTAGTGAACCATAACTGTGACACAAATCAGAACATGAGACAGTTCTGCCATAGACAATTCCTTATTCATCTCTGGACATCCAGCACCTGACGCAGGCCTTGGTCCAACACAGAAACTTGGGAGATGCCTGTAAATGGGGACAGAGACGAAAACAGCTGCCACAAGGTGGTTTTAGGGTACTTAATAGAAAACAATACAGAGTTACACTGATTTAATGACCCTAAAACTTTGTGACATCTGTTCAAGGAACCATCTTTTAGGAGGGATGTGGAAACCAATTCAGGGAAATGACCAAGATTCTAAGGAGTCTAGATAATTCCATACACAAATTTGTTGAAATGCTTTCTCATTCTGAGTTGAAATTTTAAAAGCCAAAGATGCCAAATGATGGAATAGCTTTCTTTGGAAAGTTAGATCCTTCTCACTGGGATAGTTAATAAAGGGTAATATTTAAAAAAAAAAAAAAAAATACCAAGAGTTAGATGGTAGAATAGACTGTGCTTCTCAAGGTCCTTCCAACTTTGAGACTCTTCTTCCAAATATGGTCTCAACCCAATGCTTTTAAGTTTAGGAAGTCAGCAAATTACCAAAACAAAACAAACAAGCAGATAATAAAATTGCAAGCAGGGAAATATTACAAAAATATACTGGGTCCAGTATTACGTAAGTAACAAGATATCGTGAGAAATGCTGGGCTTAGGAATGAGACTGACCTGGGTCATACTCCCAGCCATGCTATTTAGTAGATGTGTGGCCATTAACAGTGAATTGACAAATATTTACTGGGCACAAACTAGGTGCCAGTCATTGTGTTAGGCACTGAGGATATAACAGATAAAATAATCCCAGTTTCTGGCCTCCATCAAATATAAATAATCTATTGCAAACAATTAATTATAAGGGTGCCTGGCACTACCCAAGAGAAGTGTCACTGGAACACAGAGTGTGGTGTCCCAACCTGATCAAGGAAGACACAGAATATTAACTAACTTATTGCTAGACCCTGATTTCTTTATCTTCCTAAACTATAGTGAGGATTAAAAGAGATAATATATATGCAGTGCCTAATAATAGCTGGCACATAGTAAGTACTCAATGAATCTATGTACCCTCAAGTTTGTTATGCTGTCACAGTCGTCTTCTGTTTTGCCTGACCAAGCACAGCCTACTCATGAGCCTATTCATTTAAAGCACACACTACTATTTGCAGAGAACTGTCTTTAGGAATTAGGCATACTTTCAGCAATAGATGACTCACAGCTGGGGGAAAGGATCAAGTCAGAGGTGACAGGAAAGCAACACAGCAACATATTAAAACAGTAACCCAGGCTGAGATGGGGTCATCGATTCCATCTGATATGACAGAGAATATTTTCCTAGCCTGCCCATGTGCATTTGCTTCAGACCAGCAGGATATTCTCCTTCAACCACAGGGGTGAATATCAGCAAATGACCAGCAAAGCTCAAAAACACTGGGAAAGCTGCAGAAATTGACAAGTCCTAAATGCAATCACTGGTGGGGAAATATGATGCTCCCTCCATCGAACTAAATCAGCAGTTCTCAAAGTGTAGTTCTAGGACCCCAGGATGGGGTAGCGGGGTGGTTGGAGATCCTTTCAGAGAACTATAAGATCAAAACTATTTTATAATATATCTAAGACACCATTTGCCTTTTTCAGTCTCATTCTCTCAGGAGTGTACAATGGAGCTTTCTGAAGGGCTACATGACATGATGACACCATTGCCCTGATGGCTAATGAAATGTGTGCTTGTCTATTCTTGTATTTTCCAGAATTTTCTAAGCACTTGGGGATATTCCATACTTTAAGAGTACAAGGAGATCCTGAGACCAAAAAGGTTGAAAATCAGTAAACTAAGTAATTCTGTCCCTGCAAAAATGAAGAGAAGAATGATTAAAGGACTTTCTAGGGAAACAGCACACTCCAGTCAATGTGGTGTTTGGGAGAAAGATTGCGCAGTGCAAATTGGAGGTTGCATAAAGAGAACTGTCAACTGAATCTGAAATGCAGTCCAATGAAGAGAAGCATTTTTGGGTACGCAATCAAAATGACAATTGGATATATGGGAAGATAAATCTGAATGTTTCTGATCTCAACCGGAAAGTTTCATCCGAATACGCTCTAGCAATTTTCATCTTAATTGCACCTCGCTGATCTAGAGAATTATGAAAGACACTGCATCAGTAAGAATTCAAGAACTCAAGGTTAAAACACAATGTAGTTTCCTAACCGCTTTTTGACATGAAAAAAAAAGTTCTTTATGCATAATTTCAATTTTCATATGTTCAGATTTTAAAACTAAAATATTGTATACATTGTCTGAATGAAAAACACTACTCATTTTTTAAAATAAAATCACACTGTCTTAAAGCCAGTTAATGAACTATAACACTAAGTACCTAAGATGTAGATGGTGAACATAACCTGCAGAAACTCTGCTCCATATTGATAGACGTGTATCTACCAAGCGGGCAAAGGAAATACTGGTGTTCAAAGAAGTAAGCTGAATTTCTTACATTTCCCGTGTTATGAACCTGCAGCATAGCTTCTTTATAATGTATCCTTAGGTTCAAGCAATGGGGACGTAATAAAGACAACAGGGACTACATAAGCTCTCTTATGCTTATTGGGCACCTACAGCAAGGCAAGTACTGTGGTAGGCACTAGAGACAAACAAGACACAGTCAATCGCCTAAAAGGAACAGAGTATAATGCAGGAACCACTGAGTACAGAAATAACAACAAAACAAATGGCAAAGATGTTAAAGACTGATCACATGCATTGTGGGCAAGAACACAAGAAAAGAGATGCCATTGCTGGAGGAGAATTTAAAAATAGAGTGAGAAAATTGGCAGTAGCCATCATTAAAATATACATACCCTTCAATCCGGGAATTCAAAATTTACGTATCTATCCTACGGAAACATATGCACACAAAGACACATGTACAAGTAGGTTCACTATAGCATTCTTCATAAAAGCCAATATTTAAAATAATCAAATGTCCATCAATAGAAAATAATTAAATAAGTCATGGTATTTCCAAACCATGAAATACTATGCACCAGTTAAAAAAACACAAGGTAGACATGCCTGTACTACAGACATGCCTGTACAGATCTGTTATATGACCCAAAAGATCAAGGTGTAGAATATGTACGGTGTGATTTAAGTAGAAACAAATACATTTGCATAATTAACTGTTCACAAGGTTCCTCTAGGCAGAGGAGTAGAAAGAGATCAGAGCAGTGAAGGAGAACTTTCATTTTTCACTCTACTCATGTACCACCGGTATTTTCAGAACGACAATCTATTCATGCATTACTCGTGTAATTACACACACACACACAAACACACACACAGTGCTCCTGTATGGTGGAGATCAGTACAAAACCTGATAGGACTCTGGTGCTGGGTAAGCTGGGCCCTGCTCTATTAATAGCTATTCCTACTATCAAAGAGGGCTGTGGCCCTAGGCCCAGTAACCACCTTCTCCCCACCCTGCCTTCTCATTCACAGCATAGGGACAACACAGTTGACCACGCTGGCCTCACTAGGTTGCCGTGAAGACTCTGTGCCCTCTGACACCTCTGTGCCTTTGTTCATGCTCCTCATATTGCCTGGCATGCCTTTCTGTGTTATTTTCCACCTAATAAAAATTAATCTTCAAGGCTCAACTCAACTACTATCTTTTCTGTGACGCCCTCAATAGCCCCCAACTTGGTATATACTGTTTCTTCTTCTAAGCACCCACAGAACTCTGCTTGTATCTCTTTTCAAGTGTCTGTTTCCTTCTACCTTGCCTTTAGAGTCAGTCTCCCTAGTAACCTATAAACTTGAGTGCAAAGACTATACTACTCAACTGTTAATTGCCTGGGGGCCTTGGGCATATTAAGATTCATTAAAATTGTATGTCCTGGGAGGGACAAAGATAGGGAGAGAAAGAGAGGTTTAGAACATTAAAATTGTATAAATGTGAAAGTCCCCTTGGTTAGGATTCAAGACAGACTGAAAGATGCCAGATTCCTCATATTAACACTTCACAGTGCACCAAGGTGCTAGTGCAGTAAAACTCACGTTAACTGTCATCTCATGGGCACCTACTATGTGCCAAGTACTAAGCTAAACATTTACCATTATTCTCCTTTAATCTTCATACAACCCTGTGAGGAAGGCATTATTTCCTTATACAGATGAGACACCCAAGGCTAAGAAAGGGGAAGTGACTTATTCAAAGGGTTGTGTGTATCACACCAATATTTGTCTAACTTCAGAGTCTTTGACATGATCTCCACAGTAAAGCTATCACTAATGGCAGGCACAATCAGTCTTCTTTGGGCATTGAAAAGAATAATGCAGGAGAGTTAACATAGCAGGGCTGATCTTGAAAAGGGCTGGCTTACAAGGCTGGCCCTAGGCTGGCAGCCAGGAACTTGGCTTTTGAAATGTTCCCTACGTGATAAGTTTGCTGCTTTGTCAGCCCAGGGCACTGAACAGCTGCTTTCCTTCCAGGAGCCTACAATTTTGTTAGTTATTACTGGCAGAGAATGCCTACATGACCAGTCCTCCATAAAAACCCTGAACTCAGAGTCTCAATCAAATGGTCTTCCCTGGACAGCATCACTGCACACATGTTGATGCATTTCATTGCTGAAGAAAGAAGCATGTCTGTATGATCCCACCCACTGGGAAGGAGAAAACATAGGAAGCCTGTATCTGAATTTCTCCAGATGCCACCTGATGTTGTGTTTTTCCCTTGCTGATCCTGTTGTGTGCCCTGTGTAATAAACCACAGCCCTGAGTATCACTGACTTTGAGTCCTAGGAGTCCTTCTAGTGACTTCCCAAACATGGGGGTCATCCTGGGATTCCTGACCCAAATCACAAAAGCCAAAACAAACCAAACCCAAAACAAAAGTAGCCAACGAAACGCCACAGAGGAGACAGGGTGTCAGTAGAACAGAACCTTACTTCTCTGGATTGTCTGGAAACTTAATCCGCAATTCTTGGTTTTTATATGATCTCTTTTCAAATGTGAGGATCATCTTCTTCACTGAGCTTTCATCCAATGGCTCCTCCTGGTACAAAGAGACAAATGCAACAACTTCAGTCCCCAGGGGGTTTCACATTCACTGTCACTACTTTCCTGTGGCTCTTATATCTCACCTCACTCTGCCATTGATCTTTCTGGGTTAAATGTACAGTACACACCTTATTTTTTGAGATGGAGTCTCGCTCTGTCGCCCAGGCTGGAGTGCAGTGGTGCGATCTTAGCTCACTGCAACCTCCACCTCCCAGGCTCAAGCAATTCTCCTGTCTCAGCTTCCCGAGTAGCTGGGACTACAGGCACATGCCACCACACCTGGCTAATTTTTTTTGTATTTTTAGTAGAGACAGGGTTTCACCGTGTTAGCCAGGACGGTCTCGATCTCCTGACCTCGTGATCCACCCACCTTGGCCTCCCAAAGTGCTGGGATTACAGGTGTGAGCCACTGTGCCCGGCCACAGTACACACTTTATCTCCCCAATTACAATGAGGAGTAAGGGCCTGTAATCACATGCTTCTTTTTGGGTATATCACTTTGGGTGTCTCACATAATGCCTACTCTCTGTAACACAGGAAATTCAGTTTGAGGTGTTAAACACTTACTGGGCACTTCGGCACTTCAGCACTTCAGGAGGCCAAAATGGGCGGATCACCTGAGGTCAGGAGTTTAAGACCAGCCTGGCCAACATGGCAAAACCTTGTCTCTACTAAAAATACAGGCACACGCCTGTAGTCCCAGTTACTCAGGAGGTTGAGGCACAAGAATCACTCGAACCCTGGAAGCGGAGGTTGCAGTGAGCCGAGATTGTGCCACTGCACTCCAGCCTGGGTGACAGAGGGAGACTCTGTCTCAAAAAAAAAAAAAAGAACAGGTGTTAAAGACTCATTCATTCAACAAATATTTCTTGAGCACACAGTATGGTACAGAGTAAGCAACAATATTAGGTAATATTATTATACATTTACCTTGTCTTCCTTTGCTATACATGTAAGATAAGACTGAAAGGTTTAAAAGAATTGTTTAAGGTCAAGCTCTGAGTCAGTGACAGTGACCCTTAATCTTCTCCTACAGCAGAAGTTGGCAAACCGCAGCCCATGAGCCAAATCCAACCTACTGCCTGTTTTTGTACAGTGCGTAAACTAAGAATGGTTGCTAACTAGCTATAGTCACTGCTTAGCATTTCTTATATATTACTTTGCCTGGTCCTTACCAGATACTGAGAAGGAATTCAGACAGGTACTTTGAATCCTGAAGTAGCATCAAGAATTTAGTAACCCTGCCTAGAGAATGCAGAAAAAAGCTAGTAGACCATACAGAATTTTCTGGCTTCATATATTGGAATAATACCTATGAAAGCAAATAGAAAAAATAGATCCTTTTGGAAAGCACTGAATCATTCCATAATTTTATAAGTACTCAAAAATGTTAGCTATTATTCTATTATTAAATTTCTATTTCCACATATTGGGCTTTAAGTGGGAGCTACCCATAAATTCATTTTCGGCATGACACATTTCTTAGATTATACCAATGATTCCTAGATCCCAAGGTTCTCTATTGAACCCCTACGTCTTCCTCAGGGTCTACAGCTTAAAGAGAGATTCCCTGATGTGGTAAAAACAAATCAGAGTCCTGGCTCAGTCAAGACTCAGAGCCTAATTTCACTACTTACTAGCCATGTGACAACGTTACTTTGCTGAATATATTCCTCAAAGCTTCATCAAGTCCAGCTAATTCTATCTCCTAAGTCTTTCCTAAATTCATCCACTACACACTTAGAATAAAATCCCAAACCCCTCACATGATCTATGTAAGGATCTGGCAGGATCTGCCCAGATAATTTCTCCAACCCCAAACCAGGGCAAAGACCCCCATTGCTAGCCCATGTCTACTTGTTCTGTGGCACAAGTAGACTCTCCAGTGTCTGGCACACAGTAGGTACTCAGTGAAGATCTGAGGAAGGAAAGAAGGAAGGGAGGAAAGGAGGAAGGGAGGAAAGCAGGAAGGGAGGAGGGGAGATGAGGGGAGAGGACAGGAGGGGAGGGGAAGAATGAAAATGTTACCTGTATCTCTCAAGGTCATAGAGATGACCTAAAGAAAATATGTACATAAAAGTGCTTTGTAAACTACATGAATGCAAGCTGTTATGGTTATTATTAGCAACAGGCACAATGTATCCAACATTCCACTAGAATTTAACTAAAATAATCAAAACATTTCTAGGAAAAGGTTAAATCACTTTCAAGCAAGCTCAATATCTGCTACTTTTCTTTTTCTTAGCTAATATCTTGCCCCACTCTGGAGAAAAACCACATTAATGTTAACACAGCTCTCACGGGATTTCCGAAGTCCTAGCCTCTCCAGGGTTTGGCCTTCCCTCCTTTAATTTCTCTCCAACACTAGGGGAAAACTGAATTATCAGTCTTAGTCATCAGCCACAGCAGTATCTCCAATAGCTCAACGTCAGAAACCAGAGGGAGATTTCAGAAAGATGAATGCTGGTGATGTAGCACAAAAAGGACAATAATATTTTACAAGTTCACGTGACTTTACAGGGGCAAGCATCACTTGTTTTTCATCAAATGGGACTTTGGTGGCAGTGAGAAAATAACTCCTGGACTTGTAGCCTTCCATGTGTCATTTTTACAAAGTGATCTCTTTTTCCCTGTCCCTTAACAGAAGGGCTGGTCCCACATTACATTTCTGTCTCCCAGGCTAGAAACCACTTACCCATGACAGCTACTATCCTAATCCTCCAGTACCACCCTTGCCCTACATGGGAATTATACCTGCCAATTAACTGCTGCTGCAGGGCTAACAGATTGAGCAGAAGCTAGTGAGGAGGGAAAGGAGGGAGGATGTGCTACACACAGTTTGTCTAAGCCCTGGCAAGGCTGCTGCCCTCAGAGAGGAAATTCAAAAATTCAGGACTGTCTCCCACCACATATTTCTAAAGTGCCATCATCTTTTAGGGGCAGACCCCCAAATTAACACGAGTACAAATCCTAATAAGGAAATAGCTACTGTCACAGCACAGTAAAGACCTTTTTGGAATATGAATCCATTTTTTCTTCTTCTCAGATTCACACGCCAGCCTCATTTTTTAAATCCAAACTTAGCATCGTGTCTTTGAGGGAACCAAAAAACAGCTGGCTCTTAAGACTCTATTTCCATAATTCATATTGAACAAAATGCCAGAGTGAAATAACATACAAGTTAACACTTAAAGATTTAAAAAGACACAGAGGTAAGGTCATTTTGTTTTTAATCACTGATATTTTACCTCCATTCTTACCAGCTTCATTCATTTATTCATTCAATAAATATTTATTAAGGGCCCACCAAGAGCTAGGTATTGCTCTGGGTACCAAAGATACAGCTGTGAACAGAACAGAGCCAGTCTCTGTTTTCATGGGAGGTTGGGAGGAGGACAGCAATGAGCAAATAAACAACTAGAATTTCAAATCATGACACGTGCTGTGCAGACAATATACAGAATACAGTGATGAGGGAATGAGAAAACGGCTTGCAGGGCTACACAGGAAAGACTTCTTGGAGGAGGAAACATCTCACTGAGACCTGAATGTGAAGAAACCAGCCATACAAAGCATCAAGGAAGAAGAGCATTCCAACAGAGGGCACAGAGGTCCGAAGGTCCAGAGGCAGGAAGCAGTGGAAAGGCCCCAAGGCATCTTGAGGAACAGCAAAGAGAAAGGCCCTGAGGAGTCTCCTTCCCTAAGCTGTACTTTTGCAGTCACATCTAAATACCTAACAATGTGGCACCCCCTTAAACTTCTCCACTTTTGTTGCTTTGCTAATACCACCATTTTCTCTGCCTAAAAAGCCCTTCCTTCCACTTGATAAAATTTGACCCCTCTTTCAAAGGTAATAACACAAGTGCCTTCTATGTGTCCTCAGTAAGATCCAGGAAGCCTGCCCTGACCCTCCCCTACAGTACATAATAAGGAATAATTTGAAAACTCTCTTATTCTTTACATCTCGCAAGATGCTTTCTCAACTGCACTAACTCACTTAACCTTCACATTAACGCAATGAAATATGAATTCTTAATCCCATTTTACAGATGAAGATGGGAAGCTCAGACAAGCTGAATATTTGGCCCAAAATTACATTCTACAGGGCCAGCCATCTCAGCTGCCACCCATCGCTGCCACGTTACCTCTTCCTCTTCCTCTTCCCCATCTCTGTCAATAATCTGAAGCAGCCTTTTTTTGTCATCATCTGCTTCCTCCACCACAGTCATTTCTTCTTCCCGATAGCGGCCACGTTCTCGAGTACCAGTTTGTTTCCGACGCATCTTCTGCTCCTCCTCTTCATCATCCCGGGGACGTTTTGTGCCCCTATTGGGCTGAGAGAAAAGAAACATAGGATTTTAGAGCTGGACATGACATAGAAGCTGGGCATGGTGGCTCACATCTATAATCCCAGCACTTTGGGAGGCCAAGGAGGGCAGATCTCTTGAACCCAGGAGTTTGAGACCAGCCTGGGCAACATGGTAAAACTCTGACTCTACAAAAAATACAAAAAAAAAAAAAGAAGACTTTGCAAGGCACAGACAGCAAATATCCTAAAAGCTTTCAAGAATTCTCTGACTCAAAAGCAGCCAGCATATAATTTCTCCCACCACACGGAGTAAAGCTCTATGTGGTCATTTTTCAGATCCTTAATGATTCTATAAATATACCATGAAAGTCAGTGGGAATTTTTTTATATACAGTTTTGCCATTTCACAAAAGTTCCTATGTATATGGAAATAGCAACAAACCTATCTTAAGATGGCAACGCTGGGTTAGGCTCACGTACTAGTCAAGATATAACTCCCAATGTCAACCTCTTAGCACCTGGTTTTAATTCACATCTACAAAAGATTACAAAGCCTTTTCTACAGTTACTCACAAGTAGTTCAAATATAAAATATTACATATGTAACTTCTGAATGTCTACTGCACTCCCAATTCTATTTCACAGAAGAGTTGAGTTAAGGCCCAGAGCCTGGGCAAAGGACCTAAATAGACACTTCTCAAAAGAAGATATACAAATGGCCAGAAGATACATGAAAAAAAAATGCTTACCATCACTAATCATCAGGGAAATGCAAAGAAAAACCACAATGAGTTATCACATCACACCTATCAGAATGGCTATCATGAAAAAGACAGAAGATAAAGTGTTGTTGAGGGTGTGGAGAAAAGAGAACTCTGTGCACTGTTGGTGGAAATACAAATAAATACAGCCATGATGGAAAACAGATGGAGGTTCCTCAAAAAATTAAAAACAGAATTATTATATGATCCAGCAATCCCACTTTTGGGTATGTAACCAACAGAACTGAATTCAGTATGCTGAGAAGATATCTGCCCTATTCATTGTAGCGTTATTCACAATAGCTAAGATATGGAAGCAACCTATGTGTCCGTCACTAGATGAATGGATTAAAAAAAGTATATATACACAATAGAATTCTACTCAGCTCTAAAAAGCGGGGAAATTCTGACATTTGAGACAATCCGGATAAACCTGGAAGACATCAAGCTAAGTGAAATAAGCCAGGCACAGAAAGACAAATACCTCGTAATCTCACTTGTATGTGGAATCTAAAAAAGCTGAACTCATAGAAGAAGACAGTAGAATGATCGTCACCAACGGCTGTGGAGGAAGGGAATGGAGGGAAATGTTGACTAAAGAGTATAAAGTTTCAGTAAGGCCGGGCGCGGTGGCTCACATCTGTAATCCCAGCACTTTGGGAGGCCGAGACGGGCAAATCACCTGAGGTCGGGAGTTCAAGACCAGCCTGACCAACATGGAGAAGCCCTGTCTCTGCTAAAAGTATAAAATTAGCCAGGCATAGTGGTGCATGCCTGTAATTCCAGATACTCAGGAGGCTGAGGCAGGAGAATCGCTTGAACCCGGGAGGTGGAGGTTGCGGTGAGCTGAGATTGTGCCATTGCACTCCAGTCTGGGCAACAAGATTGAAACTCCGTCTCAAAAAAAAAGAAAAGAAAAGTTTCAGTTAAACAGGAAGATAAGATAAGCTTTAGTAACTTATTGCACTGTATGCTGAATATAATAAATAATAATGCACTGTACATGTAAAAATTGATAAAACAGATTTTAAATATTTTCACCACAGAAAAAATATTAAAGGTGATGGATTTGTTAATTAGCTTGATGTAATCACTCCACACTGTAGACATACATCAAAATACCACCTTGTACCCCATAAATATATACAATTATTTGCTAATTAAAAATAAAAGTTTTTAAATCAAATATAATAATAATAATAAAGGCCCAGAAGCCAAGTATTACATAAGATTACAAAACCATCAGCGCATCACTGAAAACAGAACTGGCCCTTCCAGACTCCTAGTCCAAGGACCTTTCTACCATATTCTGTTAGGACCTCATTTTGCCTTTTATTGTTGTTGTTGTTTACTTTTTAGAGATGAGGTTTCACTATGTTGCCTAGGCTGGACCTCAACTTCTGGACTCCAGCAATCCTCCTGCCTCAGCCTTCTGAGTAGCTGAGACTACAGCTACTCATTTTGACTTTTACAATGCAATCCATTAAGAAGTTCTTAGTGTTGTTTTCCATTAAATTAGAATAAAACAGAGCAGTAGTGAAAGGGGCTTCAGAGCTGAAGAGACACAACACTGCCCAGACACCAAACAGCCCAGTGTCTCCATTCAGCTCAACTTACTCCCGATTCGAATCTGGGCCAGTCGCCTACCTCTCTAAACCTTAGTTTCCTTATCTGTAAATGGACATTATAATTCTTTCCTCTGTGAACTTCAAGTGAAAGAACTCTAAACCATAAATACATAAAATCATCACTGTGGGGTAATCCACATGATTCTGTCTTCTCCAACAAAACATTTGTGTTAGATTCTTCAATGAGATTTTCTTTATCTGATATAGTAATCACACCCACCAGCAATATGCTTGGTGCAATGTGGTATGTTACTACCAAAGAGAAGAAAATGCCACTTTCATTGCCAGCCTGCTAAGTTGTTTGGTAATAAGAGAAAATTTTCTATTATACATGTTACGCATCTCCCCTTTTGACTTTTACTGAACTGTACTCTGCCAGTGGTAGAAAGTCATTCCCCTCTTTATTCATGTTTCCTGCTTGCTCCACATCCCAGGTGCTTTAGTAAGTCTGAGCATATGACATTGTTGAGAAAACTCACATTCGACAATTTAGTTTGTAGGGTACCACCTGCTATTTTTCACTCTCTTCCTAGTCTCCCTGAGCTAGATGATAATTTCATATGAACACACACTATTTTCCATAAGGACAAAAATTACAAAAATATACTATCATCGTTACTACTCTACCCTAAAAAAGAAAAATAAAAAGGAAAGCAACATGCCAGTAACTACAGACAGGCCACAGTAAAAAAGGAGGTGGTGGTTTACATGTAAGAAGAGGAAAGGAAAGTAGATTCGTCCTAAAGGAGGGCAGGCTTCCAACTGGAAATCTGTAGCTCCTCAGCAGGTAAGGAACTTCAGCCCTCTGGGAAGACTAATTCTTTCAAGCTCATAAAAGAAGCCCTGCTGTGATTCTGATTAGCGTGAGCCTACTGCAGCAGCCAAGTCAAGGCATGAGCTCCATAGTTCTCCACGGAAAGGAGATTTCTAGATTGTTTATCTCCGAGGAGAGAAAGAAAAGGCAGTGGGCCACAATTAAAAGGAGAAAGCTAAATATTGCCACAGTTAAGAAATGCAAAATAGAAAAATACACTAGCAATGTCTCTTTTGAACACATCTTCCAATCCTCTTCTTTAAAACAAACATTTCAGAAGTCAGGGGAGGATGGCCACGGCACTCCAGCCTGGGTGACAGAGCAAGACTCCGTCTCAAAAAAAAAAAAAAAAGTCAGTAGAGGAGTTTCTTTTATTAAATTCCCATTAAAATAGCACTTTTCTTCTGCAGAACTTCAATCTTCACCACATCTCTGGCAATGAGAAGTAGTTAACAGCTCTATTTTATAAGCAGGAAGACAGGATGCCTAAGATCTTTTAATAAACTCTTGCAAAGACAACCTGGTCCCTTCTCAAAGTTGAATCTGACTTCTGGAAAACTGCTAATCTGCCAAGATTCCAGGACCCTAACTGAGACAGATCTGAGGAACTTTCAGGCAAGAACATTCACCTATAAATATGTCATATAAGACCTTGGTTATGTTAAAACAATACTTTTTAAATCATTAATTCAACAAATAACTTACTAAAGAGTTATAACGCTTGAAGGATCTTCAAGCAATCAGCTGCCAGTCCCAGGCTTCCAACAGGGTCATGTATAAATAGGGACACAGGGATAAACAGGGCCAGTGTGGATTCTTGAGACAAGAATAACTCTGTTAACTTTTATCAATAGTGTTTAAGTATAACATCCCTAACAGGGTTACCTTTAAGTTCACCAACTGTTTCTCCAACCTTCTCCCTCACACACAGTATTCAGCTTTAGCTTTAGCTCCTCATGACAACTCTCCGGCAGAGCCAAACCCAGCTGCGACAGCTCCTTCAGCAACACAGCAGCTCCCACCTCCCTCTCCAACAGAGAATACGCCATGCAAAGGCCCTGATATGGTGTATTTCCACATTTCTCTTCTAAAGGCAAAAACTGTAAGAACTTCTCTTCATTTCTCTTCTTAACCCTCAAATGTCTCTTTTTCAAACACTAACACTACAAATTGTAAAGTTTTGAATCATTCCTGAGATTTGACCACTCTGAATAAGAGTTAGGATTCATTTCTTCAACTAAGTGCCAACCGTATGAGGTACTGTGATGAGTACTGGACACATAAGTGTGAACAAGACAAACACTGCCTTGTTATCAGAGCTTAACAATCTGGAACAGTGTTCAATCGAAATATAGTACAAGCCACAGATGTAATTTAAATTTTTTAGTAGCCACATTTAAAAAGAAACAGGTAATAATATGTTTATTTAATCTAACATACCCAAAATATCATTTCAACATGTAATCTATATTTTAAAATTACTAATTTGTTATTTTACATTCTTTTTTTCACACTAGGTCCTTGGAATCTGGTATGTATTTTACACTTATGGTGTATCTCAATACAGACTGGCCCAATTTCACATACTCAACAGTCATATGAGGCCAGTGGCTACAGTACTGAATAGCACAGGCCTAGGGGATTTCCAACTGAGGGGTTTCAGCTCCCTGATACAAGCTAAAATGGATTTGCCTTTCCAGCGACATTGAATGAAATATGGACTAAAAAAGTTGAAGTCCTGCCTGTTCGTGAAAGATTCACACTAAAAATTATGAAGCTAACTCAACAACCTGACCAAGAAATAAACTTCCTAATTTATATTTACCCAATATTCACCACTGAGAGAGCGATGGGTTATATAAAACAAAACAAGAATTGTAAGCAGGGAAGAAGCTCAGAGCTGTCAAACTGATTTCACCAAAGGGAAGCCAAAGGGCTGTTGATCCACAGAAAGAATGTAATACTCACAGCCTGTCAGAGAGGTCAACAGCTCAGGCTGAGCTCTCCCTGTGTCTTACACAACCAATCCCAAGAGGCTTAAGCCATTCTTACCAGTCACCTTTGGAGACTAATTTGTTTTGGTATCTGAAAGGTATTTGGAATCCCTCAAGATGAAGGAATGACAAAAGCAACTGTTCTTAATAAAGTCATTTCTCTGCCTCTGCTGCCCACAGGACTAGAGAAAAATGATTAACTCTTAACTTCCGAACATCAGCCTTTAAGGGTTTTTACAATCTTCTACAATTCCCTGCCTTACTCCCAATAGGTAGTAAGTGGTATAAAAGCTAAGCATTTCCCACCAACCAACCACACAGCTGGTAGCCTTTCTAGGATAAAGGTTTCCCATTCACTCAAAGCTCAGAGTAGGCTTCACGATAATAGATAGATGCCTTTACTCGCCAATGATCTTGAGGCCTATCGTGTGTGTGTGTGTGTGTGTGTGTGTGTGTGTGTGTGTGTGTGTGTGTGTGTGTGGCTCCAACCATACCCTTGCAAACAGAAATCAAGACATCTTCATGAGAGCTCTGAAGGAGTTAAAAAAATTAAGCAATCTGCCTAGGATACTCCCTGCGTACCCAGACAATATCCAGCCTAAGCTTTGGGTTTCATTTTTTCCTCTTTTTTTTTTTTAATTAAAAAGCAGTGAGAAGCTGTAGCTATAATGAGGGGCTGTGGGAACATGCAGTTATATTGAGCTCAAAGTAATGTACCATAGGAAGAGGCTACATCACCAGAACGAATCCTAAATTAAAACTCCACTATGAAACCAACCCCATTTCCTCTGAGTATGCAATCTGTATTATCACATTTATGGGCTGTCTCGACCTCAATTAGGCTTGGGGGCAGGGGGGGAAAAAGAGAACTTCTGTAATGAGCAATAATAGCATCACTATGATAAATTATGAAAACACACAATGCAATTATTAATGTGAAGAGCGCATTTGTATCAGAATGTAAGAGTGTAAATGTGTGCATGTGGTGTGTCTAAAGACAGCTCAACATTCCAAGTTCCCTGGCTAAGAAAGGGGATAATTTGTAAAAGGTACTTTCATGAAAAAAGATGTCCAATTCTAATAAGAAAATGGAAAAAGTCAAAGGAAACCTTCTAAACCTTGTAACAAACCAAGAATTCTTCATCTAGAACTTAAGAGCTTGGCTAACTTCAGAAAAGGATCTTCCAAATGGGGCATGAAGTACTGTTTCCAAGATATCAGACAACAGGAAAGACAGTAATTTGAGCCAGGACAAGGAGATAATTTAGTCTTTCTCTCTCTTTATATTAATAGAATAGGGAAATCTGAGATGAGTGAGTTTAAGCTACTTGCCTATGGTGAGCAAGACCACAAGGCTTCTAAATCCCAATATAGTGCGTTTCCTTTTTCTCCATGTTACCTTAAAACTGGTTGGTAAGAAAGTAAGAGGACCCAGAAGCAGCCACTAGTAAATAAGTAAACAAAGCTACTATTAAAATATAAGAACACAGACTAGTGGCTATTTTAGACAGGATATAACTAGAAATAAACCACCATCAACAGGAAAAGGCTTTCAGTTCATTACTGCTAAAGCTAATGATTCCTAATCTGCTTGCAACGGTGATAACCTGTATGGAGAATGAGTTTTGAAGTCAATTTTTCCTAAATTCAAATCCTAGCACCTCTACTCAGCAGCCCTGGAAAGGAAGTTATTCCCTCTACACTTCAGTTTTCTCAGTCTATAAGCTGAAAACAATAACCTCTTTCACACAGACATTTATGCATATATGTATGCATGTACATAAAAGCCTATGTGTCTTCTTTTTTTGAGACAGAACCTCACTCTGTCACCCAGGCTGGAATGCAGTGGTGCGATGGCTCACTGCAATCTCCGCCTCCTGGGTTCAAGCAATTCTCCTGTCTCAACCTCCTAAGTAGCTGGGACTACAGGCATGTGCCAGCACACCCAGCTCATTTTTGTATTTCTGGTAGGGATGGGGTTACACCATGTTGACGAGGCTGGTCTCGAAAGTGTGACCTCAAATGATCAGCCTGCCTTGGCCTCCCAAAGTGCTGAAATTACAGGCATGAGCCCCTGCGCCCAGTCTAAAGGCCTGGGTTCCTAAAGTACAGAAGCAGTTTGGTCCATAGAAAACACCACACTGAGCTCCCTATCACTCCTGACATACTTGATTAAAAAATCAAAGAGGCGGGCTAGGTGCAGTGGCTCACGCCTGTAATCCTAACACTTTGGGAGGCCGAGGCGGGAAGATCATCCGAGTTTGGGAGTTGGAGACCATCCTGGCTAACACGGTGAAACCCCGTACCTACTAAAAATAAAAAATTAGCCAGTCATGGTGGTGCGTGCCTGTAATCCCAGCTACTGGGGAGGCTGAGGCAGGAGAACTGCGTGAACTAGGGAGGCGGAGGTTGCGGTGAGCTGAGATCGTGCCACTGCACTCCAGCCTGGGCAACAAGAGCAAAACTCTGTCTCAAAAAAAAAAAAAAAAAAATCAAAGAGGCTTAAGGTTGGAAAGAACTCTGACCACTAATAGTTAGGTTTTTAAATGTGGATCCCTTTTCTAAGGTCAAGACAAGACCAACCAGGTGAAGTGGCACACGCCTGTAATCTCAACAATTTGGGAGGCAGAGGGGGGAGGCTCGCTTGAGCTCAGGAGTTCGAGACCAGCCTCAGCAACATAGTGAGAACCTGTCTCTACAAAAAATTTTAAAAATTAGCAGAGCATAATGGCATGCACTTGTAGTCCCAACTACTCGGGAGGCTGAGGTGAGAGGATCACTTGAGCCCAGGAGGCTGCAGTGAGCCAAGGTCGTGCCACTGTACTCCAGTCTGGGTGACACAGACAGACCCTGTCTCAAAAAAAGAAAAAAAAAAATGACAGGACCACCTGCCCCCCGGACTTCCATTTTTTGGTACCCAATGATTAAGACACAATGACGACAAACAAATAAATTACTATATATTATTTGGTAATATTTTTCACTGAATTTGTGTTTTTAATGTCCACATTGACAAAAAAAGAGAGGAGAGAGAGAGATTATGTATTCATTTCTCAGAAAATGCTTGTGTACTTCTGGATTCACAACTTCTTGCAATAATTCTGAGGCTATCTAGAGACAGTTCAGGCATCAGGCACCCTTGATTTCACCCAGTTATCTATGTTAGGTTTGAATCCTTTTTAACATATCTCTGCCCAGGCATATACCAGGGCTTTCCTAACACCTCCAGTGACCAGATATTCACCTCCTCCCTAAACTGTGCCCCCTCCACCTTTGAATCACTCAGTTAGGAAGCTCATTCAATTGAGGAGAAACCTTTCCACTTACACTCTCCTTCCATGGTTCCTAATACTTGTCCCTTTAAGGAAATGTAAAACATGTCTAGTCTCGCTCATATTAAAAAAAAAAATTACATTTTTCAAGACAGCAATCCTTCTCATTTCTTCCTTCCCAATTGCCTTTTCTATTTCAGAATAAACACTTTCAATAAGACAGTCGGGCAGGGGGCAACAGAGGAGAGGAGGGGGGTACACACATAAACATATTCCCTCCTACCATTATTCTGGAATTTCATAATTTTAAAGCTTTCTAATACCTCTTGGAATAATTAGACATATGGAATGTCGCAAACCCGTTTGTGGATGCATTGGTCTAACCAAATTGAAATGCTCAGAAATCATCTGCTGTTAACCTTTTCTGATTACCTTTTGTCAGAATAAAAGGGAGTTTTCAAACATTCATTTTTACCAGATGGTAGTGAGTGGCCTGACCCAGAAGTTACAGATGAGTTGCAGTAATGAGTTTTCCCTTGCCTTTACTGGCTGCACATTCACTGGTGACATTTTACAACTAGGACTTCTGGCTCAATCAATATTTGCAGGCATGAAACCTGCCAAAGTTAACATCAGGGCTCCCTTGCAAATTTGCTTAAGGCACCACAAATGAAAAAGCTCACACTCTCTAATGCTGCAACTATCATCAGCCAAAGTTCATAATTAGAGATCAAAGGAATCAGAGACAGAAAATGCCACTCACCTCAAAGGGTTGTTGTGATGATTAAACAATACACCTTACAAAGGTGCCCTAGGTAAACTACAAATCGCTATACCAATGAAAGGTGTTATCATCATCATATTTTTGGGAAATGTCTGAGTGAAAATGCCAGATATTCATATATAAATATATATTACACCTCTGCAAATTTGCAAGACTAGCTTCAAAAAAAGATCAATGAATTATGTCAACCTACTACCTTTTTTACTGGAGGAAAAAATAGGTATCAAGAGCTCCTCAAAATCCCAAAGCAGAGTCTTTGCAAAATATAAAAGAGAACCACCATTTATGCCCAATCAAAAAAAAATTACAGGCAATAAGACTACAGTAATTACTGGGGAATATGGTCTTTATCAATGTTCACAATGAAGGGGAAAATATCAATATATCAAAAAGCCAACTTACAGTCTCACTTATGATCTGTAATCTGATTGGCTGACAGCTAAGATGGATGTGATTTATGATTTAAATCACTAGTCATGAAGACTACTTAATCCATTATTCCTACCAAAAAATTCTTATTCCTTGTTAAAGCCTGAATATACATTCATCTCACCGCCAAAGGGTGTATAGATTTCTTTTTTGAAGTACAAACTATACTTTAATGCCCATGATTTACTTTGACATCTGCTCTGATTGATTCTACAGCTACATCAGAAAGCTGAATGTTGATTCGGTTTCTTTATCAAAACTAACATAGGCAGATTACTTGTAAAGTTATTGGAAGGCAAACTATCTCATTTTTAGCACACTTATGAATCTCTTTTGTCAGCTACAACAGAACCATCAGCATCCATTCATTCATTAAGGAAGTATTTACTGAGCTAAAAGAACCTGAACATCACTCTATTAGGTGTTGGAGGGACTGTTAGACATCAATTTAACAACAAAAGAAGTAAGGTGGTACAATGCAAATAGCAGAAAACCAAAAATCAGAAAAATCTGGGTTCTAGTGGTAAATCACTTAAGAGCCACGTGACCTTGGATAAGTCATTAGACTTATCAATGCTGCATTTATAAAAACGCTCAGCCCTTGCTTTGTTATCTCACAGGACTAACTTTACTTTAGTTGGCTAAAGGATAGGAAGATTAAAATGAGATAAAAATACACGACTTCGGAAAGAAAGCACAGAATACAATTTCTCTCATTGATTGCAAACTGCAAAGCCCTGTATATACAACAGACTTTATTTATTTATTTATTTATTTATTTATTTATTTATTTATTTATTTTAGATGGAGTCTCACTTTGTCTCCCTGGATGGAGTGCAGTGGCATGATCTTGGCTCACTGAAACCTCCACCTCGTGGGTACAAGCAATTCTCCTGCCTCAGTCTCCCAAGTAGTTGGGACTACCGGCGTGCACTAACACACCTGACTAATTTTTGTATTTTTAGTAGAGATGGGGTTTTGCCATGTTGGCCAGGCTGGTCTCAAACTCCTGACCTCAAATGATCCGCCTGCCTTGACCCCCAAAAATGCTGGGATTACAGGCATGAGCAACCATGCCTGGCCAGACTTTAAATTATTTAAAGCCAGCTTTTGACAAAGAACATAAGAAGATGATCGTAGATGAAAAAATACTGAGTAGTCCATAAGCATATAAAAAGTAGCCCAACCTCATTAGAAATCAGGGAAATGTACATAAAACCATTAGTTATCATCGGATTGACAAAAATGAAAAAATAAAAAATCTGATAATACCAAGGGTTGGTGAGGATATGGGGAAGCAAGAACTGTTAATATTTGCTGACAGAGAAGTATAAATGAGTACAGAGCAAATTGGTGAGGCCGAATACCACTGATGCATATATTCTATGACTATCTCAGTAGTTCTACTACTAGGGACATAGACATTAGAGAAATGGCACACATATGCACAAGGAGTTATTTAAAGAATGATCACTGGACAATAAGAAACAAAGTTAAATGATCTATGGATGCATGCATAAATAGTAACAGTTTATGTAAGAAAAAAGTACATGAGAATAATAATCACCAAATTCAGGATAGTGATTGCTTCTAAAGGAGGTTAAGAGAGAAACTGGATTAGGGTGGAGTATGCGATGAAATGAGATTAGAGAAGGGTGCAAAGGAGACTTTATCTATATTTATAATGTTTTATTTCTTAAAGTAAGATCTGAAGTAAAGTTGGCAAAATGGTGTGATTATGCACACAATGAAGAGAGAAAGGTTGGGGGGACCACCAGAAGCTAGCAAGGATCATGCAGACCAAGTCATGCCCAACTGGCTGTGCTTCTTTGATATTGTTACTGTTGATTAAGATTAAGGGTTTATAATACTCACAGGGTACCTGAAAGTCAACAAGATCTCTCACAGAGTTATTCAATGAGTCAACAGGATGACTAGCTTTAATTATTTTTAAAGCTAATGCATAGTATGGGTGCACTTTTAGAAGTATAAAACGCAATTCACCATAGCTCGACAGCAGTGAGTTAGCTACTGTGCATTAAAAGAGACATTACCAACTGGAGAATATATGAGCAGGATAGCAGAGGGTCTGGAAGCCTTCCTATAGGAAAAATCAATAATGGAATCCAAGACGATTCAGGGAGGGACCCAGGAGTGAATCGCCATCGGTTATTAACAGATGCCTTAGGATAGAGTAAGTGCAAACGGTGCTACAAAAAATGGCAGATCACCTTCCATCCCCCTTCACTGCAACTAGAGAAGTCCTACTCAGTCTTAAGCTCCCGCTCAAATGTCACCTCCCTTGAGAGTCCTCTACATACTCCAGTAAGACTTGTCAGCTTCCTCAACGGTGTATCAGATCTCTCCCAGTACACCATGTATGTGTGAGTAAGTCTCTGTTTCCTCCACTAAATCATGAGCTAGGTCTTCAAGAGTAGGGATCCTAGGATTTGACCCTTGCTCCTAACAAATATCTCGGCACCTAAGAGTGCCTTGTTCATAGCAGGCACTTAACCCTAAATCAATGAGAGACAGATTTTTGGCTCCATATATATTAGCATATACATACTCACTAAAGTGAAAAAGAAAAAGACACATTAACTGAAAGTGTCCCAACAGAGTCCAAATTATATGTCATGCTGCTGTCAACATGCCCTCCTGGCTGGATTCTCTAGACCTCTAAGATTCTCGTAGTCAATGTCCGGGCCTTAACCCAATTTAAATGAAAACTACTTTTCTGTTTTTCAAAACAATAATTTACCATCACCTTTTTTTAATTTAAAAATAATTTATTTTATTCATCCTGTTGAAAAGGTTTTTAAGTCATATAGGCCATGGAATGTGGCTCACACCAGTAATCTCAGCAATTTGGGAGGCCAAAGCAAGAGGACTGCTTCAGCCTAGGAGTTCAAGACCAGCCTGGGAAACAGTGAGACCTTATGTCTACAAAAAATAAATTGAGGCCGGGCATAGTGGCTCACGTTTGTAATCCCAGCACTTTAGGAGGCTGAGATGAGCGGATCATGAGGTCAGGAGACGGAGACCATCCTGGCTAACATGGTGAAACCCCATCTCTACTAAAAATACAAAAAAATTAGCCGGGCGTGGTGGCGGGCACCTGTGGTCCCAGCTACTAGGGAGGCTGAGGCAGGAGAATGGCGTGAACCTGGCAGGCAGAGCTTGTAGTGAGCCGAGATCACGCCACTGCACTCCAGCCTGGGCAACAGAGCGAGACTCTGTCTTAAAAAATAAATAAATAAATAATAAAATTTTAAAAAATTAGCCAGGCACAGTGATACATGCATACGCCTGTAGTCCCAGCTACTCAGAAGGCTGAGATGGGAGAACTGCTTGAGCCCAGGAGACCAAGGCAGCAGTGAGCCAAGATCACGCCACTGCACTCCAGCCTGGGCAACAGAGCGAGACTCTGTCTTAAAAAATAAATAAATAAATAATAAAATTTTAAAAAATTAGCCAGGCACAGTGATACATGCATACGCCTGTAGTCCCAGCTACTCAGAAGGCTGAGATGGGAGAACTGCTTGAGCCCAGGAGACCAAGGCAGCAGTGAGCCAAGATCACATCACTGCACTCCAGCCTGAAAGACAGAGAAAGACTCTATCTAAAAAAAAAAAAAAAAAAAAGCAAAAGGAAAAAAAGAAAAACAAGTTGTATAAATACCAGTCATGAACAAATGCAGGATGAAAACAAAACAAAATCTTTCTGCCTACAGATTATATCTCATTTCAAATAAAATAAAATGTCTTCTAACATTTTTCTAAGGTTATTACATTTAACTAGTAAGACAAATCCTACTTGATAGCCAATGGGTGTCATGTATACGGGCCCTTGTGAACATGAAGGGGAGATGAGAAAGGAACTGTCCTCACTGAGCTTTACAGGGCACCCTTACTAAGCATCTACACAGCTCCATGCCAGGAGCACAAGGTTTAAGAAACAAAGAAACAAAAAAGGCATGTTCTTTCCTTCAAGGCACTTTCAATCTTTTGGGAACCACAACACTGACAAGTCAATGGAGGATTATTGAAACTTCTGCTTAGCGCTGTGGCTGAGTAGGCATAGAGAACAGAGAGGCCATGGATGGGGCATCTGTATCAGACTGGAGATCAAGGAAGGTGGCATAATTCAAGGGGAGAGGACAAGTAATACCAATGAACTCACCAGGAATCATAATTTACTATTAGCAAATATATGCAAATTCTCCAAGTTCCTTGGACCATTAGGGTGACTGCAGGCAAGCAGAATTCATCCAAGTCCCTTGGGCCACTAGGGTGAATTCTCCAAGCAGAATTCATCTCTTCTCCATCTACCTGTCTACTTACTTTATACCACACTGGGCTATATCTATATATAATCTGGTAAATTTTCCAATGGTAGCATCAAGGATATTCAGAGGCTAAGTATACTAAAACTCAGATTCAGACAAAGAATACTAGTCTAATCCTGTAATTTACAGATGAGTAAACTGAGACTCAAATTAGTGACAATACTTGAGCCCGAAGCCATAGAACTGGGCCTGGAATCTAACTCTCATCTTAGTAGGAGCAGTATTACACAACCTCCAGGCTCCTTTCCTCAGTCAAGACCTCAGAAATTATCATCTTCAAGGCATACTTTGCATCAGCTCTCCCTGCTGTCATCATCTTTCAGCCAACACTAAAATCCCTTTGCTGCTTTTCTGCCCATGCTTTTAATCAGGTGAGTTCCTTCTGCAGTTGTTCCTTGCCTATTTGCAATTCTGCTGTCCAGAAGAGACTAGTGTCATCTATCTAAATGGAGATTTCAGTAAGAAATTCCTCCCCCATATCATTTAGAGGAACCCACACTAAGCACTGGGTCACCTACCATTGACACCAGTCCACTCTGAACCTTTAAACATTAAATAACAAATTAATATGGGAAAGTTATTTAAAATTATTTATAGGTTTAAACCAAGGCTCAGATACAATAAATTTACTTTACTATTTAGGATGACACAAATGCTGATACTTTATAAGTTTCTAAGAGAGGAGGGTGGAGTATGCATTCTGCAACCAGCGAACCCACACAATGCTTCTGCATGTTACAAGACATATCTGTTAACAGAGAAGTCTCCAGCCAGTGGAAGACTGCCTCCAGCAATGCATGATTTTATTAAGACCAAAGTGGGCAAAGAAACATTTAATTATTTTTTCTACAAGTTATCTCTGAGGTCATTGCCAAGACTAAAAACGTAAAACTGCATTCCTTTTCCAAACAGGGGTAGTTGGGGGAAAATGGTGTATACTACCAGGAGTAGAGACAGAAAAAAAAGAGAAAAGATGTTCTGGGGAAATAGGAAGGGAGGAATGAATGATCCAGGACTGAATGAGTGAGAACCAGATCATGTGTGAGAAACTAACCATTTTATTCACTTACAAACACCTGCGTATTCATTCCTTAAGACTTCTTATATGGTTTTGGTCTCAGAAAGCTTAGGACCTTAGACACTGCCACTGTTTCTTCAAAAGCTTAAAACTTATCCATATAAGTCTGTTATTCAATAGCTGCCACATTTATTTCAAGGAAGATAGAACGCACATGGAACTTTCCCTTGAGTATCTTGTTAAAGAAGAATA
Organism: Colobus angolensis palliatus; assembly: GCF_000951035.1. Classification (NCBI taxonomy): domain Eukaryota; kingdom Metazoa; phylum Chordata; class Mammalia; order Primates; family Cercopithecidae; genus Colobus; species Colobus angolensis. The sequence continues at coordinate 16,070,671 of NW_012121820.1, forward strand.
TTTTTCAACATTATGGGCAATATTTTAGAGTCTGAAAATGTAGCAAGATTATATAATATACTTTCCAGCATTTGAGTGCTGATTTACCTATCCCCCTTAGCTTGAATGAAGTATCTGGTGTTATGGCCTCAAAACATGCCTGTTGATGGGTCCATCAAAGACAATGAAAAGATATGGTTTAATGTCTGCTTTTGTGTAAGATGCACTTTATTTTCCTCAACTCAAAGGTTTTACTATTTCTAGAAGCTTTACAAACCACTAAAGTTAGCAAAATACCTCCATTCCCAATAAAGACAAGGATGGTGAATGAGTTATTCTCAGATAAGACAATTCAGTGTCAGAAATACTTCCCCACCTGGAAAAAACAAAGAGAACCCTGACCTCCTGGCCATGTAGATGATCAAAAGGAATCCTCTGGCAGCCTGGACAAATGCGTCTTGGCCACCTACAAATTCTCCCTACAAGTTCTATCCACACCACCACAACTTTCTCTCAGGGAACCTATAAAATTGATTTCAAAGTGATTTTAAATTAACACTTGCTCACTTCAAGAACATTTTAAGATACTCAATTTCCTAGCAAGCGCATCTAGTAGACCAAATAGGCAAAATGCATACCTTGCTGGACAGGAAGAAGATCTACCAAAGGTAATATAAATAAGAAAATAAGTGTCTTATACATAAAAACAAATAAATAGTAGAATAAAATAATTATTTTGACCCATCTTCCCCTATTTAAAGTTTTTTTTGAAGCTTGGCAGCCTTAGGGTATCAAAAATACTTAAGAATTGGTTGCCTTAAAAAAAAAAATCTAAAAACAGTGCACAGACAATACTACATATTACTATAGCTTTACTTTCTGATAAAGGAATGTAAAGTGAATTTTCATAAGCAAGTTTCCTCTGTGGGTGAATCTCCAGTCAGTTACAACCAACTCAAAGAGAGCCATCAAGGCAAACTACCCATTAGCTGTCAATTCAGAATGACTTCAGAGAGCTAGCCTCAGAGCTCCACTGATATCTTTTCAACAACCTCTTAATCTTGTTTATAACACCTGTGTTAAGGCAGCCTGACATCAATTCTACTCACTTGTCTCAGACTGAAATTACTTAGAAACCTGAGAATTCCAGTAAACATACCAAAAAACCACAAAGATGCATGGCCTGAAAAACCCTGTACATAAGGGAATTCGGCCACTTCTTTTAAATAAAGCTGCATACCTGAGCCAGAATGGGCCTCAAAAGGCAAAGTCAGATATAAATCTCACAAAAAACTGCTTAGAAGGCACCGAGGTCACAGCATTGTGGGGTTTACAGAAACCATAAAGAATTCCTCCTACAGCTTCCTCACCAAACGATTATACAAACTATTCAATAGTTACCATTAACTATGTGCCTACTCTGTACCAGGAACTTAACATTTTCATTATCTTTTTAACCTCCACCCAACTCTTCTAGGTAGGTGATACCATTTCTCATTTCCACAAGTAAGGAAGCCAAAGTGCGGTGGCTTGCTTAGCAAACTGCCAAAGACCAAAGAGCTAGAAAAGAGTGGAGATGGGACTCAAATGCTGCCTGCTAGTCTAAGCCTAAAGCTCTTTCTACGACATCATACTACCACCATGAGATTGAGAAATCATTTTGCTGTAACTGGTTTCTGCGTTTACTACAGATCTGTTTCTTGAGGCTCCTTTAACTCAAGTGAACTGCTACAAGCTCTAGTACTTTGTTCTAGAAATCCATGTTTGTCCTAGGCCTGTAAGAAACATAAAACACATAAGGAATTGATACTAAACTAGTCCCATGAATAGGGGAGTGTGGTACAGTGAAAAGAGAATGGACTTTGGTAGTCAAAATCCCTGGGTTTGTTGTCACTAGTGTGTGACCCTGGACAAATAACCACCGTTTCAGCCTTAGTTTCATCCCTGGAAAAAACCATCCTAGTGTTGTGCGGTAATAGTGTTGTGGAAGTACCTAACCCAAAAAACAGCACTCAATAAATGTTTAAAGAAAGAAAGAAAAATATCAAATGGAAATGGATAGGCCAGATCCAACCAACACAAAATAAAACCTAATTTGGTTGTTCTGTACGAACTCTCACTTTTTGCCTATAAGGCTGGTTAAAGAGAAAACAGCAATCATGGCCCACAGTAGACTTGCAACAAATCTTTGGCAAATAAATGAATGAATCAATCTCCTGCTTTAGTGTCAGAGACAACATCAGCCTTTAAAAGAAATGCCAGTCAACTCTCAGATTACACAATAATAGAATCAGGTTTTTATGAAGATCATCTACTATTACCTAAAGCAAGATTCACTCAACCCCGAGTTATCGATGACTAGGGCTACTATCATTCACCAAAACACCTTTATCTGCTCCCATCAAGGAAAAGGCAAGAAAAAAGGCAACTGGGGAGGTGCTAGGCCTCAATATAAAAAGATACCTAGAGAAGACTCAAATTCAGTCACTTAATCATTCATTCACTGCTTCATTCATTCATCCTCATCCTTTCCTTTCTTTAGTCAAGAGATATTTATTGAGCATTTACTCAATGGCAGGCACTGATCTGGTCACTGTCCTTGAGCAACTCACAGTCCAATGAGAAGAAAAGTATGTAACCAAGTAATTCCAACAGAGAGTGGCAGGCAGAGTAGACTTGGAGGCAAGCACAAGGTAGAGTAATGGTAGGATTCTGCGGCAGTTTATTCCCGAAGGTCCTTCTCCTTCTCCTTCTTCATTTTTTTTTAACCTGGTGGGCAAGTTACTAAACCTCTGTGAGTTTCCTTTCCTCATCTGCAAAATGGAACTAAGAATATTGACTTCCCAGGGTTGCCTTTAGGATGAGATGGGATAACATACATAAGTTGAACAGCACAAAGCCTGGCTCTCAGTGGGCTTTGATACCGAGTAGTTCCCAGCCCTTTGTTTTGTTCTTTTGGCTTGGCTTCATGGGAAGGAGAAAACAAATATTCTTTTATTTCATTAAAAGTAGGAAAATTTCCATGCTCCTCTATGAGCTGCTTTGCATTCACTTCAATTCAGGAACACGCTATCCCTGTAAGTGACGCCCTTCCCATAAACACAAAGTCAATCTGTCAAACGAAGGGCAAATCTGCCGTTAGTGCAGAGACGATACCTCAAGGCCAGCTGCACACCCACCTCATGATATTATCTGGCTAGGCTTGGTGTCATGCTCCTGAGAAAAGCTATGTTCACTACATTCAGCAATCAGAAAGTTCACACGGTCAGAGGTGCCTCTGCCTCACACAAGGTGAAGCACAGCTAAAAATTGCTTTTTTAATTAAAATAAGACTTCCTCAACTGCCTGCTGACAATCACAACTAGAACATGGAGCCCAGAATCAGTTAACCAGTCTCCAGCCTGCCCTAATGGTGGTTTCAAGCACTCAGAGAAGGGAGGGGGGAAATTACCAATTTAAACAAAATGTTTCATCTTCTAATTATGGGACAGGCTCCAAGAGGATGGGAAGTGATTTGCAATCTTCATTACGGAATCCCCATGCGACCACTGGCACACGTCATGTCAGCCAGACGCACATGCCATCTTTTTCCCCCACTGAGTCTTCTGTGTCCTTGTAAGTTTTGTGGTAATGGAAGAAGAAATCTTCAGTCAAAAAAATGGGGCAGAAGGTTACAAATTTCTGTCTCCAAGTTCATCATACTGAGTGAGGTGTGAGGATCCCCAGTGAGGAGCCAGGGAGATAATATTCAGTGACTTTACACTGGCAGGCTTAGCAGCCTGAGGCCCTTTGAAACTCTGAAATCTTATAAAAACTGCCCAGCTCAGGTGGTGCTTAAGCCATTTTTTAAAATTTGCTGAAAAGTTCTGTCATCAGCGCTAAGAGATGCATTGAAAATTAGGGTGGTGCCCACCAACGGCACCTCTGGTCAGAAGGAAATCTGTTCCTCTGCAGATATGCTTGTATCTTTGCTAATTTGTGTTATCTCTGTCCGTTCAGATCTCTACGTGCTAACTCAGGAGAAAAAGTCCCTGCCAACCAACTCTGACAAGTCTGATGGCAGAACTCCCACTGGAGATCCAGCAGAGACAGCAGAGGCAGGCAATTATTCCCTTTCATTAAGGACAGTTCTTTTTAAGTTTGGGTGTTTTGTATTAGTATTATTTTGAACACAAAAAGTAGCCATTCACAATCGCTGCTCAATGCAGTCACTTAACACAACTGACAGAAACTGTAATTTCCCCATAAGCCAACTGAAAAAGATGTCCTGGAAGTAACTAGAAATGGTTGTGCCCCCTTAATTACCCACTGTAATGTAAAACCAGACATGGAGAGGATGGCCACAGCAGACCTGGGCAAAGCGGCAGTGATATTTAATCATCACTTCAGACCATCTGCAACTGTTTTGCAGAAGCACATCAAGTTTATAGATTCTAAAGCTTCCTACAAGTTACCAGGTGCTGAGGGTCAGCTGCATTGTCCTCAGGCCACAAGGGGCTGCTTTCTTCATTCTCTCCAGGCCAGGGTGCTCAACAAAAGGCACCATGCCCACATTTTCTGAGCCAAGCCTGGCACAAGGAGAGCGCTGCTTCTTGATTAAGCCAGAACACAGATTAAATGTTTAGAAGTGGAGATTGTGAAAACAACCTAGGCGGGAAAGCAATTATCCCAGGGACAGCACGGCTTCAGCTTCAGCCCTCTGCAGCACAAAGGTGAATTCCACACCCTCCAACAGCTAAGCTGGCCAGAATGCTCCTCTACAATCTCCTCTACAAATATCCTGCATCTGTAGATGCAGCCATCTTTTAAAACATAAACCAAATTGTGTCACTCCACAGCTTAAAATCCCTAATGGCTTCCTATTGTGCTAGGAATAAAGTTCAAAAATGTTAGGATTCTCCCTCCTCCCGAAGCTGGCCCCTCTGTCCTTATCAACTGTCCCCTCTTCACTCACCAAGCTCTGGCCATACATGACAAATCTGTTCCCACCTCAGAGTTTTTGTTTTGGCTTTTCCCTTGATCTTTACTGCTAGTCCCACAGCTCTTCATATGTCTGGATCTTCCTCATCATTTAGCTCACAGCTCAAATATCACCTCTCAGAGAGGCCTTCTAGAACCTTCCAAAATAAACAGCCACTGCTCCCCCAACACTGTTATATCAGCCTATTTTTCTCCTTCATGTTCCTATTTGAAATTATCTTGTTTGTATTTATCTAGTAGGTGTTTGCTTGTTTAGGTATTGCTATTTATTGTCTGTCTTGCCTCCTTGGATGTAAGTTCCATAAAGAGAGGGACTACAATTGTCTTGTTTAGCACTCTATTCCCAGTGTCTAGTATAATACCTTACATTTAGTAGGCATTTAATAAATACGTGTGGAATGATTAAAGAATGACAGGTTCAATATGGAGCACTAATGCAAATGAAATTTGCTAACCCCCCCCCAAAATCTGGATTGTCTCACAGCCTGAGTAGCAGCATATGTCACAATGCCCTAGAAACAATGGTAAATAACATCCTATTTCCTCACAATCGCTGGTGAATGACTAGGAAACTATGGCAAAGGGAGATAAGACCGAGAAGGAGAACTCACAGACTGTCAGAAGTTGCAGAACTGGAAAATGTGTAAGCTTCTCAAGCAGGGTTTTGCTCAAACTGTCCTGCTTTGGAGGATCAGATGGGTCAGATAATGGGCTAGGGCCAAAGGTTGGGTCTTACAGGTCCAGCTAGGGTAAGGTACACCATATGAGGCACACTGTATACGGCAGCTGCCGTCCCAACCATGCAGAGCCCTTAATAATAGACTCTGGGTTGGGAGCCAGAGAGCACATGTACATACCAAGCCCAAAGAAACTGGTATGTGTTAGAGAGGAGGGGAAAGGAGAGGTAGGATATGACAGAGAGCCAAGAGTCAGACACAAGACAAGAAGTGACCAGAGGCATAAACTGGTGAAGAACAAGCATACTGCATCTGAGGTGACATACAATTAGATTTCACAGGCCTGTGGGTGTGTGTATTTGGATATAAGGCTGACTGAAAGATACAGGGTTTAGGCAATCAGACAGGTAAATGGCTACCCTCCAGAAAGATAAGTAATCATGAAAGAAAGGAGCACCCCACAGAAGGCCAGGTTAAAGCCCCTATTCGTGAGTGCTAGTTTCTCTTGAAAAACTCATGATTAGTGGACAACAGTAATTGCTCAGATGTTCTCTAGTCCCCAGGATGGCGGGGGGCGGAGCGGGGGAGGCACAAAGAGATGCTAGAGGAAAAGCTACACGGAAAATAAAGACTACTCAGGCTAAAATGATTTCTAGTATCTTGCAGACTTTGGAATCTAGCAACAGAGCTCTAAAACGTTTTGCAGTTCATCCAAAAATGACCAAGAATACTAATGCTTCATTCATCCAACAACCTCAACTTTTCAAAACACCATTAAAAGAAAAGGCAAAAAAGGCCTCAGAGGTTAGATATCTTATCAAACAAACAATAACACTAAGGAGTGACAGCTCACACCAAGGAAAAGAATGCAAACTACACAAAGTAGGCACAAGAACTCAAAATCCCTACCATTCCACAGTGCAGGAGTAAAAGCTTTCCACATTTCAAAAGGTCATGAGAGAATCCAGGCACAACTAACATGTACATAGTGATGCTCCTGAGATCACAGTGTGCCCTACTGAGAAAGGCAAGAATGTTTATGTTTTAGAAAGATCTTCATACAAAATGATGAAAAATACATGTTCTGCACATGGAAAAGAGGAAGCATCATCATGGACACAGCACTGCCCTGAGCCCCATTTTGTCATCAAATCATTGGGGTCCTAACGTTATTTCCTCTCTGGGCTCTCTGGTTTACCCATGTGTACAAAGAAGAAGCTGGAATAGATCATCTCACCAATTAAAAGCTTCAGTTACCTGGAAAGTCTGTTTCTGAAGGGCACCACATTTTCCAAAGACACCAGAGAAACAAGAAGTTAGTACAATTCAATACAACCTGTGCCGCCTTTTTTTAAAAAGGAACCTCATTATGGGTTTCTTTCAGCTACAACCCTCGATCAATCATAACGTCTTTTTCATATCCTGGTTTATTGCTGAGTTTCACCATTCTGTTAATCCTTTGGCATCTTTACCTTCCCTTGCCCAACAGAGGTACTCCTGGCCAGAGCCCCCATTTCATGTTTCAGCTTCTCTATGAATAACTGTGTAACCCTAAGATGCTCAAAAGTTTCCCTCATCATTAATCCTATTATGGAAGCATTGATGTTGAGAGCGTCTGCTAAAAGATAACATGACAAACTATAGCTACAATTTGTTTCTTTTTATGCAAAGCTGAAAAGAAAATCACATTCTAACATTATGTACCAGTAGAGGACTGATGTGCTGCTAATGTTTAACTCTATCAAGGATCCCAAAAGAAATTTTAAACTGAGATGCTCTTAACTGGAAATAAGGGATTCAAATAAAGAAATGTCATCAATCCTCAATTTTATGTATTAACAGATTGAGCACACGAATAATGCCAAACATGAAGCCAGAATCTGCAATAAAAATAATAATGCCAACAAAAGTGTTCAATAATCAATCATGCCTGCTTTTGGAATAAAGTCAGATATATTCAGAGAGAAGCATCATGATACTCTGCTTGGTTTCAACTCCCTCTTTTTTTTTTTTTTTTGACAGAGTCTTGCTCTGTTGCCAGGCTGGAGTGCAGTAGTGTGATCTCGGCTCGCTGCAACCTCCACCTCCTGGGTTCAAGCAATTCTCCTGCCTCAGCCTCCTGAGTAGCTGGGACTACAGGTGCACACCACCACGCCCAGCTAATTTTTGTATTTTCAGTAGAGACGGGGCTTCACCATGTTGGCCAGGATGGTCTCAATCTCTTGACCTCATAATCCGCCCACCTCGGCCTCCCAAAGTGCTGGGATTACAGGTGTGAGCCACTGCACCCAGCCAGTTTCAACTCCTTCTTAGTTCAGCGACTCTAGATATTGCTGGGTAGCTAGTTGAAAGGAAGTCCAAAGAGCCAGTGCACATAATCTGCTTACAAGCAGCTGATAATCCAAAATGAGTTAAAAGATAGAAAGGCACTGCAGTAGTCTCACTAGATCCTTCACTGAACCCCAGGATGAAGAAAAGCTAATTTCCATTTACCAACCCACAATGGAACTGGAGTTCTAAAGTTTAGGCTAAAGCATTTTCAGATCAGTCACTGCTAGAATTCTATGGAAAAGAAACTAGTTCTGAACTACAAGCATACCTCATTTTTTTTCCCCTTTGCAGATACTGTGTTTTTTACAAATTGAAGAGTTGTAGAAACCCTTCAAGAGTTGTAGCATCAAGAAAGTCTATCAGCCGGGCACAGGGGTTCACACCCGTAATCCCAACACTTTGGGAGGCTGAGGCAGGCAGATCACTTGAGCCCAAGAGTTTGAGACCAGACTGGGAAACATGCCAAAACCCCATCTCTACAAAAACTACAAAAATTAGCTGGGCATGGTGGCACACACCTGTAGTCCTAGCTACTCTGGGATTGCTCGAGCCCAGGAGGTCAAGGCTGCAGTGAGCCATGATCCCGCTGCTGCACTCCAGTCTGGGCAATAAAGCAAGACTCTGTCTCCAAAAAAAAGAAAAGGAAAGTCTATTGCTGCCTTTTTTCCAAAATCGTGTGTTCACTTCATGTCTGTGTCACACTTTGATGATTATTGCAGTGTTTCCAACTCTTTCATTATTATTATATTTGTTATGATAATCTGTGATGGGTGATCTTCGATATTACTACTTTGTTTTCAGGCACCACAAACCACGCCCATGTGAGACAGCAAACTTAATCAATAAATATGTGCATTCTGACTGCCTCAACCAGCCTTTCCCCTTTCTCTCTCTCTCTCCTCAGGTCTCCCTATTCTCTGAGACACAACAATACTGAAATTAAGTAATTAATAACCCTACAATGGCCCCAAGTGTTCAAGTGAAAGAAAGAGTCTCACATCTCTCGCTTTAAATCAAAAGCTATACATGATTAAGCTTTAGTGAGGAAAGGATGTTGAAAGTGGCAATGGGCCGAAAGCGAGGCCTCTTATACCAGATAGAAAAGTGTGAATGCAAAGGAAAAGCTCTTGAAGGATATTAAAAGTGCTACTCCAGTAAACACATGAATAGTAAAAGAGCTAAAGAGCCTTACTGCTTATATGGAGAAAGTCTTAGTGCTCTAGATAGAAGATCAAACCAGTCACAACATTCTCTTGAGCCAAGCCTAATCCAGAGCAAGGCCCTAACTCTCCTCAATTCTATGAAGGCTAAGAGAGGTGAGGAGGCTGCACATGAAGTTTGAAGTTAGCAGAGTCTTATTCATGAGGCTTAAGGAAAGAAGCCACTTCCATAACACAAAAGTGCAAGGTGAACCCAGAAGTGCTGATGTAGAAGCTGCAGCAAGTTAATCAGAAGAATTAGCTAAGATCATTGATGAAGGTGGCTACACTAAACAACAGATTTTCAATGTAGACAAAACAGCCTTCTGTTGGAAGAAGAGGCCATCTAGGATTTTCACAGCTAGAGAGGAGAAGTCAATGCCTGGCCTCGAAGCTTAAGGACAGGCTGATGCTCTTGTTAGAGGCTAATGCAGCTGGTGACTTTTAAATTGAAGCCAATGCTCATTTTCCATTTTGAAATCCTAGGGCCCTTGGGAATTATGCTAAATATACCCTGCCTGCATTCTAGAAATGGAATAACAAAGCCTGGATGACAGCATACCTGTTTACAGCATTGTTTACTGAATATTTTAAGCCCACTGTTAAGACCTACTGCTCAGGAAAAAAAAAAAAATTCTTCAAAAATATTACTGCTCACTGCCAATGCATCTGGTCACCCAAGAGCTCTGATGGAGATGTACAAGGAGATGAATGTTATTATATGCCTGCAAACACAGCATCCATTCTGCAGCCCATGGATCAAAGAGCAATTTCAACTTTCAAGTCTTATTATTAAATATTTAAGAAACACATTCATAAGTTTATAGCTGCCATGGATAGTGATTCTTCTGACGGATCTGGGCAAAATAAATTGAAAACTTTCTGGAAAAGATTCATCATTCTAGATGCCATCAAGAACATTCATGATTCATGGGAGGAGGACAATATATTAACATTAACAGGAGTTTAGAAGAAGTTGATTCCAATCCTCCCGGATGTCTTTGAGGAGTTCAAGATTTCAGTGGAAGAAGTAACTGCAGATGTGGTGGAAACAGCAAGATAACTAGAATTCAAAGCACAGCCTGAAGATGTGACTGAATTGCTGCAATCTCATGATCAGACTTGAATGGATAAGGACTTGTTTCTTAAGGATGAGCAAAGAAAGTGGCTTCTAGAGATAAACTCTACTCCTAGTGAAGATGCTGTGGCCATTGTTGAAATGACAACAAAGGATTTAGAATATTACATGAATTTAGATGATAAAGCAATATTACATGAACTTAGATGACAAAGCAGCACACAGTTTAAGAGAACTGACCCTAATTCTGAAAAAAGTTCTACTGTGGGTAAAATGCTATGAAACAGCACAGCTTGCTACAGAGAAATCTTTCATGAAAGGAAGAGTCAACAGATGGAGCAGACTTCACTGTTGTCTTAAGAAATTGCCACAGCCACCCCAACCTTCAGCAAACACCACCCTAATCAGTCAGCAGCCAGCAAAAGGAGGCAAGACCCTCCATCCACCAGCAAAAAGATGACAACTTGCTGAAGGCTCAGATGGTGGTTAGCAGTTTTTAACAACAAAGCATTTTTAATTAAAGTATGCACATTGTTTAGACATAATACTATTGCACACTTATTAGGCTTCAGTATAGTGTAAACAGAACTTTAATATGCACTGGGAAATCAAATGACTTGCTTTACTGGAGTGGTCTGGAACCAAACCCTCAATATCTCCAAGGGATGCCAATATTCAGCTGAAATACTAAAGAGTTAAATGGCTGACCTTGGAGAAGGTAAAAGCAGTATCAGAATTCCTACTACATCTTCTAATTCCAATTTCTCTACAGCTACACAAGACTCAGACCAAACCCAACCACTTCCTTTAGGACACTAAGGGGAAAAAAAGACAAAGGAAGGAGTAATTTGTAAATGAGATTCTTGGAGCTAGAAAACAGGAAAACTGAGATATCTTAGTAATATTTAAAGAGACCGGGGAAAATAATTACTGTGGTGATGACGTAATTCTTGATATCAATGGCTGCTAACTGTGGTGGAATAAGGTTGTATTTTAACCTACTGTGAACATTTCTATACTGTGGCACGTGTGGGTAACAAACTGTTCTCACTTCCTTCTATAGGATCCTGAACCTTAATCTCCAAGGGACCAATGACCTTGGGAATACTGAAGCAGCTTTATAGAAGTAAATTAAAAAAAAATTTTTTCGCCGTGTTGCTGTAGCATGTGTGTTGTTAGTAATGAGATAAATAATGAAAATCAATGGCTAACACTTACTGGGCACTCACTATGTGTCAGGCACTGTACTACTTAACACTATCCAAATTGTCTCATTTAATCCTTTTTTTAAGAAAGATAGGAAAGCAGAAATTTTTTTAAAGATGGTTGGGCAGAGATAGACACTACTATACAATCTCTATTTTAAAGATGAAGACCTGAGGCTTAAAGAGGTTAATTAATGGACCCAAGGTCACATAGCTAGCAAGTAACAGAGCTGGGATTCCAATGCAGGCCGTCTGACCCAGAGCTCATGTTCATGCACTATGCTAAACATTAAGGGATGCCTAACAGGCTTTGAAGTATTTTCTCCAACAGTGCTGACAAGCTATTGTGAACCATCCACATTCTCCAGTGAAGTCATTTTTATATAGGAAAACTTCTCTACTGGGTTAAACTTTATAAATTCAATCCCTGAATTTAAACAATGACAACTACTGAGAGAGATTGCAGAAAGGCATGGCTATCTTCATCAAATTCACCTTCAAAATTAGTGAGGCAGCTTAGTAAGAAGACCTGTCTCCAAGGAAGCTGAACTAGGTAGGACTAGTCTATGACCGAAGAATAGTGTTCTCTGTTGGCCTCTGTTGGATCTCACCTTGCCAATATGAGATTCACAATGGTAAAAGACCAGCCAGGAGGCTACTTACTTGACAAAGTCTTCTTTTTTTTTGTTTTAAGACAGAATCTAGCTCTGTCACCCAGGCTGGAGTGCAGTGGTGTGATCACTGCTCATTGCAACATCAATCTCCTGGTCTCAAGCAATCCTCCCACTTCAGCATCCCCAGAAGCTGAGACTATAAGTGCGTACCTCCAAGCCCAGCTAATTTTTTTTTTTTTTGAGACGAGGTCTCACTGTGTTGCCCAGGCTGGTCTCAAACTCCTGAGCTCAAGAGATCCTCCCACGTCAGTCTCCCAAAGTGCTGGGATTACAGGTGTGAACCACTACAGCCTATCAACAAAGTCTTAAGAGTCTAAACTAAGGTGGTGGTGGTTGGAACAGAAAGCAGAAAGGAAGGGATGACGGGAAGACTCCTGAAGACGCAGGGTTCCCTCCATAAAGCCTTTCCCAACTTCCCAGCGGCAGAGCTGCTTGTGCCTTTGTGCCACCACATCTTGTTCATGGCTCCATAACAGCACTGACAGCACTGACACTCTGTACTTGGATTTCAAATCTGGGATACACTCCCATTAGACTGCAAGCTCCAAGAGAGCAAAAACTGTGAGCTAATCATTTTCATATCCTAACACCTTCTTTACTCTCAGAGAGAGGCAGGCTCTGTGCTCATGAGACTGTACAACCCACGAAGAAAAGAACCACGGCCGGGCGCGGTGGCTCACACCTGTATTCCCAGCACTTTGGGAGGCCGAGGCGGGTGGATCGCCTGAGGTCAGGAGTTCGAGACCAACCTGACCAACGTGGAGAAACCCTGTCTCTACTAAAAATACAAAATTAGCCAGGCATGGTGGCATATGCCTGTAATCCCAGCTACCAGGGAGGCTGAGGTAGGAGAATCGCTTGAACCCAGGAGACAGAGGTTGCAGCAAGCCAAGATCGTGCCACTGCACAGGGCAACAAGAGTGAAACTCCGTTTCGGAAAAAAAAAAAAAGTAAAGAAGCTTGTCTTTCATCTTTGAGCCTTTTCATCTCTGAGAAACAGCTCCAAGGCTCCTTTCAAGTCTGCTGAATGTCAACACCCCTGACTAAAATGCAAAGCTGGCCATGGGGATAGGCAGGGGAGGAAGCAGAGAATTATGTGATATCTGAACATCTGGCCAGAATGTTCAGTACACACACGAAACGTTAATCAGGGATGGTGAACTAAGAGCTGTCTGCAAAAAGATGCTGAAAGGAGAAGAATCAATGAGTTTTTCTAAAATGATGAAGAAGAGGGTTACAGAGTCAAATTCTAGTGAAGATTCCAGAATAATGAGGCCCAAGAAAATCTTTGGCAAAAGACAGCACTGACAACTTCAAGAATATAGGTTCTGAACATTCTACAAAATAGCTGTCCAGTACTCTTCAACATCAAAGACAAAGGAAGACTAAGGAAATACGACAAACATTATGTGGGATCCTGGATAGAAACCTGGAACAGAAAAATGACCAGACATCTCTGATGACATCTGAATTAAGTGTGCAGTTTAGTTACTAGTATTACACAAATGTTAATTCCCTAGTTTTGATCTTTACATAATGGTTATATAAGATGTTAACTTTAGGGGAAGCTGGATGAGGAATATATGGAAACTCCACTATTTTTATAATTTTTTCTAAGTTTAAAATTCAAAATAAAAAGTTAAAAAGCAAAGAATGTAGGTTTTGTAGCAAGAGTGGTGAGATATGATAATAAAGAAGAGGAAAATGAGTAAGCAACTGAAGTATCAGGTGTGAACCCAATTTTCTTGAAGTCTGACATGAAAGCACAGAGATGTAAGCCAACAAGCTAACAAGATAGTAGAGCAAGAGCTTTCCAGAAGGGGAAACAACCAGGGCATATACAAAGGCATGCCTTCACAGATGACATATACTAAGTCTACAGTTTAGTAAAGAATGTGTGTAAGAAGACATATAAATAGAATGTGTTTTGTAAGTGTGAGAAGAATGGGCCAGAAAAAAGAGACGATGAGAAGAATGCAAAGGGAGGAAGTGACCTTAAGGACAAAAATCCCTCATGAGATGAAAGAGAAAAACAGTCTGAAATGTTACCAATGAGAATAGCTCTGTATCCTTATCTGTTACAGTCATACTTCCAACAAAAAGTAACTTCAAAATGTACTAAACTGACATGCAAAAAAGCCTATATAATATGACTTCATGATTAGAATCATATTCTTAGGGCTACTGGGACGAGGCCTTCACAGAATGAAGGATGTATCTGAGCACCAGTTTTCAGATTTTCAGTAATGTTTCTTATACACACAACAACAAGCAAAAAACCCATAAAACAGAAAAACTCAATTATGAAATTACAACTACTACCTTATGAGACACACAATAATACAAATGATAAACTCACACAAGAAAAAAAAAAATGCTTATTAAAGCAACCTTGAACTAGTCTTTTATATACCTACTAGATTAGTGGAAAAAATAAATTATGACAACTAGTCCTATCAAGATTGTAATAAAACTGGGGCCAGCCACAGTGGCTCACGCTTGTAATCCCAACACTTTGGGAGACTGAGGCAGGAGGATAGCTTGAGTCCAAGAGTTCAAGACCAGCCTGGACAACATAGAGAGACCCTGATTCTATTTTTTTAAAAAGATTGTAATAAAATTGGAACACACACAAACAGTATACTGTTAGCACTGTAAAACAACCAATGATTCATTCCACATGAGTACGATGTATTGTGCCACACATCTGCAGCTGAGATGACCCCCATTGTCTCCGGCCACTCCCTGCTTTTTACCCATTGTTGCATTTACCCAATGCTCTGAACATATCACTCCCCTGCTTTTGCTCTTAATAACCCCAATCAAGAATCACTGTCCCCAGTGTCCTTTACCACCCACAGAATCCCTACTCATTCATCAAGGCTAGGCTTCCAGTGTCATCTCCCTTTTCTTCAATGACCAAACCAAATCCATCCCCATCAATACATCCCCTTTCCATACCCAATCCTTCCTTCCATCGTGCTCCCATAATACTTTTATTCATACAGTTAGTTTTTAAATGTCTGTCTTGCTCCTTACATTATGAATTCTTCTTTAATGTCCATGGTCCATGTCATAATAATTTTAATGCATGCAATACTTGGTACAGGAGATGGCACATAGTAATTACTAATGACAGATGGGGAGGAAAAAATGCTACATGAACAAAGCACTTCACTACAATATTATCTCTAAGAACAAAAACCAGAAAACCACCTAAATATCCAATTATAGAAGAACAATTTAGGGAAAATGGTCTATCACTCAAGCAAAAAGTAAGCAAATATTAAAAATAGCATGAAGGCTATGTAGAAACGCAGAAAATATTCCTGGCAATGTTAAATTAAAAACATAGAACACAAAATAGTATATATGCAATGGTTCCAGCCTCACAAAATACGTAAGGACTCTGGGAACAGAAAAATATTGATTGAATTAGGGTAATAGTTTTCCCGCTTCTCAAGTATTTTCTTTAATACTACTTCTATCCCTTTATTATTGTTCACAATTTTATTTCAAAAGAAAAGACTAAGGGGGGAAAGGAGCAAGTTTAGATATTTCTGTAAGCTCCTGCAATCCAAGAGATATGCTAAGATATTACTGATAGAGGACAAGAGGAGTGGGTGTCTGCAATATCACCAAAACCAAGGGTCCCTGAACCCAATTTGCCTCAAAAAGAATACCTCTCATGTCACAAGCCACACTAAATGTGAATTCTTTATTGGAAAACTTCAGAGGTAAGAACTTTTTCCAGACATCTGTGGAATTAGATTTAATGAGAATGCCCTGGAGTTCATACATGCGTCTATGCCAGCAGAAACTTCTCAGCCAAGGCACTGCTGGGCACACTTCTTGATGAGATGTCTAAGCCTGAAGGCATCAGAAAAGTACATTTCCATATTGGGAACATAACTGGTTTCCTCTTGAAGACTTTTTCCACCACCTCCTGCCCATATTGTAATTCTCCTATCTCCTCAAATGAATAGTTAACATATGTCAAGGATATATGGCATATACTGAGGCGCTGAGTGTCTATCTCTATTACTTGTAGAGGAACCAATCTCAGCAGAAAATTGGAATCTCCCCACCAAGTTGCCTCAAAAATGAAAAGTAGTAAGCACCCAAAAAATGTTAAATACTTTTAATAAACATTTCTTGACACTGCATGATATTTTTCCTGGCTGAGTCTCTGAATTTTAGATACAGCATCCATCTTAGTCTCTGAATTTTGGAAATGAAAAGAACCAGAAGTTATATCGCCCAGTCTCCTCATTTTACAAGCAACTAGAAAAAAAAAAAGATGTACAGAAAGGGAAAGTGACTTGTCCTGAGTCACCCAGATAAGTAATGATAAAAGTGGGATTAAAACCCAAATCTCCCAGATTCTCAGCCCCACTCAGTCTACCACATGAAGCGTTTTTATCCCTTGAAATCTCTGGAGCCCCGGTCTAAATAATTAGTACCACAGAATTTTAAAGCTAGAAGGGGCCTCAGAGAGAGTTGCGTACTTAATCCCCTCATTAGGCATATGAGGAAACTGAGGCCCAGGAAGATTAAGTGATTTGCTCTCAATATCTTGAATGGCAGGGAAAAAGTGTAACTTAAGCTCAAAAATCTGCAAACCAATGCCCACAAGAGGGGAGGAGTATGTCTCAGCTGGGGAAAAATTTTTCAAGGAAGGTAGATCATTTCAGACCAGGGGATCACAAAGTACAGTGTCAGCATCACCTGGGATCTGGTTAGAAATGCAGAATCTAAAGTCCCACAGGAGACTGAATCAAACTCTAGGGATGGGGATGTTTAAACCGGACAATTTTGTTCCTTTATGTCCCCAAGAAGCAAACTTCAGTGGTCGTGCTGAGTCCACTTTGTAAATGATAACTATAACCAAAGGCTCATAAGATGAATGCATTCTTTGACATGTGGACTATACCTCAACTTTAAAAAGTTTTCAAATCTGAAAACAAAATGGAAAACTACCTCTGGGTGTTCAGTTGGCTTCAGTTCTGGCCCTGCTCCTTATTGGCTGTCTGGCCTTCAGCAGGCAGCTTAACCGCCCTAGCTTGAGTTTCCTTTCCTATAATACAGGCATGCTGCCGACCTCAGAGGGCATGTTGAGAATTAAATGTGATAACTTGTCTGAAAACACTTTGGTTCTGCATCTGGCATACAGCAGGCAGGCAGTACGGCACAGTAGTTAGGAGCTCCAGCTATGAAGTAAGACTGCCCAGGTACCCTGGCCTTCCTCTACCTGGCTAGATGCCTTAAGGTAGGTGCTTTTTTTGTACCTCAGTTTCCTTATCTGTACAACAGGGATTAACAACAGTACCTTCCTCACAGGGTTGTTATGAGGATTTAGATAGATCATGCTGGTTAGTAAAGCATCTGTCATGTCTACAAAATGCTACTGTTTTCAAGGAGTTTTTTTGTTTGTTTGTTTTTCATTTTTGAGACAGGGTCTCGCTCTGTCACCCAGGCTAGAGCACAGTGGCGCAATCTTGGCTCAGCATAACTTCTGCTTCCCAGGCTCAAGTAATCCTCCCTCCTCAGCCTCCTAAGTAACTGTGACCACAGACACACACCACCACGCCCAGCTAATTTTTATACTTTTTGTAAAGACAGGTTTTCACCATGTTGCCCAGGCTGGTCTGGAACTCCCGGACTCACGCGATAACGCCTGCCTTGGCCTCCCAAAGTGCTGGGATTACAGGGGTGAATGACCACGCTTGGTCTCAAAGAACTTTTGCATCCATAAACTCAAGACTTTCTGCAAGACGATGGGTGCAACCGATTATGAACTAGATTCCAGACTTCACCATCTTTTAGGAACAGGAAGAGGGACATGGATCTTACAAAAAGGAAACTGAATGAACAGAACACAAGGGGAATGTACAGAGCTGGAAATAAGGAGACCAGGATTCTGAGATAAGGCCAGGTGGTATAAGGAAGCCAGGGCCTGAATAAGGTCCTGAGGTAGATTTTGGGACCGGTGCTGCTTTCCAAGCCTTGGGTTCTGAAACTTACCCTTGAATTGAGGATATTTCGCTAAGCAAAGGCCCAGAGCTGGTTTTTGGTGCCTAACAGGTGGGCCTCTCACCTCTCGAATGGCTCTGGCCAGTCAATTAGCCAAAGTGGGGAACTTGCGATGGGGAAGGAGACGCTCCTGGCTGGCCAGCGGGACATGAGCATGCCCACCCTAGGCTGGCGAGATGAAAGTGCTCTCCAGTAGCAGACTTAGGAGGTTTCAGCCCTGTCACCTGGTTCAGTTCAGTGTTGTCAACCTGAATTAAATGAGTTCCACTATTGTAGTTCCTTATTGTGCAACCAACAAACTTGCATTTTAAAACTCTTAGGTTGAACCCTCAGAAAATGTAAACGTAAAGGCCAAGATCCAGGATAAGGAAGGCAAGTAAAGTTTTGTAGTTCAGGAAAATTATCCTGTGGCAAGCCCAATCTACCTGCAGGCGCTAGGCATATTTGCTCTTGGAGAGGGGGAAAGGGGTCAGATTGGCAAAGTGAAATAGTTCTGGAATAACACAATAAACAAGTGTTGATATTCAAGAAGCAAAGCTACCTAGATTGGAATCCTTGAGGTACACTTCCCTTGGGTGAATTTGGACATGTTTTTTATTCTCTATACCTATTCCCTCACCTTTAAAATGAAGGTTCCTATATTAACATATTCAGTGCTGTCATTAAGATTAAATGTGGTAAGATGTGCAAACACTAAAAAATAATAATAAGGAGACCAGGATTCTAGTTTCAACTCTGGCCACCACCTTGGCCCACAACCTCAGGTGAGTCCCTTTATCAGACTAAGGTTCACTTTTCATCTGTGAACAAGTGGGTTGAATGAAGCTACCTACCGTAGCTCTCAAAAGTCAAAGTCTTTATCATGGCCCACAAGGAAGGCCTACACAGTCTTGTCACATGCCTACATCTTCAACTTTGTCACTTACCATTTCCCTGCTCACTTCCCATGTTTCAGCTACATCAATCCTCCTTCTGGTCCCCTACGAGGCTGCACCAGCTTCTACCAATAGCCTATATCCATATTTGCTGTTCTCGCTGCCTCAATCATTCTGCTCCCTTCACATGACTGGCTCCCTCTCAACCTTCAGTCCTTTAATATCCTTTCCTCTGTGTCCTTCCTCAAACACATTACATAAAATAAAAGGTCCTGTCCCCAACTCCCAGAGGTTATTTTCTACTGGAGTGCTGTCCAATAAAAATACAACAAAAGCCACAAACAAAACACCTAACTTTACATTTTCTGTGGTTTTTTTTGAGACAGAGTTTCGCTGTTGTTGCCCAGGCTGCAGGGCAATGGGACGATCTCAGCTCACTGCAACCCCCCACCTCCCAGGTTCAAGCGATTCACCCGCCTCAGCCTCCCAAGTAGCTGGGATTACAGGCATCCACCACCACGCCTGGCTAATTTTTAATACTTTTAGTACAGACAGGGTTTCTTTTTTTTTTTTTCTTT